>NC_134312.1:91486550-91818125 GCF_964195595.1 Calonectris borealis | reverse complement strand
CGGGATGGGAGCTAGCCGGGTTTTATCTCCTGAGGCTCGAAACACAAAGCCCTTGCCCAGCATCTCCAATACAGGAGTGGACCAGCAAGTTCTCACGTGTTAACAAAAGCTCTGCCCAGGCAGCAGCCCCCTCCTGTTTCCTGCAGCATGACCTCTGCGAATGGCTCACAGCTCTGTGTGTCTCCTCAGGGGGCTTTTCAGAAAGGTGACAGAGAGGACATCAGAAGCAACTCTCTCTGCAGCTGCTGCCGTTCAGAGCCTTGTAGGAACAGCTCATTTTAATAGCTGCAGGTTAACATTTGTCATATCCTCCTCAATTTGCCTGTGATCACTGCAAAGGCAAATGCAGAGTCAAGTCCCCAGGGGTGGCCATCGTGTGTGCACAGAAATAAATTCTGGGGAAGGGGAGAGGACAGTGCACGTGACTTTGTTTGGCAGAGTGCTTGCGAGCAACTGCAGGTGGGGGTATGGGGGGACGGCAGTAATATAAGCATGGTGAGCAAGCGCAGCTGGGTGTGCTCAGGGGTGGTGATGGGAAGATGCACGTAGACAGGTCCAGAGGGTCACTAAATCCAGGTAAGGGTGTTCCTGTGACTGGCAACAGGAGTGAGAGCAGATGAAGGTAACATGTGGAGGGTGGTGGCTGCATGGGGTAAGTTGCACGGAGTGAGGAGTGGCAAGTGCTTGCAGTGGTGTGACAGGGGAAACTATGAACATGCAGAAGGATTTTTTTCTCATCCTTTCCCCATAAAATGCTGCAGTGAAGCACAGGTTAACCTGTTCGCTTGTGGGCATAAGTTCTGAAAATGTCCTTTCCCTTGAATATTTTCAGCACACAAAAGCTGATCCTTCAGCCTGCGTGGGGAGGAAAAGAGGATGAGGAAGAGTGACAGAGCTCCAAAACATGCAAATTCTGAGAGCAATGCAGAACATCAGGACTAAATTGTTATTTGCAGAATGGTACCCAGTTGCTCTGTAACTTTGCTCTTAAATGCTATACTTTTAGAGGTCACCCTAACCTAATTAAATCTCTGTATCTGGTTAAGGCAACAGCTGCACAATACATGTGAGTTTGGGGACGGCTGAAACCAAGAGACGTGTCCTACTTTTTTTTCTCTAGCCACAACTGAGCTGATGGCGGGGAGACTCAGTTTGGACAATTGCTGGGAAACCAGATTTGCGTTTTGGTACAGCTGTGCAGCCACTGTGGCTGGGAATGTGACATTTGCTGTTAACTCCCAGCATGCCAAATGGATATGTAGGCCTTGCTTGTCCTGTTGGCTGGAAAAGGCAAGACATGGTGGAGAGCCACCGACAGCTGCACTGCGTCATTCAGTTCTGACCCTTCAGGAGCTGACCTTGAATACATGCCTTGTCTTTGAGTTCCTGTTGTAAGACACCATGGGCTTGGAGCTCCTTCCATGTCAACACACTTGCTGAGATAAGAGGTCCTGACAAGAGGAATTTCATTGTCCTCAAAACAGGAGGACCAAGAGCATACAAGACAGAGTTGACTGTGATGCACTGTAACATGCTTAGCATTTGTAGGACATTCACAGAGCCTTTTGCGTGGAGCATAACAGTCATGTCAGAGTGTCCCATATGTCTCATTTGCACCAGTTAGCTTGGAGCAGATCTTGACATCCCTTTTGTCTCAGCTGGTGCTGCCTTCTGCCCAGGACAAACAAGAAACTACCAGTACTATAATACAGGGGTTTATGTTAGGAGATAGCTCAAAAAACTCTCTCAGCAACATTGCATAGCAACTGTGGGGCAGTATTGCTGAGAAAACAATGATATGACCACAGCTGTGAGAGGCTCTGCATTAGGATGTACCAAAATTGTCCTGTCAGAAACATACAGATGATGCACTGAACCATCCTGGAGAAAGGAAATGGAGGGAATGGACAATTTCATGTAATCAGCTTCCTTGCAGCAGTTTCCTTCTCCTTATTTATAGCCACTCTGTGATTCAGTCAAGCTGGAACTGAGAGTGCAAACACGTTTTCTTTGCTCCAGGCTCTCCTTGGACTTCGTTTGCACAGCAAAGCATCACCCAGTGCCAGAGATTTATGATACGCTCAGAGCCCAAACAAGGCTAGATCTGAACAGCCACATATCCTCCAATTTCGTGGTGGGAAACGTGCCCCTAGTGGGTTCCCAAATAGTCCATGGCAGGTTCACTGGTCCCGACTGCAGTTGTGCACGTGGAGCTACAGCTCAGTCTGCTCCAAAGAGGCAAAGATGCAGCAAACTTGAGTTTAACTTCAAACCTAGGAAAAGCTCCTGGATGGATACAACCTTTTGTCAACAAAACTCCTAGCCTAGAGACTTCTAAACTTACATAGACTCAGATCCAGTGCTGCCAAATTTTGTAAATTGACTCCTCATGCTTCATGCTTGTAACAGTAGGTTGAGCCAAAAATCATAGGAGCCATCCTGTCTCCTCCTGAAGGCTTGCAAATGTCTTCTCTCGGACTCAAAGCTTCACAGCTCGGGTTGCTCTTGACTAGGATGATCCCAGTCTTCATTGTTACTATATGGTAGGTAGCACCTATGAGCTTCATCCCAGACCATGAAGTTGTTCTCCTGGGGCTTGTATGAACAACTCAGCCAAAGGACATTTCCTGCCCAGTCATTCACAGCTCCCTATACTGCGGACACAAGTCTCTCTTTCCTCAACTTCTCCCCACAGCTACAACAGCCCACAAGTGATAAATGAATTTATAAGAGGAGTCTGTCCATCTCTTTTTTTCAAAGCTGGAGAGAAAAGTAATGATCTTGTTCTGGAAGAAAATCAAAGGCTGCCGACAACAGCATGAAATGTCAGCTCTTTTAATTTCATTTATTTATTTATTTTATCCAGTTGCTTTAATCCTTGGAGTTTAAAGGCAAAGAATGAATGCAACGTGCTGGAAAATGAAGAACATGTGACAGTATCAAAGAAGGAAACCAAAGGAAAGGGTGTGTGTGTTGGAAGAGCCTTGTCAGGAGACACATTAAGGCAATCCAGCTGATAGATGAAGCCTTTTATAAATGAAGAGTAAAGCCTTCATGTCACTCTTTATCTTTCTGTTGTTTTTTTTTTAACTGTTGTCTCTCTCTCTTTCACCTCCTCCTGCTTTCCTATCATACCCCTCCTGTTGTGGTCTCCTCCTACAGTTCCCACCTCACATTTGAACTGGAGGACTGCTGTGGCCATGGCATTACAAAGTCTCCCTCTGCCCTGTTGAGGACAGCAGAGTCTGTGCTTCAGCAAGCTGTGGTGGTACCCACCACTGTGAGACCCTCCGAAGAGACTAAAATGCACCATATTCCAGTCAGGCTGGGATGCTGGTTCATCTCAGTCTCTCGGAGCTATAAATAAGGCATGGAAACGCAATCATCACAGGCAACGGGAACCTGGACTGCAGAGGATTTTGGCATCGGGCCGAGACAAATACAGCACAGAAAAGTTGCTGTGCTGTATACAGAAGTTGCAATAGAGAGGCAGGTAGAGGGAAAGCAACCTGGAACTGCCTTTTATCCTCGAGAGAGGAGCAGAAAGACAAGGAAACCAAATCACTGCACTCCTCTCTTTCTGTCATAGTTTTGACAGCCCCAGGAAACAACTCCAGTGGAGAAACTGCTGTTGGGTGCTGTTTATGATGAGATTCAGCAGGAGTGACTCAGTTCTCATTGTCTCACACACACTCATCCACAGAGTTATCATCTGTGATCTTTCTACCTAGTGCATGTACATGTCAGGCCTGCCTCCTTTGAAGCCTCTTGGGCTTGGTCAAACAGGAGAGTTTTACACAGACCCAATTTCCACCAGTAGCCTTCAAGCCTCGCTGCGGCTGCTCTCTCCCAGCAGAAGTCGCGCAGCACAGCCTCACACACCAGCACACACTTCTGGCTCTGGTGGTGTCCAAACAAGGAGTTCAGACCCCAGCAGAGGCCAAGCCGTGACGTCTCACTGCTCTTTGGCAAGCAGAGTTGGAGAGGAGTTACCTTCTCTCCCTCTTCCAGAGATCACACCTTCAAAAGCACAAGACAAAGTCCAAATCTCACCCTCTGCCAGCCTGAGACTTATTTGACCCCCATCCCCAGCAACACTCCTGTGAGGTCTCAAGGCCACAGACCCGTTGTACGGAGAGAGATACGGAGCCGAGTCTGTTGAGTGACTGAGCGAGCGCATGACGCATGGCTGGCGGTGGCTGAGGTGGACATGTTGCAATGAGACCCATGGCCAACCCCAGCTCCTCCTTCTCCTGAGGAGCTCTTGTGATGGGGACAGACGAAGGCAAGAGGGTTAGCACACACAAGGCAGGTACTTTACTCCTGTCAACATCGGGCCTCTGGGTGAACCACTTTTAACCACACCGATGTCTCTCCGATAGCATGGGGAAATGTGACTCTCCAGCAGCACAGATGGGAACGACTGGGATGCAATCAACGGATCGGCAGATTCTGTGTTGAGGCTACTGGGCCCTGACCAATCTCTCTGGTTTTCTAGTTCCTGGGCCCTGTTGCTTAGGATCCGTATGCAAGGTCTCCCAGTCCTAAAGTAGACTAAGTAGACTTCAAAAAGACTGCTAATTTCACTACAACGATAATAAAACTGGTCAGCCTCACAGAGGGAGAGCAAGCCTTACATTATTAATTCTTGCAAGGTGCAAGAGATCTGAGATCTTTGCATGAAAGGAGGTGTAAGAAAGGCCCAGAACATTTATAATTCCAAGATGCAGTTTGCCCTTCTTTCCCCAGTACTAAAGGAACAGGAAAAAAGAAAGAGGAGAGACCCAACTACAAATGCCACTTAGCAGGCACAAGTCAGGTTGGACTTAGGATGACAGAAAGGGCCACTGGAAGCAGAATGGAGGGAGGGACTTGTGTCCCCCCCATGACTGGAGTGGAAACACAGAGCGCACCAGAGGCATGCAAATGCATGCCAGCAGGACCTGGGTACCAGTCCTGGATCACACTCCAAGGCGCAGAGGGAGACATGGGATGGACACCATTTACATGTCAGACATTTTTTATCTTTTCAATTCCAATTTAAAAAAAAAAAAAGGGTGAGACAAAATTTTCAAAACTCAGTGACTGTCAAGCAGGAGTCTGGAACAATTAAATGTGATACTTAATTAAACATCTATAATCCCATGGAATGCAAGATTTACCTCCTTTCTCCTTTTTAGTACAGGAAGCCCAGAGATAAAACCTTCAAGTTATGAGTAATTATACCCTGCTGAGAAAAGTGATGGAGTGCTACGCTCCAGAGAACTTAACCAGGCCCCAGAAAATGTGGAGTTGACACTTAGAGGGTTTTCTTATTATTGTTGTTGTTGTTGTTGTTATTATTATTACTATTACTATTTTCCCTGACACTAAAACTCTTCTCGGCTTATTTCCAGAGGGAGATAAACAGCGTGTGCCTGCATGTTAATGGAAATAAATGGGGCCACTCTACTTTCCTGATGCATGGGTTCAAATGCTTTGTGCTAGAGGAACTGTTGAAAGCAGGCGTACTTCAGTGGATGCTGGGGAAAGCTGTAGGGCCCATGGATTTTGTTCAGGAGAGAAACATGAATGTAGGCCTTGGGGCCGTATGATCAGGGCTTGGCTCTGCTACTGACTTTGTATTCGAGCTTGGACAGGTTACTTAGGTTCCTGTGTTCTGGTTGCTTCCTTGCGAAACAGGAGTAAGAGCATGACCCATGCTATTCCAGGGACATGGTAAGAACAAAGGCCTAGAAGTTTTCAGGCATGGTGATAAAATGGATGAGAGGGTGATGTAAATACTTCATACAAGGTAAGAAATGGGCTAGAGAGGAGATTTCCTATATTGCCTGATTAGATGAAGCTGCAATCAGAGACTAGGTGCAAAAATCAAAGGTGAGGAACCAAAATCTCAGGTCTTTCAGTTAGTATCATCATTTACTGTGGCCAAGTGAAAAAGGCTACCAGGAGAGTATGAGAAAGATATGCTTTCCTCATCTGTATTTTACTGCCTTAATGCGGATAAATGATTGTGCATGGAATGGGACACTGGAGTGGAGAAAGATGTCAAGCAAGGCCCAGGTCATAAGAGAGCCAAAACTCAGGTTGTGGATGTCAAGCTTCAATGGTTTCAAATGTGATTGGAAGTTACTTTATCCTTGAAAATAAAAAATGGGCATTGATGGCATCCCCGTTGATGTGAACAGGGATCAAAGATCCATTTGCTTCCCAGGGGGCCATGGAGACAAAGCCTGACATTGCACAGAACAGAAAAGCTGTTGTACAGGTTAAACAAATCGTCTGTGTAGCCTTGTGTCTTTCCTCCCACAGTGACCAAAAGCTGATGCCAAGGGAAGCCTAGAAGAAAAGGGGAAGCATGCATGATACTTTCCTGGAGTATTCACCCACCAGCCAGCCACTTTCAAGCTCAGTGAGATTTAGATGCATTTAGTTGTAGACAGATCACATTGCCTGTTCCAGGGATTTTGGTGGGCACACTCCAGAGAGACACCAGTGTAAACAATCTCCTCCTGCTTGCAGCGGGGATCAAGTGCTCGATAGTTTTGGGCAATTGTGATAAAACACAATTTCCTAAAGTTGTAGGTCAAAATTTGTTCTCAACTTGCTTTGTGCTGAGGTTTAATATGAAGGTAGCATGAAGTGCCCTTCTAATCTTATGGTGCTTCTCTCGTGTTTTCAGTTCGATCTTTACTGAAGATGTCTCTTGTAGCTTAACTGACTTCCCTGCCACTCCAGCCCTTACCAATACACAGGACTTTGTAAAACATCTTGCGCAGGAAATACCTCTGTACATGCACCTTATGCTTATCGCAGACCTCAAGCCCCTGTGAGTTCTCTGAAAGCACTGCCCATGATATACTAAAAAGGCAGAGGATAAACTTGGTAGGCTTTGTTCCCCTCCTCCCCTCAGCTACTTGATTTCCTGTCACTTTGCAGGCTGCGGCAGCCCTAAGCCGCAGGGTCAGCTGTGGGACTTGGTGCATGGGGTGAAGGAGAAGAAATCTGTGGGCTGCAGCACAACATCCTAATCATCCCCTGCTCTTCAGAAGTCAGAGGGTCCATTGGGCTTGTCCTTGGACCTTGCCAGGACAACAGTGGCACTTGGGAGCACTCCCTGATACTGCCTTCTCCCAAAGCTGTTTGCCGGACTAACTTCTGGTATGCACCAGGAGTGCACACTACGTCCAAATTCACCTTTGTGAGTGCCCAGGCGCTGTGGCTGTGAAAGTTGCAGAAGGACTGGATTGAGTTTCCCGGTCCTCTGAGACAGAAAAAGTCCCACCCGTTCACTAGGTTCCCCTGTCACATCCCATAATATCCACTGACATGTCTTCAGTTGTTGTGAAAAGAGAGAGCTCTCTCCCTCCTCTTGGAGACCTGCTCCGCTACCAGGACTCGAGCCAATCTCATCATCAGGGCACTTCAGCATATCTTCTTTCTGTAATGACACCTCATGTCTTCCAGTTACACAGCCTGGCACCCCCCATAAGAAACTCATGTCCTTCATGGTGTTTACCCTTCGAATGCTTACAGTCCATGGTGGGAAGTACAGCACTCAGAGAAGGTCTGCCAGGCATACAGAAAATGGAAAATGCTTTTCAGGAGAGTACAAAATGCAACTTTTGTTAGATAAATATATTAATAAGGAAGGAGGAATACCTAGCAAACCAGCAGAACAAACAAGAACAACAAAGCAGCCTTCAGGGACTGCAACTGGAGTCACATTCTTCCCAGCATGCTTGTCTAATCTCTGCTGATGCTAGTTCAAAACATAGAGAAGGCACAATCCTCAGTGGTGCTGAGCAGACCCCGAGAGCATCCTTTGCTCCCAAGGAACATGAAAGGTACTCAGCTCTTAATAGAAATTGCTCATAATGACTGAGCCTCTGAAGTACACAAGCTGTTCCGATGGGAGGCAAAGCCATTTTCTTGCTGAGTTTGAAACTAAAAGCTCTGTTTGGCAGCTGCCATTCAAGTCACGATCAGATCTGGCCTTTCACGAAAATGCAAGCTCATTAAAACATCTGGCAGAGTGTCCAGAGCTTCTCTGAGGAGGGAGGGAGGGAAGGGAATGTGGTGCAACCCTCAGCTAGTGGGATGAAAAGAGCAATCACAGTCAAAACCAGGGCTTGGTAAGCTGGTTAAACGGCAAATCAATGTGGAATAGCCACTAAGTGTGGCCACAGGGAGCAGTTAAAGGCAAGCAAGGGGAAAGGATGAAGGGGACCAAGGCTAGGTAGCAGCCACAAAATACTCCCTCTAGCTGTCCTGAATGAAAGCAGGAATGGGCATTTACCTTTAGTTGTTCTGGGATTTTTTTTCCTTTTTGTTTGTTTTTCCTGCCTCCACAAACACAGCTTGGCTGCTGAACTCCGCAGCAGATAAGTGATGTAGAGCTGGTGGGAACTTGTGGCCTTATTTAAACAAAGGCTAGATGGAGTTACCTGGATCGATTGAGCCAATGCTTCCCTGAGCACTAATTCAGGCCAAACAACTGCCACTGAGAATAAGCTCAGCTGACCTCGCTGGGAAGTGACCAGGCGAGATGGAGACGTAAAGAGCAGCTTTGGACACGGGTGCCGACGGGGACAACTTTACTTCCACATGAATGCTGCTTTCCATAAGCAAAGAATGGTCTCAGACCGGCAGAATTATCTCATTACAGCCCTACCTAGCAACTTAGCTGAAGATCAGCCCTGCCGGCTTGGAACAAGGGCCTCCCTAAGCCTTTTTCTGAAAATGGGCAAAGCGTGCTTAGGGTAAAGGGGTTATCCATCCCCACAACATCCTCTCAGCTTCCAGCAATCTGCTCTGAGCGGGCCTGCCTTCATTTTAGCTCATATAACTTGGGAAAGGGTTTAGGCTAAACCGCATCCTCCCATGCACTCCCATATTTCAGTGTATGAGAGCGCTCTGTTACACAGCCAGATCACCCAATTATCTCTATCCCGTAACGCTTCCCTGTGTGCCCCTGTGAGCTGGGGAACACACCCCATTAAGCCACACACTTTCTTAACTCCCTTTCAGTCATTAGTGCCACTTGGGACTTGGCTTGCCACTTCTGCTGACTATTTAGAGCGCCGGAGCCTGAGTCACCGCCTCTGAGTCATCGTTTTATGCCAGTGTGACTCTCTGGGTGTAATGGAGCAGCGGTGAATCAGGCCCTCTGTATCGCGGCTGGCAATAACTCAGTAACTCCCCACCCTCCGCTCCTTTTCCTCCTGGGGCTTGTAGGAAATGCAGAAAATGCTAAGCTTGTGTCAAGAGCTACGCAAGTTCAAAGCAGGGGTGACCAACCACATCCCAAGGAAAGAAAGCACAACTTGTAAAAAAACACAGGGTGAAGCTTATTTCAAACGATGCCATTTTGCAGAATCCTATACTTGTACCCCAGGGTCCAATCCTTAGCATAATTACTGGTTCAAACCAAATTTTACATCTTATCAACAGCTTTCAAAGACACTACCTCACCTGCTGAACAGAGGGAAAGTGCAGAGGCACCACCAGCATGAATCTCCAGAGGTCAGTCCAGCTTCCCAGCACTTTGGTGTCCAAGACCATTGAGATCTGCAGCCTCAGTTTAGCCCATCTTTGACTGTGATGTAAAAATCACTGCCATGGCAAAACAGTTCAATAGCATAACCCTCTCCTCTTTCACAAACCCACTGCAAATCTAAATGAAGGAAGATTGGAAAGTCCTCTTTTAGAACAAGAGGATCTTTAACTGTGGACAAGATGGGAAGAACTCACACAAGATGCTGGCAAAGTCACAAAACTCCTGACAGAGAGCAGCTCTGAACTTTTGTCTCCCAGCGACTGACAGCAGCTTCGCCCCTCCTCATCCCCACGCATCAGCGTTGCAAAGCTGTGAAAGTGCAATCGCTGGGTCAGTGACAGAAGCCCTTGCTCCTGAGCACAGTATGGTGCTGAGCTACACCTTTAAACATCTGTTTAAGACGCAAATTCATCACAGGGCTGTGGCAGCACCTTCCGTGGAGTTCCCTGTGCTAAGGGGGGCAAGCGAGCAGCCCCTCTGCCCCATGACCTCGACAGTGTTATGGGACAAGTAAGAAGGAGGGACGCATGGGCAGGGAAGGGTGGCTTGGTCGCAAAGCTGGTGTGTGTGTGCGTGTGCGGCTGTCCATCTCCTTCTTGCTTTTGTTTTTAGGTAAATATGCAACCAAAAGCTTGTCTGAAAAGCAGTCGGTGTTCCTTCTGCCTTGTCAAACTCTTCAAGGGAAACATTATCGCCTTAATTGCTTAATTCCAATTTGCATAATACGGCGCTCTGACAACTGCAAAAACAGGGATGCAAAAGGAAGATTAAGAGCGACATATGCACGCTGCCAGCCTTTTGCAGTTGGGAAAGCAAAGCTGAGGACCAGTGCTGCGACGAGCAGCCCCGCAGGCTCACCCACTCCCACTCCCACCTCCCCACTCCCTCTCCTGGGGAGCCTTTCCCCCTCCTGCGCCCGCAGACACCTGGACACACAGGGTTTTCGCTGCCCTCTGGTGGGGTTTCCAACCGTACTTCTCCACCCAGGAGATTTTTTATCCAGGGACTGTCTGGTCCAAAACCCGTCAGAGGATCCTGGTTGGATGAGCTGTCCCTCAAAAACGGAGAAAGCAAACAGGCACGATATGCCGCACACCTTGGGCAGAGAGACTTGCTCTTTGCCTTGCATCGCAACCAATCAAGGGCAGAGCATGGCAAAATCTAAGCCTGGGCAAACCGATTCCTCTTGGATCTCCTATTTTACAGACCAGTCTTGATATTTTAAAGATCTGATTCATTTTTCACTTCACATGTCAGTGCCTTTCTGAATCCATGAGTGAGTATGCTGGACTTACTCTCAAGAAAGTCTGTTCTTCCAATGCTTCTACCTTGACTGGGAGCATAAGTAGGGAATCTCATGGCAGAGCAACCTATTTCAGAAGACCTCCAGAACAACAAGGTTCCCACAATGACAAGCCCAGGACATCTCCTGTCAGCCAAACTCATTCCCACTTCTGAAACTAAAAAAGTGCTTCACTTGCAGATGGCAATGAAACCATTTTCCTACTTCAAAAAGCCAACAGCCAAACCCAACTGTGGCAAACACGCAGCAGGCCGACAGGGAGGTCTGAATTTTCAGCATCAATTCCAGCCATTTCTCATTTTACCTTCAAAACACAGCACAATCTTACAGAAGTTCTATGCAGATCACGAGCTGTGTTTTGTGTCTCATGGTTTTATTACTCCCTCTCTTCCCCCAAACAGCAGGCCCAGTTAAAGCGGAAGATTTATGTCAAAGTTAACAGAAATGGCACTGATTTCACAGAAAGGAAATGTGGGATTGATACCTCTGCAGATACAAACGGGATAAAAACCATAAGTTGGACTTTGGCTGTGGGTGTGCATGCCTGTACCAGAGGTTGAATTTCATAGCATTTAGGTTTACACACTAACTTTGGAGGCAGCCTGCTTCTAGATTTGGCACTGCTAAAGCAGCTTTGAATGGTACAGAATAACCCTCAACTGTGGGCACAGCGATACTCCTACAAAGGTATTTGTCACTTCTCCCTCATACATTTATATAGTTGTTGTGGTACAAAAAAAAATCGAGGCAGACAAGCCCTTGGGATACAAACATCCACGAATTTCTGATCTGAATTTGCAGCTTGTGCCTGTCTACACATAATTGAGACACTAACTGAGACTGTAACAATACAGAATAAAACTAAGAAAGGGAACATGTTCCCGAGGCAGGATTTTGCTGCTTCTTGACACAGTTTGTTGAAAAGCTATGTAACAGCCAGAGGCTATTCCTGGTCTGGGGCACCTGGGAAAAATGAGCCATGTATCCTGACTGATAAATCGGGCTCGAAGTTAAGGAAACATCTCTAGTAAGAGTCAGCAGTGGTGCGACCTCTCGACTGAAATAAAACAACCAGCACACAGGCAGAAGTAAGAAAAATCGGAAGCCTGCTGGTTTTGCTGTTTGTAATGAGAAGCTACACTGTTTTAGTTGGAGTACAGAGGAATTTGCAGTAGCAAAGCAGAAGATGCTTGTGGAAGAGGTGCAAACAGTGCTCATTTAGCAGCTGGGTAATCATGAAAAATCAATGAACAGAGACGTGAACCAAGCAGATAAGTGAAGATATACAGGGCAGGTAAGCGAAGGAGTTTTAACAACAGCCAGTCTCAGAGGAAGGGAGAGGATCAGCAGACACTTGAGAATGAGCAGAAACAAATGGGAGGGAGATAATGAAAAGACCAAGCAGATAAATGTGAATGTCAAATGGCAGCAATCACTCTGCATCATAGCAAGGAGACTTCTCTTCTCTCTTTCACTCTAAAAGGCATAGGAAATAGAAGGGAAAATTGGACCCTTAATATCTGTGGGCAGAAGGGGAGAGCTACCCTTGGTGGGTTATAAAAGCTGCAACATCAATCCCTGCCATGCCAGAGTAGGAAGGAGCCATCTGTCTTTGCCACCAAGCCCCGTCCGGGAGAGATCCTTGAGGATTCAGACAGTGTGCGGATGAGTCAGGATTGGGAACTTGGGTGGGGTGGCTATTTAGGACGGAAGCTGTTCCAGAAACCATTCAAACTGCCCATAAGGTACAAACCTCAATAGCTGCCGCCAGCGCCCTCCTCCCTTCTTCCACCCAGAAGTGCAGGAGTAGCACCAAAATGGTGCCTCCCGCGGACACTGCAACGCCTGTTTAGCAGCCAAAGCAAGAAAAGGAGGGCTTGGGTTTTGCTTCAGCTTGGAGAGAAGGCTCCCCGGTCCCTGCCACGGGCAGCAATGGCCCTGAGGAAGAGCTGCTAGGAATATGCCCTTTGTGACAGTGACTGCAGTGGGCCAAGCCTGCAGCTTATACGTCACCGGTTTAAAAATTAAATTCATGAGGTGTCCCACGGGCTCCGAGTAATGAAGAGGCTTTGGCAGGCTGGAACCAAGGTAGGGCACAAGTGGGGATGTGGTCTTTCAAAGGCTGCGTTTAATTACAAAAACAGGCTGCCAAGAAATGATTCCCACGTTGGAACTAGAGCAGAATGGAGAAGATGCACTGGAAAAACACTGCTCCGTAGTGAGGCCCCATAATATACACATTCTCACCCTTTGTGCACAAAACTATTGCTGGTCCTGATGCTGGTGTAGCATATCTATGGGGAAGATGGGTTTTACACTTGAAGGACCTGTGCGCAGTCTAAGGGAGCTCTGTTATTTTAGGAAGCTGCTAGAATACCCTGTGAACATCCAGGGATCAATCAGAAGAGGGCCCTAGCCAGACCACTGTGGTCCAAATATGCCCCTAAGGCTGAGGAACTTCAACCCCCTCCCCAAACCTTGCTTTCACCCTGACATCTTTAATAAGCTGAAGCACAACTCCACAGGCCAACAACCCCTAAGAAGGATTCACATTCTCATTCACACAGACGCATATAGCTATGGCTTTGATCAAACTCAGAACCGATGATTGCAGAACCTGCATAAAGCATGAGCCTATTTTATTTATTTCTCTCTCTTCCCCACCCTCAAGCACTCTAGAAGTACTGCCCTCTCCTGGGGTATGGCAGATGTACTGATACAAACCAGACTGGGATGAAGTGGATGGCTCTCCCCCACCCCTCTATCCCTCCTGGCCGGTCTTCTTTTCAGCTCTCATCTACAAGATGCCCTCTCCAGATTGCTCTTCAAAGTAAAATGCTTTCCTCCCTGCCTCTCTCCTGACGCAAAGTGTCTGAAACCCCGTTATAGACCTCGCATGCAATGCCTGCTTGGCTGTAACTCACAGTGAAAAATGCCCCATCTCCAGCAAGAGTCTCCCTGAGCCTTTTACCTATCTCAATATGCTGCATCTCCACCACCCCCTCCCTGCTTTCATTTTCAATTGCATGTAATCAGTTTTCAGCTCTTTAACCTTATTCCGAGTGCTCTCTTTTTTAACAATTTGCTATTCCACCCTAAAGCACTCGAAGGGAAAGAAACACACACATTTTAATTAAATTTCTCTCCGTTTTTCCCCTTTCATTTGCATATTTATTTTTATTTTTTCCCCATTTCCATCCCTGGGGAAGATAAATAAATAAATAAATGCAAAAGGGAGAAGGACGTGGAAGAGAAGTGGGAAGGTGACTGGGATGCAGATCACAGGCACGGGCTGGCGGTGGAGGGGAGGACAGCGAAGGGGAGAGAGGGGAGGGACAATCTAGCAACTAAGCTGAAAGTAAGGTCAGGTGCGGCAGAAATCCAAGGGTGCTCATGAAAATACTTTTAGGAAAGGAAGGAACAGGTAGAGAAGAAAGACCTGTTTTGAAATATTGAGAGTAATATGTTGACGTGATATGAACCAACTTCTCAGACTCTAATCTCTAACGTGTATTCCTGATCCATTTCTGCTCCTCCATTGGACTTGCAGCCTGCACACCCAGTGGTGTGCACTTTGGGATGCTGGGCGGAAGCCATGCTAGGTTCCTGGACTAGAGGATGACAGAGCAATCCCCCTCATTTGGGAAATGACAAAAGAAAAAACCCAATCTGCCCAAAGTCTAATGTGAGTGACAAAAAATGGATGTTTCAGAGTGGGAAGAACTAACAGAGACAATTAAAGGGGAATACCAGAAGTGATTAAGACAGTACAAATGAAGACTTGATCATTAACAAAAGAAAGAAAAAGAATAGGGCACTACATGTCCCTGGGATGATCTCTTTTTTTAATTTCCCTTTTTCTTTCTTTCTGTTATTTTTTGGGTTTTTTTGGTGTTTTTTTTTTTTTTTTTGATGTGAATAAACCCATGCAATTTGGCATTTAACTGCACTTGTTCCTATTTCCTTTTCGTTTCCAGGTTTTGATTTTAAGCTGGGAATATGGCACGACCTCCTGTGAATCTAATAAGGGATGTCTTCTTGTAGCAGTCTCCCTGCTGGTTCTATGGGGTTTCATTTCATACCTGCTCTTTTCAGGTTGCTTCTTACCCCAGAATTTATGGTGGTACTGGGGTGAGGTTGAGGGAATACAAATTCCTCCACGGAGAACTGCAAGTCAAATTTGAGACCTGCCAACGTGGAATCCCTTTGCAATAACCTGGAGATCTGTTACAGCCCCATTTTGCACACAGTTTTGTTATTACTCACACATTACCCGAGGACAGTGTCATCATCTTTTCTCCACAAAATGCATGCTGGGGCATCCAGGGTTCTCTTCTCCTCTCTAGTAATGACCAAGTCTTTTCTGCAATCTCTATCCGTCCTGATTACCTCCTTAACTGACTCTCCCTCGGGCTGCCTACTCTTGGTATGTAAAGAATATATTATTATTGGTTGTGTTATCTTTGGCTGTTTGTTCTTCAAATTTTTTCTTAATCTCTATTTTACATCTCAGTGCTGCATTTTATGTTCCATCCTATTAGCATCACTCGGACGGAATATCCAATTTTTAAAGGATTCTTTCACTGACTTGAATAAACCCACATAACTTGGTATTTAAGTGCACCAGTTTCTCTTACCTTTTTGCTTCTGGGTTTTTATTTTGATTTTCATCTGGGGGTATGGTGCTACCTCCTGTGACTCTAATAAGGGATTTTTTTAAAGCACTTTCCCTGCTGGTTCTTTGGGTTTTAATTTCATAACTTCTTCCCTTCAGGTTGTTTCTGACTAAGTTCCCTTTTTTTATTTTTTTTTAAGTCCTTTTCTGATGTTTTGTGCCACAGAATTTCTGGTTGGGATAAGAAAATTATAGACATTGCTTTATCAGGGTCATTTTCACTCCTTCTTACTGTCCTTCCACAGCCAGGCTCTGACTGTAGGTTACCGAAAGGCAAGGCCATACAAAGACATCTCTTCCCATCCTTTCAGAGAGGATTAGAACGAGACATCTTTTACAACTTAGTGGGGGGGTTTCACCATGGCCGGAACAGACAAGGTTTTAGCCAGAAACAGGCCAAAGCAAAATGTGGCTCAGGAAGCCCATCTGAGAACTTCAGTTTGGGGCCCGCCCCCCCCCGCTCCTCAGCACTTGCTCAGCACTTTTATCCCTAGCATAATGGAAATAACAGAATAACAGAAGCAATCCTCCTCACACACTGCATCATCTCTCCTGGCCTCGATCAACTACGGAGATGCCTTTCCTGTACCATCCTTCCTTTCCTCCAAAGGTTACTCGTTGCCTGGTGAAGGCAAAGCCCCCTCCATGTTGCAAGTACCACCGCAACACAGGCACATCCAAGCTTTCCCCTCCCTTCCTCTCAACGCATTCTGCATCTTCCTCTTGGACCAGTCAGAAGAAAATAAAAGGTACCAGGCCAGATGCCTCCTAATAGCCCAAGATGGACAGCCGAGAGCCCTTCTCCTACAGCTGCCAATGCTGGTCACACCTCACTCCCCAAGCCTGGTTCTCTCAGAAAGCAGGTTCCCTTGGCACCTGTTTTCCAAGCCAGAACCCTTATGTCTGCACACATTCGACAGAGGCACAGCTATTTCTTCTCTTGCCTGCCTTCCCCTGTCAGTAAGGGCTCCTTCATATGGTAGGATGTGTACAAAAAACTCAGGAATATTTTTTTAACCCTATTTGGAGAAGTGAACATGTTTTTAAAGGGAAAAAAAATCCCTGCAATCTTGTGGTTCCTACTTAGCGGGGACATGTCCCACATTCTCCTCCCAGACTTGACATTTTAGTTCCTTTCTTCAGCCAGAGGGTCTCAGTTTCTGAGTTTTCAGTAAGGGAACACTGAATCAAATCATGATATCCTCCCCCATTTCTTAATTTCACACCAGACGCAACGGGTTTTTACATCACGTCATTTCAGTCAAACTCCATGCATTACCATACCCTGTGCTTTATCTCAGTAAGGGGCTGAACCACAGTTTACCAGCTAGAACCAAATTTCCCAGCTGAGGCCCATTTCCAACACAAAAGCTCTCAGACAAAAGACGACAGGTAAGGTAAGAAGAAAGAAGGTAAGGTACACACTTCTGGGGCTTGCAAGCATTTCATCGATCATCACAGCCTCACCCCCAGGGCACGCGACCACCCACGTACCTGCACATCTCACCCCATACACCTCTGCAAGGATACTGAGGCAGCCCGTACCTTATCCTTACACGGAGACTTTTGCCCAAGCCCATTATCACAGCCCCGATATGCCTCTTCTATGCCAACATGAATCTGAGAAGAACATGCAACCTGGTAGAATCACCCACCCCTTCTTTTTAACACAAAGTACTTGGGTTTATGCTTTTTGGTCTGTCCTTAGGGTCCAGGCATTTAGAGCTGAAGCAAAGGGTCACCTTCACCTCCTGGAGGTGGGTTCATGTGCCATGGCTGGACAGAGGCTAGTTCCCCACGGTCCTAACTCCTCTCCACTTGCTCAGCTCATCAAAGCTCTGCAAATATTTCCATCCACAAGGATCCGTTTAGGAAAAAAGGGTGAAATTAGGCTGAACCAGTCAACCAGTTGGACTTAGACCCTCTGTGCATATTGGGAGGGGGGAACATTCACTAGCAAAAATGTGCATTTCTTTAAGTCTTTCAAAGTGGATTAACAAACATCCATCAAGATTGAAACAGGTCTAGTGGCATCTGCCTTGGGGCAAGCGATGGACTAAATGGTTTCTTCCTGTCCCTTCCAGCCCTATCATTAAAGGGGATTCTCTGTGGCATCCCTTCCAGATGCCATATCCCAGTGGGTGGCTGGAGCTGACTTGTGGTTTAGAAAATCTCAGGCTGTTTTTTTTTTCCAAATTGAGGCTCTTCTGTGATGAGGCTGTTAAACAGAAAAGAAAAAAAAAAAAAAGAAAGAAAAAAAAACCAAAACCCTTTGCAGCTGTCACGGCCGCTCGCTGCCTCAGTGCCTCCGAACGCCACTTGGCTCCCGTGCGTTGATGCATTTACTGTACTGGTAATTAATGCCGTTAGCTTTGTAATTAAAAAAAACAACTTTTTGCCTTTATACTTGGGGTGATAACGCTGCAAGTAAAAATTAATTAAAATGAGATGAATTGCCTTCAGTTAAACGAAACGGAAAGAGAGGGAATGGAGGGGGCATGGAAGGGAGGGTGTCATGGTGGTAGCAAAGAGAGGAGGAGGCACGCAGGAGCCTTGCTAATGAAGGAAAATGACGCTGTCGGCATTTTTAAAGATTCTCCCCTTGGCTATGGTACCTTCTGTTGGGTTCTGGGTTAATGGAGCCTAAAGGTATACGTCTGGCAGGGAAACTCTGTGAGTCACCATTGCCCCATCTCTTTCATGAGGTCCACAAACACACCCGCCCATGTTTGTTGAAGTCCCTCCTCCTCCTCACCTTCCTACCCCCCACCTGGCTATGAGGGGTAATGGGCTGTGAAATTGGCTTTTCTATTATTATTAATTAGATCTGATGTCAGGCTTTTTGTTTTGGTTTGCGTCTGGGCTTTTTTTCCCTAGCTCAAGTAAGGAAAATACCCAGATCCCTGAAAGAGAGGGCAGACTCCTCAGAAAGTTGATGCTGAGAGCCAGTCCTAGCAACTGCAGCGCACTTTGGGTAGAGGAGCAGAGCCCCTCTCCCTCCTTTGCTACCCAGGTGACTTCTCTGTTCAATGCTTAACTCTTTGTGTCCCCCAAGAGTCCCATCTCTGTAGACAGACTTGAGTGAGAGCTAACTGTTAGCAGAAAGGATGAGAAGTAAGCCTGTATAAGAGACGGAAGAAGCCCCTGGCAGCAGAGGAAGCAGACAGCCTTGCTGAATGCAAGGGAAGAGAAACCGAAAGCTTAGCACAAGGCAGCAGAAACCAAAGCGCTTCAGAAAGTCTTGGACAAGAGCGAACTTCCTTTGGATAGACTCAAATGGTTCAGGTCTAGACCAAATCCATGTTTGGAAATTATTTTGAATTTTACCACTGTTATGCACATCTCAATTCCTTACTCCTCATATGTAGGAATTCAGCAAATGAAGGAATAGGAAATGGACAATCTGCATTTCTCTGATCTTGAACTGCTGTCCAAAAACAGGGTTAAGAGCATCTACCTACCCACCCACCTATCCTGTAGCACCCATTGCTTTTCAAACGTTTCAGTTTGGGAACTTCAGAAGTTTCCCATGTACTGACTGCCTCACTGCAGATAGCAACCTACTTTTCCATCCATCACAGCTCCCTAAGAGTAATACACGGATGCCCATGGGGACAGCTGACTCTAGATAGCAAATAATAAATCTCCTTCTCTAGATGCGCTATCTATCTATAAATACTTGTCTATTCTAGAGCTGATATTATAGTATTTAAGTGCCCTGGGTCTGGAGGAAATGCTGTTGCTATGAGAAAGAGCAGCAGTACCTGGAAAGTTCTCGTAAGACCTGAAACAACTAAGACCCAATATAACTTTAATGTCAATGGCCTGAATTTAAAACTCCTGATCTGTGAAAGCCTCTGCAGCTTTCCACAGCAGCACTGCCCCTCCATTCTCCCGTTTCCCCTCCGGAGCCCCTCGTCACCGTGATGGCCCGTTTCAGACATTTTGCAAACCCACCAATAACCCAAGTCCTTAGGTCGGGCCCTCCCACCCAGCCTCTGTAAGGTCAAAGCAATGTGGTTTCACAGCAAAACAACGTCAGACAGGCCCTGTGGCAAAACTCAAGAGTGAAGTCCTGACTGTTCGCCCAGAAAAACCTCTGCTGTCTCTGGTTCAAAATTCAGCCAGATTTCGAGCAGCGGGACCCACCTATCTCCTGCAGCGGGGGAAGGACTTTGTTCCCACGTAACCTTCACCTCTTAATTCTGGGGTTGTACTGGCAAGACCCACCGCGAAGATGCTACAGATTGTGCCATGGCTGATGAGCACATAGCGCTGTGCATGCCTGTTTGTGACAGGAATGCACTCCTGTGCTAGTTTTGGCTGGGACAGAGTTAATTTTCTTCATAGTAACTAGTATGGGGCTACGTTTTGGATTTGTGCTGAAAACAGTGCAGGGATGTTTTAGTTACTGCTGGGCAGTGCTTACACAGAGTCAAGGCCTTCTCAGTGCTTACACAGAGTCAAGGCTGGGGGAAGAAGAAGGAAGGGGGGGACGTTCGGAGTAATGGCGTTTTGTTTTCCCAGGTCACCATTACGCGTGATGGAGTCCTGCTGTCCTGGAGATGGCTGAACACCTGCCTGCCGATGGGAAAGAGTGAATGAATTCCTTGTTTTGCTTTGCTTGCGTGCGCGGTTTTTGCTTTACCTATTAAACTGTCTTTATCTCAACCCACGAGTTTTCTCACTTTTATCCTTCCGATTCTCTCCCTCATTCCGCTGTGGGGGAGTGAGCGAGCGGCTGTGTGGTGCTTAGTTGCCGGCCGGGGTTAAACCACAGCAATGCCCTTAAAAAACAGCAGTCACACGGGGGAGAAATGGATGAACACACGCATGTTGTCCCCACTTTTGAGAAGGATGCTAGAGCGGCCATGCACACAGAGCTGCTGGGACTGAGGAGGAGAGAGACCATCTCCCCTCCCTGAAAGCTTTCCCTCCCTTCCGTTTCATGTTCTCTTACTTATCCGTAAGTGTGGTGTGGCCACTGCCATGGTGCAAAGGGATGGACAGCTGACCTGTCCTCCCTACAAGATTTCAGAGCTAGAGAGTACTACAGCCTTAGCCTCATGCCTGCTGGGTCCAGCTCCCGGAGGCATCAGGGCAGCTCTGGAGGACACACTGTGCTGTCCTGGCAACTCCTTCCCAATTGAGTTCAACATGGCTCGATTTTTGTAACTATAAAATGGGGATAATGATGCTCACTCTTCTTTTGTAGGATACCGGGAGCTCTGCTGGTGAAAAGCAACGTACCAGAGCGAGTCTTTGGCATCCTGGAGAGCTCAATGCAAACAAGAGCTCAGCGCAAACTCTGCTCCCACTCTGGACTCCCTGCCTCACTTTCCCTGCCTTTGATAGGAGGACTGTAGCATGCACCCTCTTTGCAAAGGTGAGGCTGGATTATTGCCTGTGAAGGTGGAGTCACAACCTTATGCCAAATTCAGCCTCGTGTAACGTTACCAAATCAACTGAGTGAAACCACAAGTGAATCTCCCTTCACCAGCACCGAGCCATTGCCTTGGCCTTTGCAGGCTATTCAGGCTGTTCACTTTGGGTTATTTCAGAATTTCAGGCGAGACCTTAGCCTGGCTGACAGCTTTGAAAAGACAGTCAAGCAAGTGGAGCAGATCCACGGAGGGAGTGGAAAGCGAGAGCTGAGAACATTGTTCCTGACCTTTTAAATGTGACTTTGCAGCCATGGTTTGGCTGAACACATACCTGGGGCTTGACTGCTGCAGTGCCACAAACTTCTGTCAAGTTACTTCTGAGGTGCTGTGGTATAAGCAAGAGCCAACACCAGTGGCCCCCTCTCTCCTCCATCCCCCCAGTACATACAACCGAATCTACCGACGGCCCCAGCATGGCACACGCGAGCTCGGAGGAGAAGGGCACGTGCAGCACAGCAGGGGATTTACAGGCACCGTGTGAGAAGGCAGGGAAGGAGGATGGTGGAGCAAAGGGCGGGTTTTGGAGTATAAAGAGTCTGTGCTAAAGGGCAGCTCTTTTCACTGGAGTAAGTCTCTCACGTGACTGTGGCATTCTTCCCTTCAGTTCAGATGGGTTTCATTTTACAGTGCTAAAGGAAATAAATAAACTAAGAGTGATGCTTTTCTGACTGTCATGGTAAATCAGGCATCACTTCATTACAATCAATGGACTTCCACCAGTGGAGAGTTGATGCGAAAGAGATGACCATTAGCCCCAGTGTATCTAACCTGCCAGCGATCTCAAATCCCTCCCAGATCTGAATATCAGCTGTTCTTTTCTGGCTCTTAGAGGAACCCCAGGAAGAAAGAGCCTGCAGTCAGACTACAGCTGCTGAGGCATGACGCAAATTAGACGCCAATCTCACTTCTCCATAGCTGTGTCAGCTCCTGCAGGGCTAGGCATAAGAGACTAAAAAAGCGTGGGGAGCAGGGATATTGAGCCAAACCTGGTCCCAGCTCCAATCCTTACACGTTGCTCCCGGAGCAAAAAGGTGCTGACCCAGTTACCTGGAGACTCCTCCCACGTGAACTGGAATTACTTCAATCCTTTTGCAGCCTTGGGATAGAGGGAATGACATGGAAACAGGGACAAGGAAAAGGTCTGCTGTCTCTTAGTGTTGCCGTGATGGTCACAGGTCCCTGCTAGCCAGCCCGGAGTTTGCTTAGGCAAAAACTTATGTCCAAGCCATCCCTGCGAGCAGAGCCTTTAACTCCCTCCTCATTAGTGGCACCAAGTGATGCGTGACTGTAGCTGAGGACGGAGCTCCTTTAAATGAAGAAACCAGATTTTTGCTGACTGCAGTCATCTGCTGTATTTCACAGGTGAACCATGGAAATCTTCCTTAGGAAAGCAAACGGTTGCTGGAGTAGTTCAAGGTCCACCATCATTTCACAGCATGGGAAGATATTAGCAGTGAATAGACTTCTAAACAACACCGCCTGGAAAAATCTCCTCCTTCTGCACCTGGCAGCGAGCTCGGTCCACACAGGCAAGCAAGTCCCTCTCTTCCTGAGCACTTGCAGAGCACCAGGGAGTAACTTGTCCACCCCACAGACTCAGAAAGCTGCCTACAGGGCAAGACCGATGTGGGACAGCTTAAATGCCATTCCTGCCTCAGGGTTTTAATCGCCAGTGCTGAGAAGGTGTTGAGTATGACTTGCAGGGCCTTCCAGTTCTGCCACAAGTTTCCAGAGCACCCCTGGGCGAGAGCCCTCAGCGGGCTCAGAAATGCAGCCACTTCAGGGCTAAACACAGCAGCTGCTTAGAAACGGGTGGCACTGGGGAAAGGAATGAAGGAAGCTGCTTTATTTAATTAAGACCATTGGAGAACACTAAGAGAGACAGAATATAGTTCTTTGCGCTGGAATTTTCCAAAGTACTCGGGCTACACATGTTGAGAGCCATCACAACTCTATGTGGTCGGGACCTCTGCAGCTCTCTATAAAAGCTGCCCTCTCCGCAACACAGCAGCAGCTGATCCCTTGCTGGGATCTTGGCTTACTGCTGAATTAGAGAAAAAGCACCACCGGCTGCAAAGCCACCAGCACCCCTGGATTCGCCTTATAGATCTGCTGTCCGAACATGCCGCCAGCCTAATGCTGTTTAGACCGGAGGAGATCACTGCCCCAAGAGGTGCATCTCCCGCGAACCCGGGAGCCGACACGCCGCTGCTCTGCTCCCAAGCCGGCAGCAATAAACAGAAGTTGATGCTTTAAGGAACAACAAATTCATCCTGGTTTTCATCTTGTACTAAATACCTAAGCCTCCACCTGCCTGAATCCTCTGCTACCCTTGCCAGGAAGCTGCTGGAGAGGAAACTAGAAAAAGGAAGATGAGGCAAAATAAAGCAAACTGCCAGGGAAAAATGTCCAAAAAGCTAGCCCAGAGGACAGGGGAGAATCGAGGTCTCCACAGATGAGTGCTTTTAATTAGGAAGAGGGCTGAACGGCAAGGAGCTTATGCTAATGAGTAGTCTCTTTTAATCAGCTTATTTTTTTTTAAAAGCATTTTTTAACAGTCAAAATAGTTCTGAAAAATGGTAATTACCAGAAACGCGTTAACATGGAGCGGGTGGGCCAGCAAGCCGAAACGATGGAGGCTCCTGTCTGACAGAAGGGGACAGCATTGTCACGCGGGGCCCTGCAGGGATGGGGTGGGAGGGCTCCCGGGACTGCCACCCTGGAACGGCTCCCGCCTCTGACATCCCTGAGCTGCGAATCTTCCCTTTCCTCCCTGGTCTCATTAATCCTTTCTCTCCCCTGCATGGTTCATCAGTCTCTCCCTCTTCCCTCCCCTCAGTGAGTTCTCTTCACACACAGAGATGTCCTTGCTCTTTGCTTGTCTCTTTACGTCCCCACCTCTCCTCCTACCTGCTCCTCCGAGGACTGACCTGCAGGCAGGCGGCGCAGAGGCCTTCTCCTGCTAGGGCTACAAACCTGCCATGTTGTAGTCTCCACCGAACGTGCATGCTAGTCACCTGGAGAGAGTATTTACTGTGTGTTTCCACCCCCCAACATCCTCAAGAGAAACTGAGCCTGTCTCTGAGGTGTCCGAGCTGAGTCCACGTGTGACTCCTCCCACATAGCCAGTCCCTTTATTCTTGGCCACCCTTACTGGAGATGGGCACGCATTTGCATGTAGTGGGGTGTAGAGAAATCCCCATCTCCTTACGACCTTTTTCTTTTGGCATCCTGTCCTCTCCTCTGAAAAGTGACGCTCTACCAGAAATATGCAGGATTCCTACCACCTATGTGCCCTCACCACACCCGGCCCACGTGAGCCTTTGTAACAGCCTGCCTGCTTCTCCAAATGGTACAGCACCCACCGATATTTCAAGTAGATGTTACCAAGTGAAGTGAACACCAGTTTGCAGTATCCTACTTAGTCTGAGGAAACAGATCCAGGCATGTGATGCCATCTGCTCCTGTAGGGCTGCCATCCTCATATTTCTCTGTACCATGTGCAATAAAGAGCGCTACCAGACATCACTCTCAGGCTCACAACAACCTTGGGGCAGAAAACAGGCGGGGGAGGCAGCACATCCAATGTGCCACATATGGTGGGCTGAAAGGAGAGACAGAGAGAAAATATACACCAAAGGATGGATAGAGTGATAGGCTGCCTGACTCTCTCACGTGCAGTGAAAGATGCTGTGACTCTCCTGTCTGAAGGCTAGTTTAATGCTAAATGGTTTTCAAGATTTCTGCAGCAAAGTAGAAAACCTGTTCAGCCATGTTTTCTCCTCTCCAGTCTTGACACCAGAATACAGACTGGAGCCTCTACAGCTGTCCCTGTCCCATACGGGAAGGGCTTTGAGCCACCACGTAGAACCGTGCAAAGCCTCCTCGGTGCCATCAGGTTCAACTTATGCCCAACGACCAGACACATGCGTCAAGTCTCCTTCTGACTGACCAAATGCCACTTGGTGGCGGGGCAGCTTCAGCACCGCTCAGCATAGCTTCTCAGCATAGCCAGGGTCTCGGCTCTGCTCACCCTCTCCGGTTTCTCAGATGCAGGCTCCCAAGTGAGGGGACCTAAGGGCATTTAATCGACCAACACAGTTGTGCCTCAAGGAGCTCCCATCTCTCTGGGTATCAAGGTTATGGGCTACAAATCTCATGGCAGTGAAGTAATCAGGCTGGGCTTATAACTCTAGTTTTTCAGGATAAGCCTTATTAGAAAACAATCAAATACATTTTTGACCCACTCCTAAAAGACACGGCCTTTCCAAACAATCACTCTACCAATGTGCATGGCATTAGCATAATAATTTGGTGTCAGAGCCTGAGGCCGTCGATGTATATTTGTGCATGGCGTATCATCTTCTCATGTAATCCCTTGCTCTACTTTCTCGCCCCTGTGTTTGAGGGCAGACATTTCTTTGGTGAAAGGAAGCAACTATAAAGCTGATTATTTTAAAGCCGCGCCTGTAAATTCTGGTGTCCAAGGCTAGCTAACGAAAACCAACACCTTGGGGCATGACCTGGTCAGATCTCAAAGGCAAGTTCATACAGACCTACAGTAACAACTTGAGTTAGGAGACATCCAAAGAAAATGGCATTTTGTACCATTGGACTATGTTCCTCCACAGAGGCCACGACACTGCTGATCCCCCTTCTGATGTGAAGAGCGTGTGATTTAAGGGCATGAGGAGATGGAGAAGTGAGGAAGATAACTGCGATGTAAAACCAATACTATGATCTCTGTGACCATTAAAGATCCCATACCACGTTGCATTTTTCTCCTTCACAACATTTTTAAACTCGTATCCATTTCCCATACTGTATTAGATGCATTAGTAATAATGGCTATTTATACAGCTGTAGGTTTGGATCAGGCTGCTGTACAAGGAGAAAAAGAAGACCCTCGCGCTGAAAGGCTAAAATCTAAAGAGTGAACTAAATGCCAGAGCATATAAGGCTAAACATCCTAAATAGCTGCCTTCCATTGATAGGTGATGAGATTGCTATTAATCCAGTGTACAGGTAGAAAGCGTTAAAATAAATGTTAAAATAAATTACATGCTAAAATAAATTACACCAACTGAGCACATTAATATGCATTAATAGAGACTGTTGCTAAAACAGGATTCTTTGTTCTGAAGCAAAATGCCTCAGTATTATAGGCAGGCCAAAACAAAAGTCCCTGCTGCTGTAGTGAAAGCTGGACTGGGATTATAAACAGGATTTTCGAAGCAGAGGAAGTTGTGCCTTTCCAAAAGAACTGTGCTGCGGAGACCAGTTGGACTGGTGTCCCAAGGCTGAACTGCTCTCCACTTTGAATGGATGGACAAAAGCATCATGTTGAGATACCATCTCCTGTATTATCTGATAGGAGCGCATGCGCCTGCTGCCTGCCTCAGGCAACGGTGCAGGCTGAGCGTAAAGCAGCACCATCTGTTTTGGGCTGCCAGCTTGTGCCCCAGCATTGGCACAGGGGGTCCGCGTGCGCCAGGGAGGGAAAGGCAACCTCATTGCTTCCTACAGTATGGAGGAACCAGCAGCTGTGCTCTAAGCCAGCAGCAAAGAAATGCCCCCCGAAAGCAAATGAAGCTGCGGTACTTCGTTGACATTAAGCTGTGGTACTTCGTTGGCAATAGCAGCACACCCCGTCCCTGCAACTGCCTCAGCTCTGGCCTCCAATCTGCACAGACCATATGCAAGGGTCAGGGAGCACCCAGTGCCTGCAAGTCCATCTGGCCTTTGGCCTCTCTGCTGAGGCGCTGGCAAGTGTCCCACCTGGGCTCCGGGTGGAGAGGTGGGCTGGGGGATGACAGGACTCCCATCAGGAGCTCAACCAAAAGCCACCTATCAAGAGCCAAGGAGAGAGACATCAGGAAGGCTGAAGGGTCCAAGGAGCTGCATCGGTGCTGGTGCTTAATGTCTAAGTCCAAGAGAGTCAGGAGTGAATCAAGCCTCGTACTACTCCAGCTACCAACCCCAGGTCCCCACAGTCCGCAGAGAGAAAGAGCTGCAGAGGCTAAATTTGATGCTTCTTGGCACCATAGAAACTGGTGGAGTGAATCAAGTGGGAGTACAGCAACATAACAGCAGCCCTGTAAAGTTTTATTTCTGAACATTTAAAGTGTGTAAACATCTGTATCTCTTTTTTCTTTCTTCTTTTAGAGCGAAGGGAAGTGATCTTGCATGATATGAAACAAAGATGACACCAGTGCAGGTAACCACGCATCCCTGTAACCACAGGCAAAGGTCTCGCAGTCTTCTCAGCAGCCTCCCCTTCCACCGACTCCCAATTAGCCAACCTTACAAGGTCTACTCTGTTCCCTAATCGTTCCCTTCTCATTACTCTGCGCCGCATGCTTGTGTGAGATCTAAGCAGAGAATTAACAAGGTGCCTGCTGCAAAACAAGCAGGGATTCTGGCCCTGCTGCTGTACCACTAAACAAATAGTTTCAGTGATAAATAAATAAAGCTATTCACAGAGGATCCTCACTTCAGTTTAGTTGGGCTTTCACCATGTCTACAAACCTGCCATTGTTCCAGATACTTGGAAAAACAGCTATTAGCACTCCTCTCTATTTCTCCATTTTAAGATAAGTAGGAAATGCCATTTATTTGTTAAAATTTTATAACTCAAAGCTCATGTCTCCTTGTTCTGCCTTTAAAAGCACCCAGCCCTTGATGAGAAATGACCAGCTGCAGGCAGCCCGAACAAGCCAATGTTCATTAAATGTCTTATTCAACCCCAAACCTCATGAATTGTTTAATGTACAATGGAGACAAAAGCCTTATTTCTTCATGTGTCAGCTCCTGTTAAGCAGCTCCCTGCCCATCTTGCTGCTGGCTATAAACAGGATTAACAATCCCCGTAGTTAGACGCAGGGAATGCGTGCATGCTTCACATGTTGGCAAACGCGCGCAGAGGACGGAGCGGCACTCCCCCGACACAGCCCCACACGTGTGTGCCCAAGCAGCCCCCCTCCCACCCCACACGCCAGCCCTGCCGAGCTGATTTACTCCTCGGGGAAGGCAGACGTGCAAATCCGGGCACGCCAGCACGGAGAGCCTAGGGTGCCTGCACGCCGCAGGTGACAAACACGTCCATCCCAACTGCTGCGCAACGCTCATCTGCGTGGATTGCTTCTCTGCAGCTTGTATACACAGGAAGGAAAAAGCACTAGCTCTCCCAGAGAGGAAGATGAGCTCTCTGGTTGGCTATTACTGACTGCTTTCCCCAGCCCTCACGCCGGACATCCCACGTTAGACGGCTTGAAGCTGACTTCTGTAAGGAAGTCTACAGGGAGCTGGGCACCACGTCGCAGATGGGAGCCCTCAAGAGGCGGCGCATGCACACAGTGGGAATGCTTCTGGAAATAGAGCCAACGCCTCCCACCCCTCCTCCCCTCCCCTGCCCGAGCACACGTGCCAACCCTGCGAGCTCGCACGCACGCAGGCAGGGAGGCAAGCGCGCAGGCGGGCCCCGCATCTGCCTTCCCGCAAGATCCCTTCGGGGTCACGTCCTCAGCTGGGGAGCATCAGCCCTGAGCCACCAGCTTCAAGGACGCCATGGCCACCGCAGCCGGCAGCCCAGGAGGCTCCCAACCACCCCGGCTGATGGGAGGAAAGGGGGAGGAAGGTTTGGCAGCTTGGGGCTGGCTGTACAAACATCCAAGCTTTTAGTGGGGCTCTTGTGGTTTCCTCGCCATCCCCAGCGGCAGTGGGGCTTGGGAGCGCTTCCAACACAAATGATGCTGCCGGCTTCAAAACACCGACCAGCTGGTGGGTAGACGTCACGGCCCCGGCCCAGCGGAGAGCCGGGCAGCGTGGAGGGGAGGGGGAGCGAGGGGACGGGAGGACGTCCTTGGGCGTGAAAAACTCTCTGGGGACAGGGCTGGGGCAGCCCCTCGAGGTACAGCGCAGAGCGGAGACGTGTCTTTAATGCAGCCTTCTGCTAGGGAAAGGGAGATGCCAAGTCGTCCTTCCTCTCTGCCTGTCCCCATAGAGGCAGAAATCACATCTATGGCGAGCGGATGCCATCCTCTGGAAAATGCCATCTGGAGAACGTTACTGGGCTTCCTGGACAGACATCACAGGACTCTGCAAAACCTGGAGCTAAACAGCACTTGAAACTCATGTCAAATGGTTCCTTAAGAGGCAATAGCTTGCAGGGCAAGCCTCGATCCAAGTTTTTTCCCTCATTGAAATCAGGAGGAAGCTGTACTGCTGACCAAACCCACTTCCAAGTTACAAAGTGAGTGAGAAAATAAAAGTGTCTGATGAAAGCTAGCATTTTTGTGATAGCAAAGGAAATATCCAACTTTCATGCTCATTTATTATTCGGGATTATTGATGTATTTTCTGGCAGCAAATAATCTTTTCCTGACACATTACGCATATTGTGAATATTACAGTCAGCTGTAAAATCCACCATTCCCTCCTACGTACCACTGGACTGTAACATCTGCATCACTAACAAAATCAGCACAACACAGATCGGGTACACGATGGAAACGTTGGAAAATGTGCAAGCGTGCGTATGGATCGAGGCTGAGTTTACACGAGGGGCTGCGGGAAGCAGACCAGCCCCACCAGCGCTTCCCAGCGCAGCTCACAGCCTGGGTGATGCACTGAGAGGCTGGGGAAGCAACCCGGTCAGACCGAGATGGCACCTCCTTGTGGGTGGGCCGCTCAAGGATTCAGGTAGGTAAATCAGCGTGTGATTTATACAACTTGACTCAGCTAATTAAGGGCCAGGAAAAAACAAAACCTGTTACTCGGACAATAGCTGGCAGCACAAAATGCAAATTTCCCCATCCAATAGACCATTTCAAATTCACCTTTGACGGAAATATTCATAGTAACAATTTCCTCTTCATGAGTTCTACTCGAGTTGCTGTGCAGGACGGCAGAAGGGCTGCAAACTCAAGTCATCAACTCAAGATTTGCTTTTGAATCTTTAAACTAAAAGAGGGTAGATTTAGACTAGATGTAAGGAAGAAATTTTTTACAAGGAGGGTGGTGAAACACTGGCACAGGTTGCCCAGAGAGGTGGTAGATGCCCCATCCCTGGAAACATTCAAGGTCAGGTTGGATGGGGCTCTGAGCAACCTGATCTAGTCAAGATGTCCCTGCCCATGGCAGGGGGGTTGGACTAGATGACCTTTAAAGGTCCCTTCTAACCCAAACTATTCTATGATTCTATGACTCTATGAATTGGAACAAAATATTTGCGAATCTCCCCCCACCCCACTTTGCTGGTGCCTCAGCCGCGTTGGGGACCATCAGTCATGGTCTCCACACTGCGCACGGCTGCGCCTCTTTGCCACCCTTCCCCATGTCCCCTTCCCCACCTCTCACGCACATTTCCTCAGCTCCACAAGTCTGATTATCTTCCTGGCCTCCTCCCTACGCCAGAGGGGAGAGCCCTGATCTATACCCTCCCTGCTCCCATGTCATTTTTGGCTCCCTCTAGCCTTCAACATACTTCAGTGCAGTGCAAATCAAATGGCTATGCCCCTTTCCCAAGCGACAGGAACCACGTCTCTGAGAGTGCAATAAATATATTCCCAGGGCCGTATGCATCTCCCTCATGCTATACAGTGATGTTGGAGCTCCATACATTTCCACCACCCCTTACGGCTGTGTCTCACAAAGCCTCGTTCGCGCAAGTAATCCCATTAAACTCAATGGGCTAGTTGCCTAAGCACAGATTTACAGGATCATGCTCTTAAAGGCTAAGATCTTCAGTGAAGGGACCGGAAGAGTCCCTTGGAAATTGTCCGCAAAGCCCTACACCCACCGCTGGCCTGCAGAAACCTGGTGTTATTTTCAGGAGATCAAAGTCCTGTCAGGCCATGTTGACTTCTATTAATGGAAGCTGAGATGCTCAGCTGCACTTCTAGATGTCAGGCCTGTAAATAATGGACTCTTACTGATGTGTTTCACCTGGTGGGTTTTTCAGGGAGCTGTCAATTGGCACAGATCAGAATTCAAAATAAAGTCCGATTTGCCCAACACCCTGAGGACACCAAGTTTTCTTGTTTTGCCCAGCTACAGCCGCAGTGTCAGCACAGGCTGAGCTCTCTGGACAAAGGTCTTTTGGGTACGCTGGGGCTGGGATACACATATTGGAAGGTGCCTGCCTGCCTGGCTATGCTTCCTTCTCTTTTAAAAAGTTTTTGCACCGACATATGCCTTTTCAGATGACAGAAGGACATGGGGAAATAGGAACAAAATGTGCACAGTATTCATATTGAAGAAGGCCCGGTATAATAGCATAATTAATAAAACTTAGCAGACCTCTATTAATAGCTCCTGGAACCTGAACAAGGAACACAGCAGTGGTTTTGCCAGGGCTCACTCTGCAAGGGTGAAAATTTTTTGCTTACTGTTTTCACATATGCCATCAGACACTGCCATGCTCCATCAAGCTCAGCGCTGTAAAGGTAGGAAAGGAAAGCAGGGGACCAGAGGAGAGAGGAGATGGGGAAATCCTGGCCTGTGGCTGAACGTGCTTTGATGGCTTTACAAGCACAAAGGCCGGATGAAGTCGTGTTGCAAAACTACTTGTCCATTCATGCATAGGGCTGAGAAGGAATCCTACACAACTAAATTAAATTTAAATTATCGTATGCCAAATTGACACTAATATTCAGGGCAAAGGATCATTTTTTCAAGCAGTGCATTGATTTACTTTTAAATACTAATAAATTCCTCCTGCTTCACCAGAAACCGATGGCATATTCCCCCTTAGCTCCTTCCTCGCATGACGCTAGTCTGGTGCCCCAAACATAGGGCTCGGCTTTGCAAGCCGAGAGTAAGCACCCCAGGAAGACACATCCAGCCTCAACAGCAGCACAGACCCCACAGCCGGGAGGGCTTGTCGAGGCAGATGCATCTCTCCTCTCCCCATTTTTTCCAAGCATCTCTTCCCTAAACCGCTCCTCCTCGCCGAGAGGGTCCCCGGGGCTGTGCAGGGACCCGGACCAGCAGCAGAGGGCTGCACAGCCCCCAGGTGGGGCGGGCTGGGAGGCTGCCTCCAGGCTCCTGGCCCTCTCAGTTCTGCCCCCCTCCCCAGCAATCCCTACAGGTTTCGTTGCTGAATGCCTCAGCCCCTGGAGTACCACAGTTATTTGGCACTGATGCCTTAGTCACTTAATTATTCTTTTCAAAGGCGCCTTTGAATTTCTTTTTCCACACCTTGCCTTCTTTCCTCTCCCTCCCTTTTCCCTCTACACATTTTGACTCAATAGTTTTCCTTGAAATTGTCTAAACTTGCTGTTTATTTCTTGCCATCTAGCACACTGTGATCTATCTTTTATTGTTAATATTTTTTTCTCTGCAGCATCCCTGTTGCCTGTCTCTGAGTTCATTCTGTTCCCTCTTTCAGCAGCACTATATTTTTCCTCTCAGTATTTTTGCTTAGCTCTATTAACTTTTATTTATTTTTCTTTCACTCCTTCACCATGTTTCTTCTCTCAGTTGCCGTGCACCATCTGTATATCTGTTTCTGCCTCTCTCATGCTCCCGCAACTAGATTACGCTCTGACTGCCTTTCGTCACCACAGCCCCTTGACTCCCCTCCCCACACACTGCCCTCCCTAATAAAAACTATCTAGGACTGGCCGTGCCCCTTTTTGAGTTCCCTTCTCTGGTTCCCAGCTGTTGCCTGTGAAAAATACCTGTGTAGGAGTGTTGACAACATGAGCTCTGGCAAACGAAAGCGGCTGAGAGTGCCTGAGTCAAGAAGACTAGAGATGCAATAAGAGATGATGCACTCCATGTACGATTTTCCAAATCATGAATATTTTTAATTCTGCAGGAAAAAAAAAAAGAAAAAAATCCCTCCTCCTCTTGACATCTCTTACCTCATTTTGAACATCTCACTATGCAAACAAATTAGTTTCTCCTAATAAAGGTTAGAAAGTGAAAAATAAGCCTGAAAATGGAAGTATAAACTTAGCCTTAACTGAAGCATTAGAATCGGTGCCTCCAAAGTAAAGGAAATTCGCCATCTAAAGAGAGATGTGCACCAAGGAGGCACGAATGACCTCCCCGTTCCCGTGTTCCTCCATTCCCCAGCGCCTTGGCCATCGCCCCACACCTCCTGATCTCTGCTTCCCGCAACAAGGGGAGCAGCGCTAACCGAGCCCCCAACTGTTGTCTTTGCAAAGCACTGTGAAAATACATGCCAGAAGGGCATCGTGTGATGGGTGCTCCAGAGCTCCGGCCACCAGCTGCAGACTATGTGTGCCAGGTGGGAGGGAGGGAGGCAGCGGCAGAGGAGGACAGAGACGATGTTGACTGCAGAGCCCAGTGTGGCTGGGGCTGCTGGGGAATAAGAAGGGCCAAGACCCGAGCTGGAGCAGGCTGCTTTTTACAACAAGCAGCTGCAGCGGTGCGGACAGGTCACTCCCTGCCTCCCCGTGGGAGCAGGTCTTTTCCTGGGCAGCCTGGCCATGGCCATCCCTGCTGCCTCCCTCTCCTGAGGCTGTGCCTCCTTTTATTTCTCTGGGGAAATAAAAGGAGGGCTTAAGCTGGCCTGAAGCATCTCTATTTCTGGCACATGGGCTTCACTGCCCATTGCCTGTGCCCTCTCCCTATGGATGGAGCCTGCAGGGAGGAAGCAGGAGCTGCGCCAGAGCATACAAGCGACCCGGTCCATGCACATCCCGACCCAGAGAGAAGTCTCCCCAGCTGACAGGGCTGGTTATAGGCACCCACGTTTACCCGGCCCACGAACAGAAAATGAGGAAGCAGCGAGAAATGAAGTTCATTTTCTTCTCCTTGCCTTTTCCAGATTCAGACTGAAACTCATCAGGGTCACAACTATATGGATTACAGCCAAGGAGAAAGGTTATTGATGTGCCTCTAAGAAATAAAAACAAAGCCGAGAAAAAACAACCCAGCACACAGGCAGCAAGGCTGGAAGTACGGAGAAATGCCATCCTTGCATTCCAGGTTAACAGGAATGAACCCAAATCTCCTTCCAAATGTCAGCAAGGTTTAAACCAGGACCCAGAATGAAAACCGCATTGCGAACCCAGATGCTCACCAATGCAATTCTGAATCATAATATCCTTAAATCTCGCTGTGGACAGATATGGTATATTCGGATGGCAGATAAAAGTCATGTGCCGTTTTGGTTTCTTATCTCCCCTATTTTTTTAGACTATCTTCAAGAAACCATGAATGGTTTCTGAATTTCACACCAGGGAATTTGAGAACATATCTGTATGTACACATATACGCATGCATGTGCATGTATCTACACATGCTTATAAACATGCACATCTACATCTATGCACATACATACATAAAAAACCCCAGAGGTTCTCTTGTCAGGTGTACATACTATGTACCGGTCTTCCCCTTGCCCCAGTCTGCCCATTTGAGCCCCACAACGCTTCGTTGGTTCTGCACCTCACAGTGTGTTCAGACATCCCATATTCTCATTATCCTCAGACTCACAGAGCCTGGCTATCCCCCCTGGAGGCTGTTCAGCACAGAAAGTTGTGCTTAGCTGAATTTTCGCCGTAGCTTTGCAATTCACCTTTACAAAAATAAACTCTCCTACGTGGAACTTTTGCAATCAGCAAAGAGACCAGAACAAACAAACGGGAAAACAGTTCTGTCAGCGATTCTCAAGCCATGTAAACTGCACGCTCGGAGCCAGTGGAAAAATGGCCACCATCCCAACAGTGGGCCCTGTGCTGATGCTCCTCTCTTGTTCAGCCGGCGCTCCCCTGTTTATCCGATCTAATGCAATAAAATGCGTAATTAATTTCTAAACGCTTCCGTTGAACGGTGCAATTTGTCAAGTCGAGTTGTTAATAGAATTAAGCTTTTTATCAGCGATTAGCAAAAGAAGGTAAAAAAAAATTAATTACGGAATTGTATGCCTCCCTGCTTCAAAGCCAGGTTTGGGATTAAATGTTTGATAAAGGTTCCCTGGCACGTTATAAAACATTTAGCAAAAGCCGCTTTCCCCATGGTGTTTTCTGCAAAACAGCCTCTGTGCAAAAGGAGGGGCAGAGGGAGGAGGGGGGACAGTGCAGGCTTGATCACATGTGTGTGGGGGGGCTGGCTTTAAATCGTGCAGAACTTATTGTATGGGAACACACCCCCATATTGTATTCTGCTGGCACTACATCCTGTCTGCCTCGACCTCTCAAGCATCTATTGTTTGTATAGATAATCTATAGTGACAGGAAATTACAGGCAATATTGGCTATTTGTGCGTGTGTGTCAAGAGGTGCACCAAGGCCTGACCTCAGTGGAAGGGCTGTACCGCAGCACGCAATAAGGAACCACATACAACCCCGGCTGGTTATGTGGTGGAAGTCCTCTTACGGCCCTTCTGATTCCAGTAAATCCATACCTTGCGGAGGGTTGACTATGTAGACCTACAAATTACACCAAGAGATTGAGCCAGCACTGTCCTCTGCAACACAGCTGGTGCCGGGCCATCGCTGCAGGGCAGGGACATGCCTGCACCGCATACCTTGCACCGCAGCGAGGAGAGGTGAGGCGAGCAGAGCAGAAAAGGGGCTGAAACAGCCCCATCTCCACAGCGCAGAAAGGAGGACTCAGCATCATCCTTTCCAACGAGCCTGCCTGCACAGGGAGGGGCTGGGGGAGGACTGCTAACCCAAGCGTACCGCAAGGAACGCCACCTCCTCCTTGTGCCACCTATTACTGATGACAGAAATACTGCAATCTCCCTTTTTCTTGCAAATGATACTTTGGCTGTTTATACCCGACTTCCACAGACACTCGTGAAAGCTGCGCCTGAGGACCTTGTTTTGGAACACAGTCCAGCCCAGGTGTTTCCCCGCCAAGGCCCAGCTCTCTGGCACTCTTCCAAACATATGGATTCTGTTTCTCCATGGACCTACCTCAGGTTTACCACCGGCAAAGCAAGAGACCCATCCAGGAGACAGCTTTGCCATCCTTGCAGGGACAGGCTGGGAAATGTCATCATGGGATATCTGGAGACTTTGCTAAGAAAGAGGGGCGCAGAGCCCCCAGATGATGTACTAGGGGGTTTTTGGGGGGAAGCTCAGGAGGATGAAATGCAGCAGTGGTGGGGGGCAAGGGCGCAGGCAGAGCTGGCAAGGGAAGTGCTGGGCAAGGAGAGCTGGGAGGCTGCAGGGCAGGAGGAGAGAGCTATATCAACAGAGCTTTAAGGCGCGGTACAGAATTAAATACTGACAACAGTAATGTTTCCATGCACGCCAGCTTAATTAGTGGCACGGAGCTTTCTGACACCTCCATTTCACGCTGTCTTTATAGTAAGTTTCTCAACATGCAGAATTTCTAGCAGCTCAGCACATGCGCTGTGTAATGGCCATGCAACTTGCAGGAAGGAAATGAGGAGATGAAATCTTTAACCTGATTCCTGATCCTACTGGCAAGATAAAGTTACAAAGATAATTGCACTTCAGATCCCCACAATGAGACAGGAAGGGAACATGAGGTGCTCTTGAGTAGCCTCCCCACCCTGAGTCATCAGCTCAGCCCCCCTTTTCCAATCCTAATAGATCTGGCCTCGGCAAGGATGGATGTGGAGTGCCCAGCAGAGACTTCTCACTCCAACGCTTACATCTGTTAACAGCCATGATCTGAGGAGGAGCAATTACTGACAGACCTAGAAAGGACTGTAGTGCTGATGGACTACTGCCAAGACATAGGAGACTACTCAAACGCAGGGCTCAGTTCCTACCATAAGTGTCTATTTAAATGCAACTCACACTTCAGCGTCTATTATTTCCTTTAAGAGACTCATCAGCTATCTGGGATTTTGGTTGGGATTTTGTTGTTTGTTTGTTACTCGACCTAAATTATCATATGCTCAGTCAGTTACTGTTCGCCCCTTGAACCAGACTTGTCAATTCCTCTCTTTTTCTCTCTCTTTCCTAGCTGTTTGCATCCTTCAAAAGCTGGTGGATTGTTATCATTCATGTCCCGTCTTAAGTTGCCACTTAGCCAACCTAGACATATTTAGTTCCTTTAATCTTCTTCCCTAATAAGTCAATCCTTCAAGCCCTTTAATCATCCTAGCTGCTGTTCTCCAGATTCTCTCCGATTTGTCTGCACCTTCCTGGTGTTGAGGTGCCCAGAAGGCAAAGCCCAGTTGTGAGCTGCGCTGAGCAAGCCGTTTCCTATGGACATGAGGGCAAGAGGCTACTGCCCAAACTCCTTAGGGTTTGTTTCTTCTCCCCCCACTGCTGTGCCTATTGCTTTATCCCATAGCTCCTTGAGGAAAGCTGTCCTTGACATAGCTGCAGCTATTGCATGCTGGTTGTTAAAGCCTAATTTTCCTTTCACCTGCTCCACTGCTCTCAATGGATTGCAGCTGATTCTCCCTGTTTTCCATGAGAAAAACAGCCAGCAAACCCTTTCTGGTCCTGCATCTTTCCATTTGGAAGAGCTCCATCAACGGCTGCAAAACAGTTGTACGAGGGAAAAGGCTGACCCATCATCCTCCCCTCTAACTAGTTGTGCTCTCCCCAGTTGGGCTTTTCTTTCATATGGCATGAGTGTCATGCTGAAATTTCACCAGTTTGGGGTCTTGATGTGGAAACACATGAATGTTGTGACAAGGAGGAAACAGAAGAACAATTGGGCGCCTCAAGCTGGACACCAGTCTTTGGAGTCAGCTTGTGAAAAATCCTTCCTTTCCTCTGCACTCCTGTTCCATGGAAGTGGAGTGGTACTTACTTCCTTTCCCATTCAAACACTTGACGAAATCAAGTATTGAGAAATGTGTTCAGCTTTTGCTTAATAGCTACAATATAAGAATAATTTGATTCACAGATTTCTGCCAAATGTGGCCAGCATTTTGATTCAAAGCCGCTAAGTGGTTTTATTTCATTTCTGCTTCCACCAAAAGAACCACACAACCAGGTTCAAGTATCCTCAACAATCCTGAGCTCCCGTGCTTAAACTGACATTGTTCTTACAGAGATATCATAGACAATACCTTACTTTGCTTTCCTTTAAGCCTCTATCTAAATACTTTCACAGCAGTAAACACGCGTTGCAAGTGTCTCTACATGAAAGCTTATTATTCTCATTAGTAAAAGAAAAAGTGCTTGCAGAGGCAATAGACAATTTGGGAAGCAAATGCAGAACTTCCCCTCAGGGAAGTTTCATTGTCAGGCCCCGGGAGCCCTCTCTGCCAAGCAGACGGATATGCCAGCCTGTACACATAACAAGGACAGAACTGTATTTTGTGGTTGATTTATACTGGAAAACATACTAGTGTGTGTCACTCTGATTTAAACTAAATTATCAAAAAGAGAATAAATAAATAAATACACGCTACTCCGACAGCTCTGCGTGGGAGGTCTCTGCCCATTGTCATTTCAAGTTGGTAGTACGCTCACATAGGTGCACAGCTTAGCAAAACGTGACTCACATATTCACACAGGTTGGGCGCTCCTCAGCCCAGAGCTCTCTCTGGAGAGGGGAAAGGGCGGGAGAGGATGTGACAACCTGTGTGGTGTTCAATTCCCTGTTCTGCTCATGACCTCCTCTGGGGGATGGGGCAACTCTCATTGACCCGCTACAGCATGCCTGAAAGCCCGGAGAAGAGACTCCCCAAGGAAGTCTCTCCATGGAAGGAACAGGCTGCTGCATCCATATGTCACGGTGATGCACCAGGTGAAGACACTAGCGTTGCCTCGTGAGCGTGGCGTGGTGCTCAACCTAGTGAGCGCTGTGCCTCCGCTCGTAAGTGCCGGTGTGACACCGCTACGGTGCTTCCCGATGGGACGCGAGGTCAGCCAGGTTCCAGCTCAGTGTGGAAACCAACTGCCTTCTTCCCAAGGGATGCCAGCATGGGGAATACAACAAAGATCCATGAGTTGCTCAAATGTCAGTGGCAGTGACCAGATGAAAAACAAAATAAAGCAAAAAAAAAATTATATCCTCTTCTTCAGCAGATAATCTTTTGGCATTTCTGTCATTTTATTTTGGGCAAGCAATTTTTATGCCTTGGCTATTGAACCCTCAATCATTTTACAAGGCAGTCCTAGTAGCCAGTTTCAGCACCACAGAAAAAGATGTGGGTGTTCAATTCATGTCGCTTCAAATATTTAGGACACGATTTCAGCTTGAATCACGTAAGGTTTTCTCACACAAAAGCCCTTTCCCTAGCAGCTGGGGAGGGCCAAGGGTGGCTGAAAGAAGCTCTAATCAAATGTTTCAAGAGAAGCTGGCTGATAGGCACTGTGGTACAATTTATAGCTGTCTCGATGCAGGTACTGTAGTTTTGCAATCATGCCAGCTATCAATCAAGCTCTATTCTATTGGTCTTTTATGTCCTGTACTCCAAACTCCAAGCCTAGCTTCGTCAATGGAAAAAGCGTTCTGGTAATTGTGGATGATTCTCCCACTGGACACTTTCATATATCATAACATATTTGGGCAGGAGTGATAGTCTTGGGGTAAAATAGGTCCGGGGCTGGGAGAGCAGGGCAGCTGGGAGCAGGAGAGCAGGAAGGGTGCAAAGCAAAAAGGCCTCCCATTTTTCACCAGCAGAACTTCACAACCCTTTCCCCCAACACCCCTACAACACTCTAAGCTCAAAGATGTGTAACAGCTCTGCAACTCTTTATTCAACCCCCTTACCCATCTGTAGAGAGTTTCATGGATACTCAGTATCCCCTGCCCTTTCGCACACAGTGACCAAGAGCCAGTGACAGAAGACCTGATACTTCATTGTTGCAATCGACCTTCGTTAAACTGCCTCCTAGAAAGGCACGGAGAAGATCCCTCTGGAGCAGCTGTTGGCCATTGCCATGGGCAGATGTTTTTTCCCCACGGCAGCAAAGACACAGCGGTCAAAACTGCACCACTTGCAACAAACATCCTACTCCCATGTCGAGCTGCCCTGGAGGAGACGTCCCCTCACCCGTTTGAGAAGGGACTGGAGTGAAAATGAGAAGTTTAGCAACACTCAGTGACAGGGCACACACTGCTGTCTGCTGAAAGAAGGTTTCCTAGGAGGAGAAAATGTACCTGTGCCTCAGCACCCCCTGAGCTTGACACTTTGAGGACATAAATCCCTCCCTCCCGGATAAGGCAGGAGGGCCTGATGTGCCAGGGCGAGCATGGAAAGTCATGAGCTGGACCTCACCGTAGCAGATGAAAGCCCAAGGGCATGGTTTGGCAGTGATCTCCTAACAGGCCTAGAAGAGATTTATGTTGCCTTGTCGGTCTGAGGACTGTTGGATAATTTTCCAAAGGTTTATCTGGAGCTTATCTCAAAGATGTATCATAATCTTTGCTTCTGCATATCTTAGGAGCAGATAAGCCCACTGTATTTTAGGGTCCACTTTCATTGGAGTTTCCAATTGGGAAGCGGGGAGATGTTTAATAGAGACAATTCTGAACTGATTAAGGGATGGTATGGCTGCCGAGTTCATTATCAAATTGTATTTTATTTCATATCCTAACAAACTTGCATCTGCCTCTTCCATGATGCAGTAACTCTTTGAATCTACATGTGTGCCAGGATGTGCAGGGCTCGCAGAATTACCATCTGTTTCCCTGTCATAAGCAGCCCAACGGCGTGCACACTGCTGAAACAACAGGCCGCTTTGGTAATAGGCTTTATTTTATTTCTGCCACTGCTTTGCATGGATCAATTATACCTGTTCTGCTCTCCGATAAGAGATTCCCTACCGAGGAGGCCACACTTGCCCTGCTGCAGCTGGGCACGGGCCCTTGCTGTTCCTGACAGCAGGAAAGCTGTTTTTCCCTCCCACGGATGTTGCAGAGCCAAATACGACACAGACTTCATGGTGCGGGGCTTCCCCCCCAGCTCTGGCCCTGCCCTGGGCTCCCCACACCCCGTTCTGCAAGGGTCCTGTTCTGTTCCCCCACCACCATGAAACACCTTTTTGATTATTCCACCTTTGCTCTGTGTACAGCTCCCCAGCTATGGAAAAGCCTGTGGATCTCCGGATCCCGAGCTTCCTCCTTCAGCCTCTTCCCCTCTCCCTGACAAGTCCCGTACGTACAATCGGCTGTCAATCTAGGCAGGAGGCTAGCTCTTCTGCGGCCCAGCAGGATCTGAAGGTGCATACGTTCAGCTCCAGGGGAGATGTTATTACCCACCGAGCGCGTTGCTGGGGGAAGGGGGGTAAGCCCACGCCGGCAGGAGTGGGAGGGGAGACGGGAGAGAGCCCAACGTGGGGCTTCCACTGCTCTCCCCAGGAGAGCTCGCATTTCGCTTCTGCTTCTCCTTGGGGTCGCAATTACTCACAACGTTAAGACAACCTCAACCCCCATCCCCAACAGGCGCTGTCCCCCTCCCCTCCGCTCCACACAAGAGGAAAATTGTGGAGAAACGCTACTTAATTATCACACCACGTAACTAATTAAAAGCTGAATGCTTGTGTGTGGTATGCTAATGGGGCATTAGAGAGCCAGCCTGCTTTGGTAAAGAGACATGAGCCCCCTCTTTCCCCCTTCACCTACTGCGGGAGCTTCAGGCTGACAGACACCTGGGATGAGGTGGGAATTTATTATGCTGCCTTGGAGTTCACAACTTCACAGAGGGCACCAAGGTCGAGCAACTCGATCAGTACGAAGGGAGAAATCACCTGGGCAGGTGCCAGGAGCAAGCTATATAGTGTGGGTGGCTTGCTATGGAAATTACATACACAGTGGGGCTCCATATGCACCCAAAAGCCCATTTTTTCCTTTATGGGGTTCTTGGTAGGAAACAGGAGAGTCTCTGGAAGAAGATGTGTATATTGAGTATCGCCCTTATAGACAAGCACACTCCAACTTCCCTTTTCCCACTATGTCAATACATCACCTGGCACCAAGTGCCAGCCTCCTCCTTTCAGTTGACGCTGTGCTACAAGTCCATACTTGCTTGTCTATTCACAGCCCGGACCACTGAATATGTTCGTTATGGAGGGAGCTATTTGGCTTTTTCTTAACCATCGTGGCACTTGCACATCCACCTGGAGATTTGTCCCAGCACCTCTGCGCTCTGGGAAGGGCCTGTGTGATCTGGGGTGGCCAGGTAGCCATTCCACCATGGTCTGGGGACAAAGAGGGACCCTACAGGGTAGCTACAGCAGCACACTGTATCAGTTCACCCAACGGACTGTGGGGCACCTCATTCAGCCTAAGAGCGCACTGGAGCTGAGCCCCAGTGTGCTCTTAGGCTGAACGTCCAACACTCTGTTCCAGGCCAATGTGACACTGTGTCGGACACCCGTGGCCCCTGTGTGGCAGGAGGGTGCTCCTGCCTTGTGTGTTGGCTCTGCTGCTGGTACCTCACCACCAAAGCCATGTGGACACCCTGTCCCAGCAGAGACAGCCAGTGGTGGTGAGGAAGGCAAGAACTCAGCCATGGTGCTCAAAAGTGCAGGAGCTGAGGCTGAGCACTTCCCACCAAACTCATGCCAGGGAACAAGAAGGATGAATTTCAGGGAGAGGCCAAGACCTTTTAAGGAAGATACTGTTCTTCACTGAGATGTCTTTTCCTCTGCTCTGAGATTGAAGTTCATGGCAAAGTACTTCTTGGTGCCCTGTGCTCTGAAGATCAGCACAGCAGTCCTCGTTGCTGGCCTGTCCTTGCCCATTAGCTCCTTTCCTGGAAAGATCCAGGAAAGGATCTTCTCCTCCCCGCCTCCATTTAGTCCCAGAAGCTCCCTTTGGCTAGCTCTCTCCAACCACCTGCGCTCCCACTGTGCACAGCACAGAGCGATGTTCTCATTCCCTCTCTGTTATTCTGCCATCTCTGCCATTTCAGAGTTGGTTCGTGACCATTCAAGTTTGGCACTGCAGGCTCACAGTGTGCCTCAGCTGGTGCTTGACCCTCTCTCCTACACCACCCAATTTGGTCCCAAACCATCAGCCTTACTTTATGGATCACCCCAAAGCCCCAGACTGTCAGAACAACTTCAATTACAGCAGCGATGGGCCCCGTGCCACCAGCAGCATCCGCGGCCTTCCAGCGGCTGACAAGGACTAATTAGGAAATGAAACATTAGTTAAGTCGCTCTCAATTAGGGCCAGGATAACGTTTTCCTGGCAGCACTGGGGCGCTTTAACTGCTGGTCCCATGATGACTGTGAGCACATCAGACTTGCTGAAGGAGCTTTAATGTTTAACATATGTTGGAGGATTACAGAAACCCTCTCAGCTGTGACATTTCTGTGTGCTCCCTGCTTTTTCTTTCCCCTGTAGCAAACAGTGAACAGTGAATGCCAGAACAGGAAAGCAAGAAAGAGGCTCAGAGCAATTAGCACCAAGACACATATACATCCACACACATACGTATGTGCGCAAAGGATATACATGCCTCTGAATATATACATTACACATTTTAATTAAATAATCACCACACTCCATCCTCATTCTTCCCCACCCCTAAAAACACAGCCAGAGACGACAGACCATCATCCCGTGTCAAAAGGCATTCGAGAAGCCCAAGAGCTTCCTAGCTATGAAAAACACAAACACACACAAAAACAAACAAAAAAAAAGAGAACCCAGAGAGGTCAGGAAAGAGGCGAGCTTGGACTTTCTTCAAATAAAGGCCAGAAGCAGCTAAGTATGGGAACCTCAGAGGGACAGAAAGCAATAAACAAAAACGTAATCTACCAAAACAAAATGAAAACCTAAAATTAAAAAGGCTCATGTGCCCTTGGAGGAAAGCATGGAAGGAGGAGGAGGGTGTGAGAGGCTATTAAAGTAAAGAAAATATTATATTAAAGAAGCATACAGTATATCAGTGTATTTTGTGCATAGTTGTTTTATGTGGTGCAGCAATATTCGGGGACCAGCTGCAGCACACACAGCTTTGCTGGGATTAAGGAACAGGACTGGACTCTCAGGTGCTCTCTCCTGGGGGGAGCTGTAGGGCAGAGTGGCTGGGAAGCCAACTGCAACTGTAGATGAGCGTGTGCTACAGTCTTTGGATTCAAGAAAGAATGAATCTGCATCTGCTTGAAAATTGGCTTTTGAAACACTTTTTTGATGGAAATTTCAGTTTCTGAATAAATGAAGAATCTGGTTTTTTTCTCAAAAGAAAAGGAAAAGACTTTTCACATGGAGAAATGTCTTCCAGCTAAAAAATGGAGAACCTTTTGATTATCTGAAATTTGCTAATGGAGAACTTCTGCGAGATCATCACTCTGCCATTTAGGGAAAAATATCCACTTTTCCAAGTGGTTTGAATGTAGCCTTTTCTGTGAGCCCATCTATTCAAATCCCAGTGGGAAACTTTCCACTGAATGTGCGAGGTCAGAGCTTTGCTGCCCAGCAAAAATACAAAGTCCTGTCCAGAAACAGAGTATCTGAGAGCTCTTGTGGCCCATGTAACTGGGATCCTTACATGACTGCACCAAACCCCATTTACCAGTTAAGACTTTTGCATCACCATTTGATGAAATACACCCTTGGCAGGGCAGCTCTTTCTAGAGCTCACCATATGCTCCCAATGCATTACAATTTCAGCTCACAGAGGCACATGTGAAAAGCCTGAGGAGAATTTAAATGGACCTGTCTATTATGGTTGCACCGAAAACATTAATCCTGAACCAGAATGAGATATTACCAAGGTATCACAAGAAACTGCTCTCTGCCAATCCACACACTGCTGCAGAACCCATGCCTGTGTTAGCATGCACGGACCCTCCAGTAGAAGACCAGAGTCTGGCTGAGATACTCCAGTGGTAAACTCAGAAGCTACAACAACTACATTCACGTCAGTTTTACACCAGTGATACTGAGACCATAACTTGCCTTTTTGGCTTGCTTGAGGTCTTAGTTCTCCACCAGCTTTTACCTTGTGTTGTCATTTACAGCTTTGCTCCCAAAGAAGCATAATGGCAGGGTTTCTCTTAGTGTGTCCACACATGAACGATGACACCCGTTGCTAAGCCGTACCAAATCTCATTCAGCAGGCATGCCGTGGGAGGCCTTGGAAGAAGGTGACTTACACCTTCCTGATCAGGCTACTATGTGATTTTGCCTAATTTGGTTACAGCTACTTTCATGCTGTTTAAACAAAGCCCGCTTAGAAAACCTAGCAGAATAAAAGGAAAGCACCACGATGTTCTCTTTTTTGATCCTATAAAATCAAAACCGTGTTTTTACCGATTCTTCTTTTTTGAGGTAGTAACATCTGAATGTAAACACACTTCCCACTGTGCCCCTGTTCTGGCTGAAACCAATGACTCCAGGGGATGATTCCTTTTGATGGAAACACCTTACAGGAAAGCGTGAAGACGCGTACATGCAACTTGCCGATCTATATTCACAGAGGCTTTGAAGGCCCATGGCTCATTATTTCATGCAACAATAGCTAAATGCTTCTAGTTTTGAGCACGCCCCCTCGACCATTATGTTAGCCAATACGGTGGGTACCTCTAGGAACCTCCTCTCAAGCAAACAGTACCATCCAATCAGAAATCCAATACAAAAGTGTTTTTGCAACTTTGTAAGAATGTTAGCATGCACTAGAAAGTATTACTGAGGAGGAGATAAGAAGGGACTGACAGCAGGCATGAAGAAAGCAAAGGACACATCCAGTACAGCAATCTTCACTTTGTAGAGTCTTCCTTGGTATCACGAGAAAGCCAAGTCATTACATCAGACAAATTTGGGGTTGTCATTTCAATGCAGTCATCTGTGGGAATTGTCAACTGCTGCAAGACTATTCACAGCACAGAAAATTAAATAGGTGCAAGTGTTTGTAGGATTGCGGCTTTTGTGTCATTTGCTACGTGGAACTTGCCTTCCTTACAATGACGACAATCTCAGCTATTAGCCTGCTTGAAAAATTACGGGAAAGCAATTCAGAAGTGTGACCCAACCTTTGCCCAGAGGCTGACGTTGCCTTAGGCAAGCATCTATCTAGTCATCTATCTATCTAAATTCATTTGCGTTGGCAAAGGAAAAAAAGCCAGAGAGACATGAAAATGATGGTATTTGATACCCACACGCAGGAAGATTCAGCAGCTCTACTAAGCAGTTTTCCTTGGAAACAAATTTCAGACCCCCGAAACCTTGAGATAGTCTTTTCATGTGCAAATATTTAACTGAGTTTGTTCCATAATAAAATTTCTAGGGGACAACCTTGCCACTCGTGCCAGCCGAGGAATACATTACCTGCTGGGGTTAACAGGGTTCCCTGCTGCAGAAATAAATACATTAGGAGATGAGACACAAAAGGTTTCACAGCTCCTGATTTTCCTTTAATAATATTCCATTAAAAATGACTGAAAGGCAACTCTCCTCCTATAAATCAGGTACCTCACTGATGCCTTTTAGTCCTGAGATGGGCCTTCCTTGGTTTTAATAGCTTCCCTTCCTTCCCTCTCTGTCTGTCTGTCTCCAGATATGGCTGATTTACCTGGATTAGCAGAGACATTGGCTCCACATTCTTCAAAAAGTGCTGATCAGGCTGAGCTGGCAAAAGATTAAAAGTCACGCAAATTGCTTCTACCACCAAAAGAGTCTAATTGATTTTGGAAAAAAAATCTAAATCATGATTTGCTCTCTCTCGGTTGGAGCCTATCTAAAGGAGGGGCGTTGTTTTCGATGGGCAGGAAGAGACGTATCTCCCTGGACCCCAGCAGTTCCCCTGCCACTGCAGCGGGAGAGGCATCTCTCTCCTTTCTGTCTCATACTTTCTTTCTTGATATCCTGCTGCGTAAGGCAGATGGTCCTGCTGAACTGAGGACAGAACTGGGAATGAAAGCACCTGTAAGTCCAGTCCTGACAAAAACTCTCCCTCAGTTTCTCTACCTGGAAACTGGGGGGTCTACTGCTCATTCCATTTATGGTGGGTATTAAGAGGGCATCACAAATTAATAATGCAGCAATCTGCCCTCCCTGCTCCTGAAGCAGGGGGACAGAGAGGCTGAAGATGGCAGGCTAGTGGAGCTGCCTGTGAAGGCTCTTGCTTCTAGGATCAGACAGTTGATGCTCAACTCCTGGTGCAAACAACCAAGCACGAGGCGTGCTGGTACCTGAGGATCAATTGATATTTGTAAAGCACTTAGGAAATACAAAGTACCAACCAAGCGTTAGCTAGGATTATTTCCTAGTAAGGAGATGACTAAACATTCCTCTATCACTTGGGGCAGATTTCAACCACAACCATTTATTCAAATACTTAAATCGTTTTTTAGGCCAAGCTTGCCTGATGGGAATTGTAAATGTGTGCTCCATAGCAGCCACAAACCCTGCCAGATGGGACACTGGGGAGTGAGGGGAACACGCACTCACAGAAACATGTGTGTCACCATGCAGAGAAATCACAGCTGCGGTGAAAAACAAAGGGAGATATATATTTGTGTATCCTGGCACAGTAAATTGGACAGCTGACACCTAGGTTGGGTGGGGTGGGGGTACCTAGATTTCAGGTGTGCCGTTGATGCTTTCTTCTCCTTACTCTGCTGAAGGAGTGAATTCCATGCAAGTTTCAGATGAGAAAAAAAACCAAACCAAACCAGATTTTTCTTCTCCTGAAAAATAAGACCAATATTTCCAAGTCTATTCCCAAATCATGCATTACAAGACGGGAGCTGGATTTGACTCGCTACTTGACAGAAGACACGAGAAGATGGGGTTCATCTTACAGCACGCATACCAAGAAGCTGTCCTAGATTGAGACTAACGCAGACAGGAAAGGCGAGGCAGCGCCGCAGGCCGAGAGGCAGGTTTGAGCGCTGCAGGCAGAGTGGTAGGGTTGGTACAAGTGGTTATCAACATTGATTTGGGGGAGGAAGGATATTGGCACATAGGAAATGGGAAGCTAGCGCAAATAGAGTGGGCAGGGGAAGACAACACATTTTTAATCGGTGTTTTTGTAATGTCTTGCAAAGGGGATTCTGACCCATAAGCAGGTGCCTGAGCACTATGGATATGGCCATAGGACCACAGGGTGGCATGAGGCAGGGGAATGCATTCCTGGGTGGAGATGCGACTGCCTCTTTCAAGAGCCAGCCACGTCTAAAATAGCACAGGAACACGGTGACACGGCAGCCTATCATATCGCCAGGGCTTTTTCACTGAACAGGTATCAATAGCACACTTCAATTCAGCACATTCAAGTGACTCACAAACAGGAATGGATTAAGCCTCAGAAGTCTCCTAAGCCACACGGTTGCACCAATGCATCGACCCTATATTCAGACAGGAAAACTGAAGCAGAAGAGAGGATGTGAAACACCCAAAAACGAGTCAGTGGCAGAATCAGAACTGGACACCAGCTGCCTTCCTGCCAAACTCTTCAAATACCATAACTCAAAAGACAGATACCACTGTCTGAAGACACTAACAACTCACCTCTTCCACACCCTGTCTCTGCAAAAGGCTTGTACTAGGAAAAGTTACTGAAATACCCCGTACTGGCCACACATGCAACAATGTGTTGCAAAGGAAGATTGCCTCCTACTGTCAAGCCGCTTGGTGATATTTTTTTTTTGTTAACCTGGAATGGGAAGATTCAAGACCCCTTGCATCCTCATATACCTCCTCCAATATTTCATATCCTCATAGCTTCCCTATTTTATCTGTGAATCTTAGCAGTGTCCAAATAGGAGTCTGTTTTGAATCTTATTGAGCTCTTACTAAATTTCTGATTTCAGAGGTGTCTGGTGGCAGCAAGTTCCATATGTTAATTAGGCATTTTGTAAAAGAGTATTTCCTCTTCACAGGTTTAAAGTGTTTCTTTTTCATGTAATTGCTTCTCCTATTGTTCTTCTAATAAAATGAAAAGTAAATAGGAATGGCTGAGTGAACTTCTCTTCTGTGGTGACTATTTCTGTACCTTTGCCACAACGCCTCTTATTTGTCTTTTCTCAAGAAAACAGTGTTGCTTTTTAATCATTCTTTATGAAGAAGCTATTAAAAGACTCCAGTCATTTTTGTTCCCTTTCTCTGGTCATTCTTCTATTTCTGTTATTTCCTTTTGTGAGATGGGGTGAGCAAACTGAATAGAGTGTACAAGGAGAGCACGTACCATCAATTTATATAATGGTACTGTATTATTTTATCTATTATTCTCTACCCCTTTCTTAATGCACTCTCTCATCTTGCATGCTTTTATTTCACCATCACTACAGACTGAACAAACGTTTTCACTGAGTTGCTCGCAGCCGTGCCTTTTTTTTTTATTTTGTTCTTTTCTTTTGAGTGGTTACAATTATTTTAGAACCCAGAAACGAGCATGACTAATTCTAATGTGTTGTTTCCTGAGTGCATCACCTTGCCTTTGCCATACTGCGTTTCATTTACTCTCATGACGCTTGTAAACTGCCTCAGCGAGCTCATTGCCAGACCTCCTCGGAGTCTTTTCTAGGCTCGGGTAACCTAAACATTGCTGTATTATCTACACATTTTTCCTTCTAAGTATTCTTCCCTTTCTTGGGTTATTAATCCATATTAAACACCAGACATAATACTGCTCAGTGACACATCCACTGAGCTGAGGCATCTTTTCATGCTGAGAACCAGCTATATATTCCTTCTCTGTTTATTCGGTAAATTTTGTTTTTCTTATTCCTTTATTTATGATACAGCTTATTTATGATACAGCTTTATCTCATACCCAATGACAAGTTTGTTCCTTAATAATCTCCTAAAAGAGACTGAGTAAAAAACCAAACCCAACAAGAATTTAGAAAAGTTTGCTTACATGAAATTTACTCCTTTCCTGTTATCTCATCTGTTTCAGACTCGAGTAATTTTAGCAGGGTGAAAAAGAGACACCCGGTTTATATGGAAGTCAGATTGGTTTGACCATGTCAAATCACAGAAATCGCAGCAAGGTGGAACCAGAAGGGACCTCAAGAACACCATTTGGTCTAGCCCACTATACTGAGACAGGATCAAATATACCGTCAAGTCCGTTCCTGGAGAATATCTGCCTACACGGATTGAAGAAGCTCCGATGAAAGAGGCTCCACATCCTCCCACCTACGCTAACCCCTTCCAGTACTTTGCTAGTCCCAGAGTTAGAAAGTAGTCTCAGTATTTAACCTATCACTTCTCGTCTTGGGGATTTGCAGCACAACAGATCAATACCACCTTTAAAAGAACACTTTATAGGAACAAAGATGTTTCTCTTTGTCTTCTCCATTTAGAGCAAGGAAACTTTTATGACTCTAGTTCTTTTAACCTTTCTGTGCAGGTCCTGTTTGCTCGGCCTCTTGGAAAGCCTGCTGCTCCCCTCTGGGCTCTCTCCTGCTTGTTTACATCTTCCTTAAAGCCCCAAACTGTAGGCTGTGTGTCAGCAGAGCCTGCACTGGGGCTGGGTACGGCTGAGCAGTGACTAATGATCTCCTGCACCTGGCACACAACACGCCTGTCCATGTGGCTCAGAATGACACAGAGGGACTTTTTTGTTCATCTTCAGCTTGATGCTTTCAGAACTATTGGTGGTTTTCTAACTACTTCTAATTCATATTTCATCCAGCTTGCCCAATGCAAAAAGGAAAATCCCTGGTCTTTAATTCCCAGAGTATGACCTTGCATCTTTAAAATTTTCCAAAACTCTTACCTCAATTTGAATGATTGTCTACCAATATGTGCCAGCAACTGATCGGCTCCTTCAAAAACCCTTGCTCATCCTGGTGATATACAGCATTCGAGGGGTCTAGCTCTCTACGCTTCAGTGTAAATCTGCTCAAACTGACTAAAAATTATCAGATTTTTTTTTCCTACTCACTCAAGAAGCACACAGGATCTGAGAGTCATTTGCTCAGACAGAGCTAACCACACACAGTAAGGGAAGATTAAAACCGGTCCATTTGTGACCCGTTTGTTCTAATACCTTTGCTCTTGACACTGCTTGAAAAGTGTCAAAGAAGCTGGGACAGGTGAGGCACCCCCCCAAACATCCACTGTAGCAATGATAAATGAAGCGGAGTTGCTTAGCCTTCCCACTATGCCCTTAACCTTCCGTCATCTATATCCATATTTATGATTAATCTATGGAGCGAGGTAGATACAAGTGCGCAGACAAGAGACAGCGATACATGGATATATTTAAAAAGAGAAGGTGAAAAAACAAGGCAGGATTATCAATCTAGTGTTTAGTTTATCAAATTAAGAGCGATAGCCTGATGTGCATTACCTGGGTCAAAGCTGCTTAGTGTGGGACACGAGATTTTTTGACCTGCCCCACTTACAAGATGACCCTCTTACATAAAAAGATGCACTCCCAAGCGTGAGTCTTAATTTACTGTACACAAAGCCGCGCGTCAAACAAAAGGTATGGAGAGCATCCTAAGGACTCCTCTTACCACTCGCTCTGTGTGTGTGCCCACACGCTATTATGAAGAGAAAGGTTCCAGGTCGCAGCAGGGATGTTTATTTCTGAGTCTCTGTGTGTGTGCACAAAGGATATCTGGCACCATCAGCCTGCTCAGCTTAGTGCCCTAACATTTTCCAAAGACAAAGAGAGAGAGAGAGAGCAAAGAGGAGATGTGTTTGAAATAGAGCAAAACACAAATGATACCTTCAGACAGCAGCAGCACATACAGATAGCACAGGAGCTTTCAGAGGAAAGGCGTTTGCCTGTGTGTGTGGCTTCTCTTAATAGTTTCATCCCAGACGGAATGAAAGCTCACAGCAAGCAGTCCTATCATCATCACACTTCTGCGAAAATGAAAAAGCATTCCTAGCCCTTTTCTTTGTTATACTCTCAAGTTATTCCAAAAGCGAGTTTCCACATGACTCTTACAGCTGTTATCCACCTACTGACTGTGTTCTCCAAATGCAGGAAAAAAGTCTAAAAATGTTATCATTTTCCTACCCAAAGGGAGTTCCCTCCTTGCTTCAGCTAGGCTTGATTAATCCTTTGGGGACAAGGAGGGTTATGGTAAAGGAGGAGTTCCTCAGTGGCCATATAATCAAAATCGAGGCTTACAGAAATCATCCTAAAGTCATTTGGCCCCTGCACCTCAAGTCTTTAACCTTGAGCTTAACAAACACTTGTGGCTGGTCAAAGTAGGAGATGACAGTTGGCTGAATTTCAACTCCAGCCCTTCCCAAAGGGGATCCCAGCCTGGAAGGGGCCTGATCTGTGGATGAAGGATATTTAATTCACAGCTTAGTGCTAGGGCTCTGCAGGCCAGAGGCAAGGAGAAGCACTGTCGAAAAAAAAAACTGGTCCGCAGCCCTCAATGGGAGGGGAGATGCCTCCTGACACTGCAAAATAGAGAGCAGGTCTCAGCATCCTGAACTTCCACAACTCCAGGGAGGAAAGCAGCAGGAAGAGTTTGTACAGGCTGAGGAAATATGGAGATCAAAGTACATTGCTCATCTGGAGTTCGTCCCTTCCGCCACTGGAGGCTTTTTCAACGGCAAAAATACATCCCCATCATGTTTTTTATGGAGGCCAAGATAATCCATTACAAGGATAAGAATGACACAACACAGTATAAGATGGGCAAGGGAACTAGTAAATAATCTTGTAAATTATGCATTTAGCTCACTCTCGCTATGTCCCTTTCGGGACTATTCTGCTGAATAAGTTCACTGGCCAGAACATTTACAGAAACAGTCAATGCTAAGTGAACAGTAGAGAATATTTGCTGAAAGCACCTTCTAAACCTGGAAACTACAACAAGTGCCCTGGAAAACCAACTCTGAGTTTGTAAATGTACATTAAGATGTCCCTGTGCTGCTCTGCTAATCTCCTAGACGAAAATTGCTCTGAAACAGGCAATGTACAGCAGGCTTTCCTCAAAGCGAATGTGCCTTTACATGCCCAGAAATTTGCAGGCCTGCTTAGGAATAAAAACGAGAGATGTAGTCAGAGAGCCATTTAGCAGCAGTTTGCTTGGAAACAGCACAACCTATTGATCCTAGGTCACAAGAATAAACAAACAGCCCGGACATTACATGGGCTCCTGAGAACAGCTCAGGGAGCTGGGAAGCATCTTCTCCGATATCCCAAACTGCTGCGCACAGGGCAAGAGCAGCCAGCAAAAGAAGACAATAAAACTCCAAGCCAAATTACGGTGATAGCAGTTCCTGCCTACACCTCTGTAGCTCACTGTTAGAAATGACGTTGTGTCCAAAGGCCCCATGGGAGAAAAAAATACATCAATCCTAGAACAATTAACACAAGTAGTTCTTCAGGCGTCAGCCCTAGAGCTTGAGATGGAAGGATACTGCACTGAGTCAGGGCTCTCCAGCCTGCACCAGGACATGCACAAGGTGGCTTTGCAGAGCCCACCTTGGCCAGAAGTGTGGAAGGCAAGTAGATCACATTAGACTTAATAGCTGCCACCTTTTCCTTCAGGATTTTTGAGAGTAAGGAGCCCCATCTCTGCTATGTTCGTTAACACTACAAGGAGAGGTGACCCCAGAACACCTACACATAACCACATCTGTGGGGAGGACATGTCTGTTTGCAGGGCAGGCTGCAGAAGCTGTACTAATCCCCAGTTCTTTTTGGGAAATGAAAGTCCTTGACTCAAGCATGAATGATACTGGCAAAGATCCCATTACTGTAAAGCTCTCTGCCAGCCAGCCACCTCTCCCCCTCCCCCTTTTATATCTCTAAGGTCGCTAAACTGCAATTTAGTCATCATTCTTTATAGAGCATGAGCAGATATGAAACATCTGGAAACTGTTGTAGTCACACTTTGAGATACACATCTCGAGGGAATTTAACTGCATAGGAATGGGATGAAGTACTTTTTTACCTCGAGGTCACTGCAGCTTGAATGCATGCTCGGTAGCTAGTTACTGGGTACTGACACCTCTTAGACAACCAACTATGAAATGAGTTAGAAGGTCTCAGTACAATTCCCAGCGAGATGAAAACCTCAACCCAAAGATCACCTCAAAAAGTCCATTAGACATCCTTCTTTCTGGCAGCATCGGTGAGGAAAAGTGGGACATAAAAATTCCACTCCTTGTTTAATTCCAAATGTGGTCCCTCTAGAGATGAACTGTGGCCTGCTGGTAGGAAAGAAACTTGCCCTGCTGCTAACTTGTGCTTTGTAAGTAGGTAACAGCAGTCCCCAAACACATAAAGAAATATTCCCAACCTGACATAAAAATGTATTTATGTAAAAAAAGGAGCAGAAGATTTTTTTCCAAACCCCCGCAGAAGCCAGCACCAGTGTCAGTCAATTACAGGAGACAGAATTTTCTTACCTGACCCACACTATAGAAAGTTAATTTAAACTTTATCTTTAATAATCTCACTTCTTTTTATTTACTTCATTCAGAGGGTGGAGGGTTAAACATGAGGTGTTTCTGAATAATTAAATGAAGGAGGAAGCACTATCTTACTGACAAAGCTCCTAATCTTCCTTATTTATTAATAGGAGCTGCGTTAAGACTGCTTGTCCTTAATCCCGGCTCTCATCATGCAAATTCAGAGCATTAGAAACAGAAGAGGCTAATTGAGGCCCTAATGCCAGGAAGAGAGACCATGTCAGTGTCAAAAGCTAAAAAGGGCCAGATCCGATCAGCGCCTGGATGTGGAGCTGCCAGGGGAAGCCTCACTGGCTTGGGAAGGGAAGCCGCCGATTCGGCTCTTTGGGATTCAAGCCTTGCCCTGCGGAATTCAGACAAGCCCCGTTCAGTTGGGCTGGTCTCCCAGATGCTGCATTTGGCATCAGTTGGCATCACCTTCGGGGGCAGGCATTTTGTTTGGTTTTGAGGAGCTCCAGGCCACCTTTTGAAGCATTCGCTGCCGGTACCTGGGGCCACCAACGCCTGGCACTGGGCGACCGCCCCTGCAACGGGCAGGGACAGACTTCCCAAACATCCCACTGTGCAGGGTCTGAGCTGCCCGGCAGCCTGCTCACCTGCCAGGGTTGTGTGTAGGTCTTGACTGCCTTGCGAATCCAGCTGCAGGTATGGCGAGTTCGAGGCTTCACTATTAAAGAGCCTAAGCTCTTCCCTCTTCCCCAACATCCTCCCCAAAGACCCAGCCGCCTAATCAAATTCTTTGGCTCAGCTTATGAGCTCTGACAAGATCGCAGCCCAAGGAGGCTTGACTACAGACTCAGCAATCCTTACTACATCCAACCCAATTTAGCCACGCTCTCGGTGCATCATGCACGCAGCAAAGACTTAATCTAAAGGTAATCATTAATTCGTTACTGCCACAAGGATACGGCAATCAGCAATAGGATGCTGATTGTCTGGGGGATCAAGTAATTGATCATTCATAATGGATTTCTTTGTTTTTTAAACAATAACCATCCTTCCCAGTTGTAACCTTTTTATGGATGTACTGTGGGGCTAATGACAAAAGTGCCACAAATTCTTTCTGCCCAAAGACAATGCTTTTTTCACATTATGTAAAATTAACTTTTGGAACTTCCTGTTGCATATTAAAAAAAAAAGATTTAAAAATAGGAAAACATTTGAGCAAAGCATTTATAGGAACAACAGAGTCATCATCTATGTTTGATAAAGGACTATAAACCCTCATGCTAGCAGGCATAAGATGGTCATTAACCTCATTCAGCCAGAAAGAAAGCGTCTCCTGAGAACAGGTAATTCAGTCATGGTGTGGTACAGGCTTTCTTGCACCTTTCTGAATTATTTGGCAATTCCCGGACACCAGATATTACATCTGTCTAGCCCAGACTAGCAACTCAGGTGCTCCTGTGTGCAGCAAATGACAGAGAAGTTGGATGAAGGATTGAGCAGTGCCAATGGTTCTACCACTACCTCTGCTGAAGCTCTGGTGCATAGCCCTGCCCATACACCCTCCCAAACAGCGCATGCGCAGAACCTCATATGCTTCCTGGGAGTACAAAAAGGGGACAGGAGAAATAAATCTATATTAAACTGGCCTTCTGCATTCCCTCCTGATTCACAGGAACGTAAGCTGCAGAGTTTACTCTAAGGATTAGCACAGTTCATCCTGTGCAGAAGATGACCTCGAAAAACAAAGCTATTGAAGATGGAGAGTAGGGAAGGTCAGGTACTGGTCCTTTCTCTTCACCTCCACCATACCAGAAAAGAAGCACAAGGCCGCGACTCCTCTGTTTGTAACAAATTTTCCTCTTTACTCCTGTGTCTCAGGTTAGCATTTCACCTGAATCTGCATTTTCCCTCAAAAGTATCTCATAGCAGCCTTTCTCCAGTGTACTGAGCCAGATCTATCTAAGAGAAATGCCACTTCATGAAACAGAAATTATATGCATGAAAATTTTTACCCCAGCTGTAACGCTGTTTTCAGCCACCCCTCGCCTAATGTCAGCTCATGTGGGAAGCCAGTGCAATGCAGCAGCGGGCCCTCTCTGACTATGAACAAAAAAGTAGTCCTGAAATCATTCCCCCCATTTCTCAGCTCCTTTAGGACAGGACTGGTACAGTATTTGCTCTTTTTAACCAGCTCCTTCCCAGGGATAACTGGTTAAACCCAGCATTGCCCTCTGGCAGCCCATCTGTGTTCCTAGGATTGGTGAGCATCACAAGCATCACTGGCTGCATTTGGGAAAGTGCTGAAAAAAACGTAAATCTCATTGTGGACTATCTCAAACTCAACTCTGGTGATCTTCAGCTGTAAATTCTTAGGAGATTGTGTTTCCTTCTGGGCTGGAAATACCCTCAGAGCAGTCCCTCATGGCATATTCTGGCACGTTTGCTTCCAATACTGCTTTTTTTTTCCAGATGATCTATCAACACAGTTATGATGGGGAGGATGGGCAGGGGAGACTAAATATGTGATATTCCCCCGTTCAGGCCAATACAACAGAGAGAAGTAGGTATCTGCAGAGCCAAAGCCACGAGCAGCGAGAGCTTAAGACAGAGAGCCAGGACTCCCCATGGAAAGCTGCAGCAGGCTTGGATCCCTGTGGATCAGGCACAATGCGGGACCGATGAGACCTAGTTGCCACTAGGCTCTCTAAAACTGCTGACAGATGAGATGGATAGCAGCTTGAGCTAGTACCTCCTTAGGCATCGCTGCCCCTCTAGAGACAAGCAGACAGCGCAGAGAGAGATGGCAATGAAAGTTAGGTGCAGGGGAGTGTCTTGGTGGGGGATCGGCTACATCACCTCCCTACTGACCTCCAAATTTTGCTCACTGGCAGGGCAGGATAAGACAGCAATTTGGATCTGCTTTTTTTTCCAGGAAGGGGTCCTTGAGGGCTGTTACTGATATTGTCTCTCTCGCTCCCCTCTCAGCCCTGCACCTCATCCCCCAGCCAAATACAGCAGCGAGAAGCCAGCAGGCTGCTGCAGTCACAGCCTCCTCTCTCCAGCGAGAGCTGGGGCCTGACAGCCCAGCAAAATGACCCACTTCTTGCCGACTCAGACAAAAAAGCTCCACTTAGGGCCCCAGGAAAGTGTCTCTAATAAGGCCATCCGTTAGCTGTGTCGCCCGGACCCCTCTCAGCTATCCTTCATCTCTGCCCTCCCTCCCTGCAGCCAGCCATTAATGCAGTCAGTACGGAGGAGAATGAAGCCGTCGGGCTCAGTAAATATTACTGAGCTCCACACGGGGAGCACAAGACCATTATTTAGACTCCCAGGTCCTGGGTATGTTTTGATCACACCAATTTAGCAAAGAGAGCTAAAGGAAAACAACTGTCGAGTGGCTGGCTGCCACACCTATGTGTGTCCTGGCCTGGGAAATCCCAAATCCCTCTGGATCGGCCAAACAGTCGCACGCCTGAGAGACTGGGAGCACTGCTGGCAAACCCCAGCACGAGTGGTCCAGCAGGGTTCAGCCTTCGATTGCTTCCCACCAAAGGGCACTTGGAATACAGCAGGCCAAAACTCACCCCTGCTCGGCCAGGGGTGAAATTAGTTGTTCCAAAGCTTTTGCGTCTCGTGGCTGTGGGGAGAAAATGTCTTTTCTTCCCCTGAAACTCGGCTCTCCAGGTTCCTTCACGTATGTCTGTAGAGGTCTACTTATGTCTCTCCATATCAGAAATCATACGATGCTGCTCTGCAGCTTGAGCTGTTCCATCAACCCCTACTCCGTAACAACGTGCACTTCTCAAAACCACCCTCCCCCTGCTTTTAAATCTTCCCTGCATTTGTCCCAAATGACTTCCCTGACATCTTCTCTTGCCCTTGACCCACACCAAGCTCTTCTTTCTCCCTCCACGCAATGACACGTCTTGGCTCAGGAGTCGGCTCCTCCTCAGCTCCCGCTGCGTACGACAGCCCTGCTGCTAGCTCAGCCATGTCTGCTGCTTCCCGTCTCAGCTCAGACCTCATCCTCCCCCCAGCTCTGGGCTGTTCGTGATCCCCTCTCCCTGTTGCTCTGCTCTTGGCTCTTTGACTGCAGGCTCTAATATACTCATTTACCCACTGTGGTGAATTGTTTTGCTCTGTAAGCACTTGAGGTACAATTTGTGGAAAAAAAAATCCCCAAGAAAATAAAGTTGTGCTACATGGTATTTTGAGAGAAAGAGAGGCAAGCAGGTCTCATGACAACTGGGTATGAATTTACCTTGCACATCCCCACAGGCGCAGGCACAGAAAAGTGCAGGCTGATAAATCCCTTTTATTACCTGCACCGGTATCTGAAGGCAGGAGAGGATTTTAAAAGTCTGGCCAGTCCCCAAAGTGTCAAATCCAAGGGCGACATTTGAAATTCAGTGGTGACAGAGTAAGACAGAGACAGAGAACAGTGACCATGTGTCATCAGCCCAGAGTATGTGCCAAAGCCAGAGAGACAACACATCAAAATAGCTCATGGAGCTCCTGCTATAATTAAAGAGTCACTAACATCTCACGGAGCACTCTGGGGAAAAAAAAAAAAAAAAAAAAAAAGAGGAAAAAAAACTGCTCGGCACAAATGGATGGCACAAATGCTGAGGCAGCAGCATGAAGCTTAGTTCCTCCCACGCTGAGCAGAGCTGTGTATCCTCAAAATGCAGCTCTACTCGGAAAAGTGACTATGCAAGAATGCGGGGTTTTCTGCACACTCAATCTCTCCCCTGGGCTGCTCAAGGAGAGCACTGTTCACTTTCTTGACTAAAATAAGCATTCCCTACGTTTTTCTCCTGCCACTCCCGAAGGAGCCAGCACAGCTCTAGACGTGGGAGATGTTTGGCCAGCAGTACCAGTGTTAGGAAAGCTCCACCTAACTACAGGTTAGGTAGGCTGCAGCACCGTCATACAGATTTAATTATTTTCCAACCTAGCTTTGGTTGGGAGAAAGAGCTGAGAGAGAGGTTGGATGGAGGCAGAACCCAAAAACAGGCACTGCCCTTGGACTCCCACGGACGAGATAAAACCATGCTAAGGTGCATTACTGTGAACACGCCCCATCCCCCAGGCTGCTGTCACTGTCCCTTAACCGGCGATCTTTCAATCTGACCTCAGCACCCTCCCTGTTACTCATTCTTTTCACTCATACGAACACTGTCACAAGGAGCTGAGAAGAATATGCATCATTTCAAAGCAGCTTCCCCACAAGGTCCAGAGAAAGGGAGCGAGGCAGTGACTGAATAGCAGACCTGAGCCCGAGTCCTGCATTGTGCTACTGGGCTATGCTGTCTCGTTCCATGGAGGAAGGATTGGGACACGGTCCCACTACGGCAGGCAGCACCTTCTTTTCTATTGCCTCCTCCTTGAGGATTACCCTGTCTCCTTGGCTGATAACACAGATCTTCCTTTTATCAGCCAGTGGACCCCAGGAAAAAGGGCAGCAGGGAAAGAGCATTTAATTTAACCCTCTGATAAGGAAAAAGAAAATCCTTGGTCCATCTAGAAGCACCTGCTCTTTCCTCAGATGCACTGGCAACAGCATCTTAAGGTCAAACTGTAAATCCTGTAAAATATCTTTATCTCCTCAAACTGGTCTTTCTCCCTTTTCTTTTCTTCTGTCATTTTTAGAAGCCAGGGTATCTGAGGACATCGAACTCCAGTGTTGCAAGCTTCCTACCTTAGCGGGGAGATGCTTCTCCTAGTCAGGCGAAACACCCAGCCTCCCCGCGCTGCAGGAAGGGCATCATACAGCAGCCTCGTCACCTGCAGGGAACATGCAAGTGTACTAGCCTATCCGAGGCGCATGGCCTGCAGGTCTCCTTTCCTGGGAAGGTGAATTTGATTGTCATAGCAGCAGTGGAGGATTTGTGTTAAACATGTATGGTGTGAGCATGAAGGACTAAGGAAACAGTTACGCCAACATATCTCAACTTCGGTTTGTAACGCTGACTCCCAGTCTGACTCAGCTTAGCTACCTTTTACCACATCATCAGCTAGATACTTTCCACGTTAACTTATCGGGGCCTGTATTCCTGCATTGGAAAGTCTTTGCAATATCTCTGCACTCTCATCCACTCTAGAAAACGCATACCTGCACCAAAACCAGTGCTGACCATGCAGCGACCTGCCTTTGCAGTAAGCAGCTAGGGAGAGACATTAGGAATTGCTTACAACGAAGCAAAACTGAAGACTATTTCTCAACTAATTTAAACTGCAATAGCCAAAACATGTGAGATCGGAGCAATTCGATCCAAACAGGCTCACGAGTGCATATCCACATCATACTGGCATATTGATGTCTGCCTATGCCCTGCTATCCTCGTACAGATAGGAAAAAAAAACACTCCTGGCATCACACATAGACAAGATCTAGCAGGATTTTGGCTGAAGTGACCCAGTTTCTTTTGCTGTTGTTAGTTGGGATGTGAGGTAGCGGGATGGGAAACTGTCAACGGATTCCATTGACAACCTGTAGAAAGCTTCTCCGCTGCTCTCATCCGACATGGTTTAATTTTTAATTCAGCAAAGCAGTGACAAGGACGCAGGCTGCCCAGGCCAGTCAGCAGCACAAATTGGCCAGGACAGGCTGAATTGATCTACAAGGAGGAAATGAAGACACAGCAGAAACTTTGGGCTATAGGTAGCGATGGGGCAGGCTGTGGAGGGGGAGCGGAGGGGGAAGAGAGAGAAGCGTGATGAGGGAAACTGATAAAGAGAAACAAGAGCAAGGACAACACCGCAGGAGGGAAATTATTTGCGTTTGGACAGCCACGGAAGCTTAGTGCCCAGTACCTTCTATCCAAAGAAAGCCGGCTGGCCCAGGCTGTATGGTACATGGATGTATGGATTTCATTGCTGGAGTCTGATATCCACCGTCCCTATGCCAGAAGCTGTAGCACAGTAACACAGGCAGCTGCCAAAAGATGGCCTGTCACTGCACTTCAGTCAGACCACAGAGAGTAGCAGGGGATGCTCAACTCCAAACTCTGGCTTTTTTAGCCAGAGGTAGAATGTCACCACCCATCCAATTCCCTGGCATATTTCTATCCCTCCCAAGCCAAACCCGAGGAGTGAAAGCACAGCTATGTTACTCACTTCCAGCTATAAATAAAAGCAAGATGGTCAAACAAGATTAGTTGGAGGGGTTTGCTATCACTACTAGCGTTAGCTTCTATTATCTTATCACTAGGCTTAAGACTTAAATTGAGAGGGAAAAGAGGAAAGTGGTCCCAGCCTAACTGAATGCCCTGCTCACACACACACAGGCTGAGGGCCACACTGAGAGCGTGTTTGCCCCAGTGACAAGAGCAGATTTTTCAGAATGACAGTTTATATCTTGTAAAAAACCCCTTGTGAACAAGCACAAAAAGTGCCCAAACACCTAACACAACTACTTGGGCCAGCTGCTGAGAACACTTAATGAGTATGCTGTCTGACACTTCAATTATTCAACAAGTAGCACACGACCTTAACTGGCATTTTTCAGTGCTAGCTGTAAATATAGCCCTTTCTGCCAATTCATGTCGGACAGACAAGAAACTTCAACACTGTTCTATAAAGTGTTGAAAAATTCCAGAATTTGCCAAATCATTTCTAGCAAATCGCTCTGGAGAACAGTGAAAGTTTCCAAAACTGCAGAGAAAAAAGTATTACTTTAATATGGATATTTTGCCAACAGTTTGATCCTCATTTTGACCAGTTTTGTCTAGCATCAAGGATTAGCAGAACTTTGTTATTGCCATGTTTAATGCTTGCAGCAAAAAAAATGCAAAACCAGGCATAAGCTGACTGTATTCAGTCATTCGTCTGTCACTGGGCTGAAACTCTGCTCGGATTCATTAGGCGGCTTTCAACAATTTTGAATGAATCTGATCCCCAGTTTGAAGCAGAACGGTATCAATAATGCTTCTATGTTATGACTTGATGAAAATGTTTGTACAATCTGAGAATCAGAATATAATCATGTAATAAGCAGAATGCAATCCTTGAAAATAAATGCTGTCAAGCAAACTGAAAGCCACACTATTTAGAAACAACAACAAAACAGTGTTAGTAATGCAGTGGTAAGACTGAAATAATTCAAAAATTGCTCTGGAAATGCCCTTTTCTCTGTATTTTGTGACAAGAAATAATAATATTCTGAAGGCAAGGCAGCAGAATCCATGGTATTCTCCATGCCCAGTACTGAATGGAGGCAGCAGTTATTGTACCCTACACTATAAGAAATCATTTATTTTACCACACATGCTGCTCTTAACAGAGAGGGGAAGCCTCTGTTTGGAAAGTGAAGCATAAACTCTTATTGAGCATTAGCAATATCAAAGCTCACAGTCATTCACCACAATAAATAAATAAGCCTCTCATCTGTACAAACAGACCACAAGACCATAATTATGAAGCACCTTGCTATGTTTGGTCTCTGCTTTTTCTTGCCTCCTTTGCAGAATTCAAGGATTCATATAAGCAGCACGTACATGCTGTGATGGGAGACAGGACTACAATTTATCTGACACGGCTACAAAGGTATTAAACTAGCTGGAGTAATTTCCAACAGCAGCACTGAAGGCACAATGGAAGAGACTTCCTCGAAAATTAGCCGTTCTGGACACTTCACAGTCTTGTGCACAGCCCATGCCAACATCTTCCATGCTGACGTCTCACTGCTATCTGTATCTCCAAAGTTAAAATTAGGTCAGGAAGGGCTACCCAGGCTTCAGTCACACATGTGATTCCTCTATAGACAAAGCCTCCTCAACCGCTTAAATGCTTTTGACAATTCCACCCACCACATATAATAGACCCAATGCAGTCTGCTTTTGATATGCAAAACTGGTATGGGTGAAAACTTTGCATGGGTGGAAACAAATGGGTAGAAATGTCAGCAAAACATGCGCAACATCAGCAGAATTTTCCCTCTTTATAATGGAAGCAAGAACATAGTTTAGTCACAAGATAATACAAACTCCACTTGTAGTGTAGAAAAAACTGCAAGCCTTAGATTAGCCATAGGAGGCCTTCCTTACTGCTCCCTCATAGCAGGAAATACATGGAAAGTCATAAAGACGCTGAAGGTACCAAAATAGAGCATAAAGCCTCTAACTTCACGTTCAGCTACCCCAGCTGAAAGCTGCTGTTACTTCACTAACTCTGGTGAAGTTACATCAGGCTAAAACGGGTTTAGTGCCAGCTGAGCCCCTCCTCCAGGTCATGCCCAGTTCTGCCAGCCTTCACAAACACCGACATCGTGCCGCATGGGGCTGTAGTCTGTAAGGCAACGGCCCACTCCGCGCCCGCTCCGACATCCATAGGAATTGAGGCCGTTCTGAGCAACAGGGACCTGCATTATGTTTTGCTCCTGGAAGAGCTGTTTAAACATTTTCATTAGAGGCAGAGTAGTTTTGGATGATAAAGATAATTAAGTGCTGAAAGTGTAGTGATCCATTTGACACGAAGAATAAGAAATATGAAGTATTTCTAATAAAAACAGCACCCCCGGTGGGATTTGAACTCACTATGTGTCGTTACAATTTGAGGCAAGTGCTGCATCCACGATGAGGCTAACACAGTCTCTTTGCCGGGTCTGCAATTTACCGCTCTTATATTGCCTACATTGGGTCTCCCCTGTTGTTCCCCAAATGCAAAAATTATATACTACTGAACGCTGCATGCAAACATAAATTAATTTGTTTAAATGAACACAAGAGTTATAAAGTTCAGGAAAACTTGTTTCCTCCTTGGTGCCAATATCTATAACCTGTTCCTGAATTCATTACCCCTGCTCTCAATTTCCTATGTATTTTGCTTCATCAGTGGGTTAAAAAAAAAAGCAGCTAGACAATCATGATGATGATGGTGGTGAAGAAAGCGTCTCCTGCTCTTTAGATGTCTGCTCCCCCATACATAATGTCAGACTGATTAGAGCGTCTGATGTGATGAGAGTGATTAGATCTGTGCAAACACACACAGAGAAGGAAGGAGGTTGGCTTTGACAAAGCACTCAATTACCCAGGTTCTCCCACCACGTCTGGTCCTATCACAACGGGAACAAAGCTCCCTCTGTCCTCTTGGGAGGGAATCGCTGCCGTGCCTTTCCGCACCACCACTGTAAATCATGCCATACAGTTCTGTGCCACACAGCTATAATTTGATAAATACCAGAATGAGTCAAGGCAATAAATCTGTTGGGTTTTAATTATAAGTGTGCTTTTTCATGGGGAGGGGGCTGGGTTGTTTTTCAGCTTCTGCCAATACAAATAATGTACATCTGCTCCTCGGCCTTGCCTGTATTATTATTTCTTGGGAACTCCTTCACTACTGCCTTACTACCAGGACTGTGCTAGCCTAGTGATAGCTGTCACAGGAGCGTAAATATTCAATGAAAAGGGAGAGGTTTTCTTCCCCTTCCTACCGCTGGGTCAGGAAGCCCTACCCTGAGCAGAGCTAGCAAACACAGTAGGAGGAATGTCGGTGTGGAGAGTCCTTGGCCATCTCTCCTGTAATCTCGGTTTCCACTGATATTGCCTACACTTGCAATTTTATCAGTGCTCTATGACTACACGGGTAGGGTTTTCCCCAAAAGTCCCAGCTTCTAAAGCTGGATGATCAACCAGAGGCCTTTCAGCTTTTCTTTCAAATACAAATATTAAGTTTCTAGCTGTTGTGGTTTCAAATGAAAGCTTGTAAATGCACGCTCACAAAGCAGGGAGCAAAAAGACAGACCTCAAATATATGCTTCCTTTTAATATTTTAAAAACCACTTTTGCAGATCCTGTTCTTGTTTCGGAATAGTTGAGTACAACTCTATAGATTGTATTAAGAGAACATTTGCTATAAAAAGAGGGAACGGAGGTGTGTGCATGTAACACGGTGGGAAGAAAAATGAATGTAACAGCCACACGTGCATCTTCATATGGGGTCACCTGTAAGAAACCATATGTGCGAGAGCGTATAGCAATACAAGCGTGTGTATGCACCTTTGCATGCACACAGAGCAGTGCGTGCATCAGCAAAAGGAGCGGGTAACAGAGGGAATCTCTGCGTGTGAACATGCCTGCGCTCCCAAAGGTCAACCTGCTCTCCTCAGATTTAATTCCCTTTCTCACTGCTACTGTTCAGAAGTAAATGTTCGCTTTTTATTAAAAATCAAAAGCAGAGGGGCTCATAATCCTCCAGACTCCAGTTTTTCTCATATAAATGGAAAGTTTAGCTTAGAGCAATAGCAAGTAAAATCAGACTGAAAGCAGCAGCTAATTCCCAGGAGATACGGAAAAGCTAAACAGCATTTGAGGATTGTTTTGTTTGTATGTCTACATTTCTCATTAGCTAAATACTTCATTCTTATTATTATTCTTTTTTAAGTGGGGAATTTGGTAAATCCCCGCACAATGCAGCACATTTTTGGAAAGAATTTTTCAGTGATATCACAAACCAACTGTATTCTCTCCCTGTAAAACTGATTCTCTTCTAATCACTGCAGAGATGGTACTGCACTAGTTTCACAGATCTCACTTATTAAATGTGTTCTCTCCTTACTCGATTCCCCATATAGCCCTCTCCCCTCCTCATTCTTACTGCTAATACTGAAAATCTTCCCTTTGAAGCGCTACCCTGGCTTTAATGATATTTCTCTTATTTAGTGTAACCTTCACAGTAGGGACCATGTTAAAAAAATGTTATCAGCAATACTGCCAGCTTGAAGTACCAAAAAAATGTAAGTGGGGAAGGTGTGAAGGAGAAGGAGAAAGAAACAAAGAGGAAGAGGTTTCTGAGACTTTCGGTTATTTTTTGTTAATATTCCAAGTTTTCTTTGGCAAACACAGACAACAGAAACTTCAAGAAGGAGATGGAGATTCCTTCCTAAGGACATACTCCTCATGCTCAGCCTTCAATTAAAACATCGAATAAGATCCAGTATAGTACTGACAGTGGGCAACACTGCACTATTCTCTTCCTCATTCCTTTTTCCCCTTTTCCTTCCCTGCCCGTGTCAGCTACAAATTTCCATGTGTCAGCCAAACCATGAATACCGGCTGGATGACAGCAAGGAGCAAAGCTCAATCTGTCTCGAAGTTTCAGTTTTTCCAACCCCATAGTTTGGAGCGCTCCTACTTTGGGGTCAAAAGACAGAGGAAGAAGTGCGCAGAGAAGAGAGTACTTCCAAAGTTAGAGAGGTCCAGGCGTAAGTGTGAGTCTGGAGTGACAGCTGGCTGCCCCATCCCTGTATCGCAGATCTCCTGCTCCTGGTGGCCAAGTCCTCGCTGAGTTTTGTAGGGCAGAGCTGAGATCAGGTTGGTGGCCTTCTATCAGAGGCTCTCATGCATGGAGGGGTAACGTATTTGTTTCTTTCCATCCTATTTTTGGATATCTGTCAGAGCTATGGTAAACACAGCACCAGAAAGGGGAATAAATGATTAAGTGCCTTGCATACAACTTCTAGCAACCTCTGGTTTTCAAGCAAACTTTGTGGCCATTCACACTCGGTCCTAGTGCCTGTTTCACCAGGTGCAAGTGGGTAGAGGGCAGCTCCTCCCTGGGCTTATGCCCTCCGAGCTTTGGGCCAGCAAAAGGGCTTGGGAGCTTCAAGGCGCTGTGTGAGCACCAGGCACTGCCCTCACAGGGCAACTCCGAGGTATGTGGCTGCACGGGCTCTCTGGCCCCTTTGCCCTGCACAGGGAAGAGGGCACAAGCCTGCAGAGAGGATTTCACTGTCTTTTTATCAGCTGCACCCATGCATAAAGCCCCAGGAGGTAGGCCTGCAAAGGTCTTTCCTCACTAAGGGAAGCAATGAGTGGCCAACTGGGAGCAGACCTGGGATTTTAATGGCTGGTTAGTGACCACAGGCCTCAAATTTCTTAGCTGCTTCTTTTGCAGTTTCTGGCAAAGCATTTGAAAAGATGGGCACAGGCAATCCCAGGGCAGGTTTCTGGCGTGGGATGTGGCACACATTTATAAGACCGAAGGAGAAATAATTTGTTCTATTTCAAGCAGCAAATGTGATTCGCCTGCAGATTCATTACAGAGCAATCGACGGGTCAAGCCCTTTCTCTGTGCCTCAGTTTTTCTATGACTTTGAGTGTATTTGGCACTGTTCTTGAGGGGCTCTGGGAAGATCAGATTTTCTACTCTGAAAATGCCACTTAAAGAAGTAGAATTCACAGTGGGTATCACGCAGCACTTCAACTAGAGTCATGGCAAGGACTTAACATTACCTCTCCAGCTTTACCCAGATTGAAACAACACAGATAATCCTACCTGTGCTATACCTTTACCTCCATAGGTATAGGCCAGAAAGCTCCTAGCCTGTAACCAGATCATCTGCTTGATGCTAGACCATCCGTCTCCTCAGCTATCTACCCCAGACATTCAGGGTTCCCTGTTCCCCTTGGGATGTCCTTTTACCTATGCTATACTGAAGCTCCTTCCTCTTGCTTCTCTCTGTCCCAGGCACCTGTAGGTTTTGTGTGAATAAGCCCTGTCAGATAAGCGGAGCTGAACTCATTTCCTTTGCAGCTGCCTGTCCTCTCCCTGAGCCAGTCTGTGAACAGGAAGATGCCTTGGCATTATCTATACCATTTAGGATTTTACACTCAATTAAATCCCCTCTTAACAGCTTCTCCTTCTTCTTCATCTTCTTCATAGGCTATAAAAACCTCGCTTTTATTTTTAGCTAGTCGTGTTAGCTCAGGACTCGCAGCCTCTCACATCATATTTTCTGCCCTTCTTCTCCACACCTTTTTGAGTTCTCTGATGTTGAGAGAGCCAAAGACACAGAGTGGAGAGAATGATAATCAGCTGGTGAGGAGCTATGCTATGGTGTCCCTGTCACACTACACTAATCTGCCTCAATTATCAACCATTAAAATTACAGATTGCTTCACAACTTCTCCCATAGCCTCCTAAACTGTGAACCCACCCTTGCTACCTGCTGACTTACCTGCCTGAGCAGAGTCAGTCTCTGGACATCGTCTCTTCTGAAGGAGCTCTGCAGCAGCTACTGTATTATGTGACTAGGAAAGGATGCTGCAGAGGTGTTGATAATGGAAATGGGGTGGGGTACATAAAGAGGAATACTGCCCATATCAGCCTGGTAAATCCTACCTGTCTCTTTGGCTGAAACACTTAGGAAAATAAATTTGCCCTCTCCTGGAACAATCATAGTTTCCAAAAAAGAAGATGAAAAAAGAAGTGGTTGCTACCAGTCCCCTTTTCATATTATTGCTCAACAGCTCGAAAACTCATCAGGGAGGTAGGTCTAATTCTGTTTTCTCTCTGAGAAGGTTCAGTTCATCCTCTTCCACTTCCCAGAGGAATGCCTATAATCTCCACTGGTGTTCAGAAGATACTAGTCTTTCCTGTTGAAGCCGCCACGCACTAACAAAAATTAACTGGGCCAGAGAAAGGAAGGACCATGCACAGCCTGCTGATCAAGGCACTCCCACCTCTGCCTCCCAGCCTCTGCTCTAATGTTGAGCAGCTAAGCTGCTCAGTCTTAGTAGGAGTGTGGCTCTTCTGGGCAGAAACGCAACTGCAAGCATGTGGTTAGAAATGCTGGTAAACAATGGAAATGTACATATATTTCTCTATATAGAAATGGGCATCAATGAAGAAGTGGACTTGGATTTAAGAGCCAAGAGTGGCAGTTGGGCAGGACTTTGGTACCTGTATCCTTCTGAGGGTTTAACCATCAATTTCCCTGTTCCCCATCTGTGAAATAGAGTAATTTTACTTCCTTGCATGCCTGAGGTGCTCTGACAATGCATTAAAAAGATTGAGAGGTACTCATATACTAGGGCAATGAAGGCCACACATCTGCTTAAGATAGCTCACTGACTAACAACTATCAGAAAAGAGATCCCTACAACCAGTGCATGAGACCACCAGCCTCACATCAACTTCCTTGGAAAGTACAGTTCAGGCAAGGGCCCTTCAGAGATTCCCCACCACATAACATGTCTACCTCCTCTCAGTATAGGCTCATCTGACCCAAGTTTGGTTCAAGATGAGAATCATCCTGCCTAAGAGCAGATTTTAACAAGCTAATGTGCTGGTTCCTCTACTCAACACAGTACAGTTGTTGGAAGGGAGCTGGGTAATCCTATCTGTCGTGGTTTAGCCCCAGCCGGCAGCTAAACAGCACACAGCCTCACACTCACTCCCCCCATCCCAGTGGGATGGGGGAAAGAATCTGAAAAAAAGTTAAATTCATGGATTGAGATAAAGACAGTTTAATAGAACAGAAAAGGAAGGGAAAATAATAATAATAAGGATGATGATGATAGAATATACAAAGCAAGTGATGCACAATGCAATTGCTCACCACCCACTGACCAATGCCCAGCCAGTTCCCAAGCAGCGGTCACTGCTCCCCAGCCAACTCCCCCCAGCTTATATAGTGAGCATGATGTCATATGGTATGGAATACCCCATTGGCCAGTTTGGGTCAGCTGTCCTGGCTGCGCTCCCTCCCAGCTTCTTGTGCACCTGGCAGAGCATGGGAAGCTGAAAAGTCCTTGACTATGTAAGCACTACTTAGCAAGAACTAAAACATCAGTGTGTTATCAACATCCTTCTCACACTAAATCCAAAACACAGCACTATACCAGCTACTGGGAAGAAAATTAACTCTATCCCAGCCAAAACTAGGACACCATCCCAAGTTTCTTGTATCGGGGAAGCAAATCAAGAAGTCTTCATGGCCACAGTGCAGAAATCCTAGCTTCACTGATGCGTGGCTAATGTTCTACCAGTAAGACACCCAGCATCCATGGTTGGGGTAACTGAGGACCAATTGGCATCACAACAGGTTGCTCTCTATCTGCAAACATGCTAATTTCCCATAAATAACTGAGGTTAAGACCTTAGAAGCTTCCAAAAGAATGAAATAATGTCATAATGAATTCATAATAACGGAGAAAAGCACCACCTCACTTCCAGATCTCAACACCAAGACCATTTCCCCATCAACTCATTTGAGAGCTGGGCCCCTAAGGCGTGTTACCACAAAGTACAGGAATATCACTCATTTTCTTCATGTGAATGAGCAGTAGTCAGCAGCCTGCTAGCCAGAGACATGGCGAGAATTGAATTTATTCACCTGCTCTTCACGAGATGCTACAACAGGATTAGTCACTGGCCTTTGTGGCAACAGCCCACTAACTCATGCTTATAACTCTCGGCAGCCATAATGGCACTGCTCACCAGCCCCTAAACATCTGCCTGCCTTTACTAGCATTTATGATAAATTTCAGGTTTTCCCTGTCTGCCATTGCATATGGAGACCTGATGGATTTAAGGAAGGACTAGATCTAACAAGATCAATGTGCTGTTCGGCAAGTGCAGAAACACAGCAATCAGTTTTATGGATGAAAGCTAAGCACAAGGGCCTGACCACTTCTTGTCACTAAAGGTCCTGCAAGAATTTTGTAAGAGCAGATGTCTCGGAGCTGCTGGTACCCGGTAGCTTCCAGCAGTATAATTGCACTCTGCTGCCAGGAGCTCACCCCTTCGTAGTTACAGGAAAGTAGTTGTGTACACACTTTTCCAGTGTAAGGTAGTTGTCTGTTGTAGAACAGCTGTCCCTTTCTACTCCAGCTGTGAGCCTGGAGATTTTGTCAATCCTTGCATTCTCTTTAAAAAGTGGGGTATTAGTGCACATTTATCAGGCAATCAGTGATACACAATTTCTTAAAGGAAGAAGGATTCTGTCCACCCACTCCACCAGCTAAATTAGTTTAGCTCCAGCTTAATAGCATTTGTGCAGTATATTTCCTGATGTGTAAGCAAGAAAGGTGTCACTTAAGGGTGCTGAAGGATTCAATTATATGTAAGAAGACAGCTTTCTCTCAGTTTCACTCACTCTGTTACTCAGATGCTTGTCTTTGTGTGTGGCTTGTTTCGTAAGGTATTCTTCCAGATAGGATCTGTGTTCCTCTGTTGTGCCAAGAGCTGTCCACATAGAGATCAACACTTGATTTGAAGGGACAACTACTGAAAGGAGTGCATGCCTGCTTGCATGCCTCTGTGCATACATGCATCTGAGCGTGTGTTTGAGGAAAACAAGGCAGAGGAGGAGGAATGCGGAAGTGAGTAAAATGAAAAGGGAGATGGCTTTTCATCTCATTCTGGAAGTCTCTTCTCCAGCAACATGTATTTCCAGTTTTTTACCAACACTGCAGTACATGACCTGCACAAAGATGATGGGGGTAGAACAGGGTGCAAGAGAAATGCAAGCCAGAGGGTCACCTCATTCCACGTCCCCAGGATGTGCTCTTGTCTCCATCTGTCTTAACTGATGTACAGTATCTGGCTCCGTCCTTCTACGAGCTGCTACTCAGGCTCATGCATGACTTTGGAAAATACATTTTGTTCTTCTGAAGCCCTCAAGGACAACAATAAATAGAATGAAAACAAAACCACCCCGACAGCTCTTTAGCAGGTGTCCTTCACAGGTGTACCAGTGTCAGCTGCCCTGGGATTTCACCTTCACCTGAAGGGAGGTCTGTTTAATCATGCAACCCTAAAGTAGAAAAAAAATGCTTCTTAAAGAAGCAAAGGAAGGCCAACTTGCCCCTATCCTCATCGTTTTGCTAAGCATGACCGCAAATAACATGCTGCTTGAAATCTGCCATGTGCTAGAACATCACTGTGACAACAAGCCTTGAGGCCTGGCGTTACTGTAAAACAATAACTGATAATAATTCTCTTTGCCCTTTACTGCTGCAGAGATGTACAGAATGCTCATTACTATGGTCCTCTTTCGGGAAGAGAAAAAGCCAGTGGGTCAGCTGGACTGCTGGAGTATGCAAGGTTCAGCTAAGGCCATCGCAGAAGAGCTGCCCAGGTTGTTCTGGTTTGGTTTTGCGGTCTTTGCCGCAGGGGTTGTTAGAAGTATTTACACTCCAACTGAGGCCTATCTTTAACAGTTCTGTATACAGCTGGCTTCTTTTCATTCCCTTCTGTGTGTTTTTCATTTCTGAGTTATATCCCCAAGCAAAAGATGGGCATACATGGATATTCTTACAAATTGCCTTTCAAGAAGTCTCTGACCAAGTATTTCATAAAAAAACTGTGGCAAAATCAAAGGACTGCTAGGTTGGAGATGTAAAGTACTCTCATGGAGAACATGTCTTTACAAGACAAAAAACAGAAAAGAAAGAATAATGGATCTTCTCTTAATATGGTGAAAACTTAACAGCAGGGGTGCTGCTGAGAATTTTGCTATGACCTGCGTATGCAATACATCAGCTAATGCATTGAGAAGGAGAATGAAATTGTGAGAAACCAACATCTACTGATAATGCAAAATGATCAAATCTGAACTATGAGGACCAGAGGATCCTCAGAGAGCTGAGCTGATACGCAGCAGCCACAGAAGGCATTCAACATTGACACAGTCAATATGCATTGGGAAAAATAAACTATACTCCTCAGATATCTTACTGGGTTGTAAAATTAAGTATGGCCAGACAAGAAAAAACCTATAGTTACTGTAGGCAGATCGACGAAGACTTTTCTCTGAGGTATCTCAATAGTAGGCCAAAACGCAAATGGAACGTTAAGATGTAAAAATAATACTTGGTGAAAAATCACTCCTGTGCAGAGGCTCAGTGCGAGGCCAAAGCTCCAGCAAAATCTCATCTAAGCCAACAAAATACAGCTTACGTTGGATTTAAGTAGTGCCTAGACCTTGTGTGAGTCATTTGTCGCAGGGGTGGGTGAATCTCACCCACTGAGAAAAGTATTAATCCCACTGAATACGCCAAGGCGTGCCTTCAGCTGGAATACTGCAGCTGGTCAGCTCTGGCGCTTTTCTTAAGAATAAGAGTGAGAGAAGCACACACAGAGAAAAGACAGTGCAAATTATTAGAGTCCTGGAGAGACTTTGGGATCGGAAAGATCTTACAAAATGAAAACTGTTTAAAGAAGGAACAAGTGTCAAAGCACTTGAAAAACACTAAGCAGAAGAAACAACGAGATTTGGCTTTCTATGTACGTATATGTTGAGAAGGGGCCCCTGTGTATATTGTCTGATGACTAATAAGGGGTGACAATGCATTGCATTAAAGGGCATTAATCAGCTGTGTCATTTGTAGAAGAATTTCAGATATTAATTCTCATTTTACAGGCCTAAACTAACTTGTAAGAAAGGCAGTGAATTGGACAAGGCTAAGCAGCATCCGTGTACTGAGCCTTAACCCCAGAACCATGCCTTCCTCACAAAACACATCCATTTGACTGCCTTGGGGAAAATCAGGTGTGACAACAGCAGGAGAGGATGAGACCTGCTCTCTCAAACCTGACCCAGCCAGCAGCTAGCATAATGCTCATCTCTGAGGGGCACCAGCAGCAAATGTGCTGTGAAGAGCAGCAACCCATGGTCCTGTCCTCCAGCAACTTTTAGAAGACCTTTTGAACCTGGTTTTGGTTGCTACCTCCTATAAGAAGAAGGTCTACACTGTAACTATCCCATGTTTGAAAAAATAACTCCTCTTCAGCTCATTCTGAACACGTTACTGGTTCTTGCAGTACGGGTGCTCAGTGAAACCTTCTCCATAACATTCCCAATTTTGTAAATGCCTATCATATCCCTCCTCTTACGGTCTCTTTTCAAAGCCACAGAGTTTAGCCTATTCCATCTCCCTGTTGGGAGACCCAGAAGTAAGGGAACATCAAACTTCTATACTCATAGATAGGAGCAGGTAAATTATGGGAGGAGATGAGCAGCAGTGAGAAAGTCACTTTCTAATCTCTCATCCGAATGAGTGCCTGCAAGGCCTGTAATTGGAAACACTTTTCTGAGGGGAAAGCTATGCTGATCCCCATGCTGGCCAGTATGTCTAAATGCGTACGGGAGGGAGCAGGAGAGAGGGGGTAGGCATGGAGACTGATCAGTAAACAAATGAGACATATAGCTATGCCCTCTAGCTTATGCATTTCAATACTAAATCTAAGCTGCCTAATCTTGTACCAGAGTATTTTTCTATTTGTTGTGCTTTCTTTTTTCATATTGTTATTCGAGCCACTCACACAGTAGGAACACGGGTACTTGTTTTCCTTCACTCTAGAAACACGGAGGGAACACACCTCAGTAAGCTAACAACCTCTAAAAGGGTTAGAACAAAACACAGAGGGTTTCAGAGTGGTGAAAGAGAAGCAGTATCTCCATCTTTTGCGATGACTCTTTCCTGGGAAAAAATGGACAAAATGTGTCCTTGAGCCAGATTCACAGACTTGAGCTGAGTGATACCAAAATAAACGTGAGTCAGCTCTGGGTGGCTTACAGGAGGAATGCCTTTTAGAAACAGACATGCTGGCTATTGCCACGGTACGTTCGGGCAGGATTTATCCAAATCTTAGTAGATTTACATTCTGCATTTGCTTCCAAAGTACAAAAGTATCCACACTTTACACAAGTGATATAGCAAGTCAACATGAAGAAGGCTGAAGATCAGAGTAAATCATTCTCAAGAGCCAGGCTGGGTCAGAGGAGGGGAAAAAAAGTCACGGCTGTTAATGCTAAGCAGTAGCGACACCTTCTCCAAGTCTCTAGGGGATGGCAAAGTTGTTGTTGTGGAAGCAAATGGAGATAATCGGCAATGGCATCTCAGAAGGAGAGATGTGCCGCTAGGACAGAGACCCCACCTGACGCAGTGCCTTGTTTCACTTCCTTATTAGAAGCAGGCAATGCCTTTTGGGTTTTCTAATGGTGAAGGAGCTGAGAATTGACTTTGTGTAATCTCTTTAGAGAGCATGTGGTTGTGGGAGGTAGTGTTTTTCAGACTGGACGTAGACAAGGGCCCTGGCCTATCATTAAAAAATCCCATAGAAGACACCAAGCATAGGCCACGCTCGCTTCAGCTCGGTACTGGCTGCACCCTTAGCCTGCTGAGCTGAGGTCCAGCGTGTCCCACTACAGAAAGAATCTTCAAACCCTGTCCTAAACTTCCACTGTACAGGAATGCCACTGCAAGAATGGTGACTTTGTTCCACCTTGGAGTTGGCCGTGCTTCAGCAGTGAGCTAAGTGGTTTGGGATCCTCCTGGATGACACTAAAAAGTGCTATATAAATGCCAGCTATGAGTAAAAAGCTTCTCTATAACTGGACAGCCATTCTACAGCCATATGCTCCTCTTGAGGGTTCCCAGTGACTGGGTTTCCCCTTTTGAAAAGCTATGTAAACACATGCAAAACCAGGCCTTTACATAATACAATGGGGCATATCATTCATTAATGTGCAAATAGGTCGCTCTCCACTTGCCCTCCCACTCACTTCCTTTCCAGCTAGCTGCAAGCTTATGTAGCAAGAGCTTAAATGTAAGTCGCCAATATTCCCGATTTAGCACAGCAAGGAAAAGACATGACTTTCAAAGGGAAGCGGGATGAGCAGAGCGCAAAATATTCTTTCCTCTCTCTAAGCTCCCCCCCAACTTACGTTAAGGAAAAACCCAACATGAAGTCAACAACCCACGGGCAAGTAAAACAGGATCAATGGTCTAACATCACCCATTAACTGCAGAGAATTTTGAGACTGAAAGCACATCCACGTGATTTACAAGAACCCCAGCAAGGCCCCCTGCTGTCTGCAGAGCATTAGGCCTAAATTACGCACCGACGAGTTTAGATTAATGCCGCATGGATTTCAGGTTCATGTGCACCAAGCAGTGGTGGACTGCAGTGGGACAGCAGACCAAAGTCAGGGATAGGGGAAAGCAAGTGCCCCGGGGCAGTGTTAAGGATAAAGAAAATGGTGGGGGGGATTGCATTAGGGATTCTGAAATCTCAGCCATGACCTCACCAGTGTCCTATGACATCACAGAACACACATGATCCTCAGCCACATCAGAAAAGCAAGAAAAAAGACAGAAGCAAAGGAGGAATAACAAGGAGCACTGAATTAGCACTTTACATGTTAAAAGTGTTGTACAAACATTAACTAATCAATCAACTAATTGCCTAATTAAAAGAGTGACCAGAAAAGGGAGATAGCAGAAGAGAAGTGGGAAGAAGTGGGGAGAGCAGCAGGGCACTGGGACATGAGTAGCAATACGTGCTCCTGCTCACTCGGGCCACATTATCCCAGGCAAACCTGTGCCAAATTGCCATGACAATAATTAGCCAGAGTTCCCTGACAGATCATTATGAGAACATTAACAGGGCATTAGCAAGAATTACCCATTTTTCACACATTGATTAGGTGCCATTGCTGTTTCATTAGTGTATTGACTTTTAATAGCCCCACTCCAACTAGCTGCAGCCCTTCCTTCGCTCCCCTGTCCCTCAACACGGATCCAAACCGCTTTAACCCTGAGCAGGCAGCCGACCTGGCCTGTGCTGAATCGCACAAGCACATGGCCTTATGCCGTGTGGAGGAAGCACCTCATTAATCTGGCCGGGTTAGGTAGAGCAAAGCGGCGGCTGTGCACCATAGGCAGCCTTTAATCTTCCTCCTGAATCTATACTGCTAACGGAGGGTGGCACAGGGAATAACCCATCCCTGCCCAGGGCTGTCACTCCCCTGTGACAGGAGGGGCCAGCTCTGGGTCTCTTCCTCCCCTCTAGGTCCTCCTCAAGCCCTACACCGGGAGGGAGGTTGCCCTGTCCGTCATTCCCAAGACCTTTCTGCTGCGCCTGCTGACGACTCTCTTCATTATTAGGAAGGCTGGGGTAGCTGCTTCCCCAACTGCTACCTCTCACTCTGCACTTTGATTGTTTCTACTGATAAGCAAGGATATGCAACAGGGAAAGTGGTCCAAAACATGCTCCAGGGGAGCCACAGGGGAAGGCCAGGTCAAGAGAACCGTTTTTGCTGCAGAAGTCAGGTGCTGTACTGTGTTTCTGGCAACAAGAACAAGACTAAACCAAAAAAAAAGGACACTTATGACTGAGGAACCTGTCCCCTCCCTTTCCTCTTGGGACACATCACCTGTCCACCTACATCCAAAATACGTTTCAGTTGAGTCATGCTTGAGAAGATACAGCAATCCTCTTAGTGCTATTATACAACTGATTAGTCTTCCTAATCCAGCCAAATCCAGCACAGATACCCCACCCAGACCAGGGGCGCTCCCTGCCACCCAGCTCCCCCAGCTTCTTTCTGAGGCTACGTGTCAAAACAAGGCAGGCTGCAGTGTGCGAGACAGATTACTGAGGTGCCAGGAGCGAATGGGATGGCTGGATTATAGGACAGCTGAGTGGGTATATAAGTCACTGAGTGCAGCCCAGCAAAGCTGAGGGCAAAGCAAGCACCCTTCAATGCTAAAAGAAATGGATGAGATAAGGCACAGAGCAAAGAAGGCAGGAAGGTTCACTCATTTGACACTGAGAAAGCAAAGGAGAAAGTAAACACTTTAGAGGGTTAGAAAGACAGGAGAAAAGACAGGAGAAAATACAGAGAAAGACCAGCCTCAGAAGGGGATTGTGTTTCTAGAAGTATCTGAGAAATACTGCTGGGAGATGAATGGGACAATGCAGTTTACAGAATTGTAGGGAATTGGAGGGAATGTGAAAACTGGATTAGAAACATCAGCAAGACTGTATAAGGAGGGCTGTATAAGGTCATGAAGGCAAGGACAAGGAACTTCAAATCCAAAGGGGATCAGACAGAGCAATGCAAACAGAAAGGCAATGCGTTCTGCATGGCAGAGGAAAAGGAGCATTTTTAGCATGCCCATTTCTCTGGTCAGAGAAAGGGAGCTGGCTTTCAAGCAAGTAAGAGAGGCAGATGTTACAATAATCAAGACTAAGGAGGGCTAAGACATGAACAAGGGGTCTAGGTGTTGAGAAAGAGAAGATGACATGGATATAGACCATAAGGCCCTCTATAGACAGATAGGAGCAGCCTCATGTTCACAAGCCCTGGTCCTCATGGGGGACTTCAACCACCCCAAAATCCGTTGGAGGGAAAACACAGCAGGGCATAAGCAATCCGGGAGGTTCCTGGCATACATCGATGATAACTTCCTTCTCCAAGTGACAGAGGAGCCAAAGAGGAGAGAGGCTATGCTAGACCTTGCTCTCACCAACAAGGAGGGGCTGGTAGAGAATATGAAGCTCAAGAGCAGCCTTGGCTGCAGTGACCATGAAATGGTGGAGTTCAAGATCCTTAGGGCACCGAGGAGGGCGCACAGCAAGCTCACTACCCTGGACTTCAGGAGAGCAGACTTTGGCCTCTTCAGGGATCTGCTTGGTAGAGTGCCATGGGATAAAGTCCTGGAGGGAAGAGGGTCCCAAGAAAGCTGGTTAATATTCAAGGATCACCTCTTCCAAGCTCAGGAGTGATGCATCCCAACAAAGAGGAAGTCAGGCAAAAACGCCAGGAGGCCTGCATGGATGAACAAGATGCTCCTGGACAAACTCAAACACAAAAAGGAAGCCTACAGAGTGTGGAAGCAAGGACAGGTAGCCTGGGAGCAATACAGAGAAATTGTCCGAGCAGCCAGGGATCAGGTTAGGAAAGCTAAAGCCCTCAGAGAATTAAATCTGGCCAGGGACATGAAAGCAAGAAAAGCTGCTACAGGTATGTCGGTGAAGTAAGACTAGAGAAAATGTAGGCACTCTCCAGAAGGAAACGGGAGACCTGGTTACCCGGGATATGGAGAAGGTTGAGGTATTCAACGACTTCTTTGCCTTGGTCTTCACCAGCAAGTGCTCAAGCCACACTGCCCAAGTCACAGAAGGCAAAGGCAGGGACTGGGAGAATGAAGAGCCACCCACTGTAGGAGAAGATCAGATTCGAGACCATCTAAGGAACCTGAAGGTGCAGAAGTCCATGGGACCTGATGAGATGCATCCGCTGGTCTTGAGGGAACTGGCAGGTGAAGTTGCTAAGCCACTATCCATCATATTTGAGAAGTTGTGGCAGTCCAGTGAAGTTCCCGCTGACTGGAAAAGGGAAAACATAACGCCCATTTTTAAAAAGGGAAAAAAGGAAGACCCGGGGAACTACAGGCCAGTTAGTCTCACCTGTGTGCCCGGCAAGATCATGGAGCAGATCCTCCTGGAAATTATGTGAAGGAACATGGAAAATGAGGAGGTGATTGGTGACAGCCAACGTGGCTTCACGAAGGGCAAATTGTGTCTGACAAATTTGGTGGCCTTCTACGACAGGGTTACAGCATTGGTGGATAAAGGAAGGGCAACTGATGTCATCTACCTGGACTTGTGCAAAGCATTTGACACTGTCCTGCACAATGTCCTTGGGAGAGACATGGATTTGACAGACGGACCACTCAGTGGATAAGGAATTGGCTGGATGGTTGCTCTCAAAGAGTTGCGGTGAATAGCTCGATGTCCAAGTGGAGACCAGTGATGAGTGGCATTCCTCAGAGGTCGGTAATCGGGACTGGCACTGTTTCACATCCTTGTCAGCAACATGGATAGTGCGATTGAGAGCACCCTCAGCCAGTTTGCCGACGACACCAAGCTGTGTGGTGCAGTCAACATGCCATCCAGAGGGACCTTGACAGGCATGAGAGGTGGGCCCTGGCAAACCTCATGAAGTTCAACAAGGCCAAGTACAAGGTCCTGCACATGGATTGGGGCAATCCCAAGCACAGGCTGGGTGGAGAATGGATTGAGAGCAGCCCTGAGGAGAAGGACTTGGGGGTGTTGGTTGATGAGAAGCTCAACATGACCCAGCAATGTGCGCTTGCAGCCCAGAAAGCCAACCATATCCCGGGCTGCATCAAAAGAAGCGTGACCAGCAGGTCGAGGGAGGTGATTCTGCCCCTCCACTCTGCTCTCGTGAGACCCCACCTGGAGTACTGTATTCAGTTCTGGGGCCTCCTACATAAGAAGGACATGGACCTGTTGGAGCGAGTCCAGAGGAGGGCCATGAAGATGCTTAGTGGCCTGGAGCACCTCTCCTATGAAGACAGGCTGACAGAGTTGGGATTGTTCAGCCTGGACAAAAGAAGGCTCTGGGGACACCCACCAGCAGCCTTCCAGTATCTGAAGGGGGCCTGCAAGAAAGGTGGAGAGGGACTTTTTATAAGGGCATGTAGTGATAGGACAAGGGGTGATTGCTTTAAACTGAAAGAGGGTAGATTTAGATTAGATAGAAGGAAGAAATTTTTCACTATGAGGCTGGTGAGACACTGGCACAGGTTGCCCAGAGAAGTTGTGGATGCCCTGTCCCTGGAAGTGTTCAAGGCAAGGCTGGATGGGGCTTTGAGCAACCTGGTCTAGTGGAAGGTGTCCCTGCCCATGGCAGGGGGGTTGGATTTAAAGTCCCTTCCAACCCAAACCATTCTATGATTCTATGATTTTCTGTATCTGGTAGAGGAAGAAACAGGTGGGGGAGAATACAGGGAGAAAATAACTAGCCTCCATATTACAAGAGTACATGACTGGGAGGATTTTTTCATCATTAGGAGTGTTAAAAAGACTGAAGTGAACAGAATTCAAAGGAAAAGACAAGCAGCTTTTTAACACTATCCAGCCTGAGCTGTGAGCATTTGATGACTGAGAGTTGCAGAGACAGGTCAGGGTGCAGTATGTCTAGAAGTTGCTTTAGGTAGTTGAACCTGGATATGGCAATGCGATCATCTAGAAAGCAGACATCAAGGACAAAGCCCTTTAAGATCCACCGTACTCATGAGGATGGGGCACTGACAGACAGAACACTATGTGTGACTCAAAGTTGGAAGAAGAAAGTGGAATAAGGGAATGTGCTACGTAAAAAAGGGAGCACTGGGAGAACCCTGCCGTTTGCCAGAAAGAAGCTTATTGAGGCACAGCACTGCCCATAAAACACAGAGGGCAAATTAAAGAGGGTCTGAGGTGAAACAAGATAAGAGATGAATCAAGCAGCGACTGACTATACAATCAGTTCAGAAGTAAAGGAAAGGTGGAGATTGATGCATCGGGTTCCTATTTAGTCTCCAGCACAGCCCCATGGTTCATGTGAATCTATGCTGCCAAATTTGGGGAGTCAGGACAAGACAATTTCGAGCTCAGGGGAAGCTTCCAGCATGCTAAACATTAGTAGTCCATTACTGGGGAGCCTTACACTCTCTTAATAGAACAGCTATACGGCCCAAGAGCCACGGAACAAGTGACTGCAGGCTGTCCTGAGGCCAGGGTAGGCCTGCCAGCTGCTCTGTTTCTCTCCTCTGATGAATATTAATCAGGAATTCATCTGCTATTCATCAGGATCCTCTGGATACTACTGGACCCTGGTAAACAAAAGCACCGGCTCCATTTTTTCATATAGGATATGGCTATGCCTGTGGCGTACAGCAGTGCAGTACCATTGCAAATCCTTCTTCTCTGCTTCTACCACTTAGGCAAAATGTAGGATGGGGGGGAAGACACCCTAACTCCCAGCACCTCCTCGTCATCCCTCGCAACGAGTCAACCACAAAATAGCGGAGCAGGATCCAAATGTCCCTTGGAAGTCACCAAAGCGGTATGGCGAGAAGCGCTCCTCCGAGCAGGGGTGATGAATGCTGAGGCCGGTGTGCTGACAGGTCTGAGCACAGTGTGTCGCTGAAGGTAAATCAAGGCTGACAGCCAGTACTTTTACCTTCTCCCCCCTTTCCTTGGCCTTTAAACCGAGCCAAATGGAGGGCACACAGGAGGACAAAGGACAGGCGGACGGGTGGGAGCAAGAGGGTGAACGTGGGGTAGGAGGAAGGGCCTGAGCATCCCTCCACGGTAGCAGGTGGAAGTTTCAGGGAAAGCAGCAGACGGACGGCGAGCTCTCTGTGTCGAGTGTAAATCCACGGGAGGCGGGCAGGGCACCGGGGCTGCGATCCTGACCTTGGGCCAAGGCAATCTGCTTTTTAACTGGCGGCAACTGTAATCCAGTCTGTGAACAGATGGTACCGAGAGGAAAAATACGGGACACAAACGTGGGCTCTCCACTATCTGTTCAGCCAACAGCCAACCTTCAGCAGGAAGGTGATTACAGAAGCAAAGTAAGGCAAAGCCAGGCAGACTTCCTCTGTTCGGAATGACTGGTGAAGTCGGATGCCACAGTCCTGGTCCCAAAGGACTCCATGGCTTGGGGCTCTTCGGCTGAAATGCAGAAGCTGTCTCTCAGCCACTCACTGTTTCTAAGGGATGACAAACAGGGAGGGTTTGGTTGCTATTCTGGCCGATCCTCAGCTCCTGCTGGCATCCCAAAACTCTTCATTCACTGTGGCTTCCTGTCCTAAGGCATTGTCAAGAGTCTTTTGCTATAACAGCTTCACACATAAAGACATCAAATATCAGCATGGAAGTGACATGAAGCCTTAGTGTGCAGAACAAAATTTGCAAGGTACCAGCATACTCAAGCAACAGACCCGAGAAATACTGTGTTCAAATACTCAGAAATGTGCCAGAAAAGTTCAGACCTGCACTGAATTTTGCTGTGAATCCTCTCTCGGTAGGAGGTGGACTCACACAAACCTTTTGGTTCCTGCCTTCTCACTAACTTGCTGGCATAAATCTATGCTGTCCAGGGTCACTGTACCTGGTATCCCTGCTTACTGGCCTAGGTCATGTAGCTACTGGTCATTAGACTGAACCAAAACTGTGGTAACTCAAACTACTTCACAGGTTTGGCTCAGATTTCAATCCTGGGATCCATAGTTTTGATAGTCTGAAATCTATTTCAGAAATAGATAGTCAAGTAATAAAAGATGGATGCGAACTACTGTAGTTGCTAGTATTAAAACACTGACACTGCTATACATTTGGGGACCATTACCAAGTACCGAAGGAAGTACTCAGCAGGAAGTATATAAAATCTGCCTACTATACACAAACAGTTTGTACATCATCAGTGCCCAACAGCGCCGTAATATGTGAAGCCCCGAAAACATGAGTCTTTATAACACTAATGGACCTACAGGTTTCTAATGAGTTTACCTGGTGTCCTTCCACATTCATTGCAGAGTCCTCCTTGCTGAAATGCCCAATATGCTCTGCAGGTTCATGGTGACAGGCCACGGGCTCTTAAGTAAGGTTTTTTTTTTTTTATCGCTTTCTGAATTTATGATGCTTCAATGCTTGAGACAAATCGGGATGAAAAATGTACATATATTTTCCTGTGTAGTTTCATGACCTGAAGCACAGTAAGTTCTTCACCCTTCCCCACCACTTGGAAGAGGCTTGGTTTTCAATCATAACAATTCACTCCCTGCCCTGGTCTGCAAGTGTTCCTCCACTAGAGGTAGTATCGCTCAAAGTACAGAGACTTGTTCTAAAGATAGTACTTTGCTTTTCTGCGATATTTTTGTTACAGTGATCTTCACGAACATGCATGCCCATGAATGAGCCTTTCTGTGGAACAGAGAAACCCTGCTACCTTCATATTACTGTGGGGAAAGCTAAGGCAGGGAGAAAGCACACGGCGATTTAGCTGGGAACTTGGAGGACAACGGTGATAGTTAATCCCTGGCATAACTCCTCTGAACTCCGAAAAGAATGCAGCCCCTGGTAGGAACAAAAGCAGGTCCTGCCTTGCTCAGAGAGTGCTGTGCTCCAGGCATGGCAGAGTGGGTGCCACCATCTCAGACTGTGAAACAAAGCAGAATTTGCATCTCCCATAAAGGAAAAATGCGGGTGCACAGGAATGCTTAGGAACAGTAATGACACAAGTCGGGGAAGGTATGTGGTATGCTTTAACACAATCCTGCCAGTGCCCTCCTCCTGCCCTGCAGCACCCCTACTCTCCCAGCCCTAGGTTTCCCAAACCCAGCTCTGCCAAAACCCCTCATTCCTGCCCTGTGGCTCCTGGACATGCCAATCTTGGGTTGCCACTAGAAAGCTCTGCCAGCACAAGACTGGGCAGTGCTCTGACAATGTTCCCTCATGAAAAATGACACTTCCAAAACAAATGCTTCAGCTTAATGGATGTCAGGCTGCTGTAATTTTGAGTCATTAAACTTGCAACTCTGACAAACGCTCTCAGTATGTTCTTTCTAATTACCAGGACCAAGCAGATTTAGACAGAGCAAATACAGCAGGCTCACCCATTTCCTTACTACAGCCTGACTTCTTGTTCTTTTCCCTTTCCTCCCTCCACTCTCGCCCTAGCTCTGCTTATTTATCGCACTAGCGTGTGCTGTTTTGCCTTGCAAATCCTCTTGCATAGAGACATCCTCTCTCAGCCAGAGTTTTAACAGAGAAATTCTCCTTCCCCCGTTCCTCATTCTTTCCCTGCTCATTTGCTTTGCTAAGCCCCTTTGGCTGTGAATGTACAGCAGCATTTATACTGACTGACACTGACCTAACAAGAGGACGCTGACAATACTACCTCTCAACTTGCTGGAATCTAGATGTCTATCCTTCTGCTGTTACCTGGTGGTCTGTCCGTCTTAATTCCCTTTGACTTTATTGCAGCCTGTTTGTGATTTGAGTCTCTCCTCCTTACCTGTATTTTCTTCCTCTCTGTCTGCTTTTATTTTCCCCTTTCCATCCCTAACCTCTCCTGAACCTTGTCCTCCAAACTCTCTGAAAACACCTCCTCGAAGAAGCTGTTATTTGACAACTGGCTCTACTGCTAAGTTGATGCAAACGCATATGTACTTGAAGATCGTTGGAGCAAGGACCATCACTCATTCTCCCTGCACAGTGCCTACCCCAATGGGGTCTCATTAGACCCCTCCTCAAAACACAGAAGTGGAGGGACCACCAAGATCAATGCATCTAGCTGTATGTGATAACAAGCAACAACATGGCAATGTTTAATATGGAACAGTCTCCACAATAAAAGATGTACAATTAACCATTAGGCTATTCTGCTTTTCCTCCCCATTTACTCCTCATTCTCCCTCATTTCCAACATGCTTTTCATTTTAATATCCTCCTTCTCTCTTTCTTTTCTTCATCCTCTCTCTTCTCCTCTTGCTTTGTTCTCTTGCTCTTGGAATCTACCTTTCTCTCCCTTGGCCAAGCATACATTGAATTTCACTGCCAGAAAATAAAATAAAGACCTCAAGGGTTCTGAATTATCTGTCCTATTTTAATAATTAAAGATGAATACACAGAGCTAAGGCAGCTTAGGCATTCCTCTGAACAATCACATTATATCAGAAATGTCTTGTGTTGCCCCTAGTGAAATACATCAAAGAAATTCCCACCCCTGTATATACGGCAGTTGTCCTAGTCCTGCCCTGGGACCATTCGGCAGCCAGTCAACCTGGATTTGATTGGGGACTATATATTTAGTTTCAATGGACAGGGTTTGATGAGTTTTGATAATTTGCAACTTACAGCTAAAGAAAAGCAGCTTATTATGAAATGCAGCTGTCTGGATGCAGATAGAAATTACATAAAGCCCATGAGGCCCTCTGGAGATCTTAACTTGTCAAGAGAACATGGTCTGAGAGAGCAAAAACCCCTGCTTCAGAGGAGCTGCAGCCAGCAGTATCTCAAAAGAGTGATAGAGGTTATAGGGTGACTTCAGAAAGCATGGGCGCAAATGAAGAAAGGACTGGGAGAACTGAGAGATAGAGAGAAAGGGACGATCAAAAGGTTTGTAACTTGAAGAAAAGAGCTGTCTAGTTTTTAACAGCATCCCAACTTCGGTTGACAGCAAGCATCTTGCCCTGCTCCACAGAATGACTAGGTTATATCAGGGATGTAGGAGAGTGCAGGACTTGCTGGCTCCAGCTTCTCAAAAAGTGAGTGGAACAGGAAGAAAAGAAGGAAAAAAGTTACAACGAACTTTCACTCCTCTAGGGAAGAGACAGAAGCAGTGACCACATGCCCTGACAGGAGCAGAAGCTGTTTCAGAAAAAGGAAATATGAAGGAAAGGAGGAATACTCCTTGCAACTTCCCAATTACACATGGACCAGCTAGAATCTATCTTTACCCACGGAGAGGGCCGAAGGAGACCTTCACAACTCTGCTCGTCAGGTAGAGATAAATGCCACATGTCCCAGTGATGCAAAACAATGGCGTATCTAATAACTTGACTGTAAGGGCTACAGGCTGCAGCCTATCATGAAATGCACTGAGTCTAAAGCAGAGGAAGTTCCTAATCCCTGCCTCCAGAAAGGCATTCATGCCTGCTGCAAAACTCATGCCAACACAGCAGCAGAGCCTGGGCGACAGACTATATGCCTCATGCACTGCTTGGGAAACCACGTGGGTACGTAAGTCATGCTCAGCTCCCTCCTTACCTACCTCTCACTGTCCCCATCTCTGACAACAAATTGGAAGCCATTTTACAGCCTCCGCACCTTTTTGTTATGTGACATGCAACGAGAGGAGGAACGCTTATGTTTCACTAGCATTGCCGAAGGTGAGAATACTTTGGATGTAAAGTTGAGTTCACGCTGAGTGAGGGAGACTTTCATTCTGCCCTGAATCCAGCACCTTCACTACCAGGCCCTGATACTGAATTCTTATTAGCTTTTCTCGTGTCATCATTTTTTAGAGGAAAAGGAGCAGATCAGGCATTTGACCTGTTCGGTTTAATTCATCCAAATATATTAAATGTGTGCAATGGTCTGGGTCACTTCCTTCTCAGTCCAAACATGCTTTACCCATTCTTTCCTTTTGACTGCACAAACCAAAAGCAGGACTGAAACTGCCCTGACGTTCAAAGCCCCAAATCGGAACCTGCCTCACAAGCTGTTCTCTGAACTCCAGGCAGAGGAGTTCAAGGAAAGAGGCACTTGCACCTTGTTCTCTTTTTCTGTCACTCTCAGCAGGAGGCAGTCGAAAAGTAGGGCACCGAGCAGTAGGACCACAAGGGAGTGGTGAGGTTGTCAGTATCAAGCAACAACTTTCCCACTACCAGCTCCTCCACCTGCGTGCCTGCGGTGGCTCTCGCACCCCTCCTGACAGACTCAGCCGCCCTATTTCCCACCCACCGTACCCTCCTGTCCAAGCAGGGCTGCTGGGGTAATGGAGTATTTGTGCAGCCCTCCGTTCAGCCCTCGTAGGCCCCATCCCTAGACTGATGAAGGGGGAAAAAAGTTTTCGTGGGGTGACACATAACAAATGGATTTTTGTTCAAGAAATCATTTTCGAGAGACTATTGACTCTAGGACCTTTGAATGCATCGACCCATTCTTAAAAGTCTCATCTTCTCTGGTACCCTGTACACTTGCCTTCCTTTCCACTGTCACAACCACTACACTTCATTTTCTCCTCCTTTCTTTTGCTGTTTCTTTTCTCTCTTTTTTTTTCCATTTTGACCCCGTAATCCCATCTTAACCTTCTAATCCTCTCTGCAGTTCCCTCTTCTTCCCCTGATCTCAGCTCCATATCATTCACAGGCTGCCACCCTGACAGGGGAGAAAGAACAGCAGATATTTACCAAAGTATTACCATAAAGATTAAAGCTAGCAAATACCATGGCTGGCTCCTTCCCTCCAGCCCCCGGCCTAATGAAAACCCTCTGCACTCTTTCCCTTTTCTTGGAGACAAAATGACAAAGCCCTATAATCTCTAAGGTGGAAGAAAAAGAAGACCTGAAAGTGATTAAAAGGATAGAAAAGAGAGCAGAAAGGGAAATAGAAGTGGGAATAATATTATTTAGCACTTCTGTAGGACCTGACTGCCGATATTACACTGACCTGCAGTATCTTGCGCTTTCCATGTGCTCGCTTTCTGTCTGTACTCACCTCTTATCCCTGACGCTTAGAGCATAAGCTCCCTAAAGGAGGATTCTCCTTTTCGTTCTCTGTGTGCTCAGAGCCCAGCGAAAAGGATTCATAGCCCTGGCTTGCAGGCACAGCCACAGCAAGAATAAGCAGACCTCAAGGCACTTTACAAGGGAGATGTCTATCACCAACCCCAGGCTTCAAGGAGGAAAACTAAAACCCAACAAGGTGGGGAGACTCACGAATGGACGTGATTAGGGAAGTGGCACTACCAGGAGGAGAGCTCGGACAACCCGACTGCTGTCTGTCCTGCTGCCTCACTGCAGCCAGGACATCAACAGAAGTGAATGAAGGGAGACCACCAGAGTCAGAGAGGGAAACTAAACAGAGAAGTAGGATGAATGAGAAGACAGACATGGAGAAAGAATGAGAAGGGAGAGATGAAAGGGAAGATGAGAAAGACAGGCAAAAAGTAGAAAAGAACCACGCTATGTGGGGTCAGAGAGTAGGGAAGGGCTTCTCCAGCACACGGAAACAGACTGCTTGGAGCAGGGCAAGGGAAGGATTTTTGTGACAGCAGGAGTGAAATGCATTGTCCGCTTTGAGGCTCAACCTTTTCAAAATATGACTCCGAAAAAATGTGGCACTATAAACCAGATAACTGTATGGCCAGGCAGGGGAGAAACATGCATGAAGTTCATACTTCTCCCTCACTCTGACATGTTCATCTTCTACTTGCTTCACCATCCACCCACATATGCAGAGACAAGGGGTACCATGCTGAGGCCACAGGATTTATTGGCAGAGCAGATGCCAGACTTGAGTCCCGCTATGCACAGAGCTTTACTACAGAGGTAAAATTACAAGGACTGCACAGAAGACAACTGTGCGCACAAAAGCTCAGCTCTGACCAACAGATTCTGACAGTTTTGGAAAACCAGTTTTTTCTGTGTATCAGGCTGACAACAACAACAAACAAGCAACCCCCACTTCAAAAAACCCAAACAAAACCAAAACCCCAAACCCAACCTGCCTGTCTTTTCCATAGATCTAGCCAATTCAAATAATTAGAAAGAGGAGCTTGACATAATTACAACTTTGTCTTTCTTCACATGTAAAATCTGCAGCAGTGTTTTTGCTGCTGGACTCCCCCATCCAAAGAAAGGGGCTATTCACTGCAGATAAAGCTGATCAGTAAATGGGTGGATGTCACCCTCTCGCTATGCAGTGAGAATCATGCACTTGCCTGGACTGCTTCCATCAAAAGATCTCAAAGCACTTGATGAATAGTTCATTAAAGCCTGGCAGCACCTTTGGGAGATGGGGAAGGAACAATGAACGATCACTGCAGTCATCACAGAAGGGCATCTCCCTTTAGACTTGAAAAGCGGAGCTTGTTAGCAGTGCACAGATGCACCACAAGACAGTTTAAGGAAGCTCTGAAGAATACCTCTTCCAGTTGGAAGTACGGAGGCAATTAAGTAGCTAACCAAAGTGAAATTTGGCCAGGAGACAATAAGGCAATCCTGCTTTTCCCTGGCACTATTTAACACCTTTCATACACAGAGCTCAAAGCACTTTTTGAAGGTGTTAAGTATCTTAGGAAAGGAAAATCTAGGGAGGGGGAACGGTGTGCCAAAAGCCATACTCAATGAGTCAGAAGCAGAGCAGAGAACAAGCCTGGGGTTTCCTAGGCTTGCCACCCCACATGTCATGCCATCTCCCCCATTATCTCTGTGCTCACTGCATCTAGCCACATTCGTATTTAAAACTTTTCACTGAGGAGGTGAGACTCATGCATCCAGCTGGCCAGTGTCTATCCCAGGTTATAAATCCACAGATAAAACTTTCAGCGCATCCTCACGGCAAACCACAGAATTCCCCATCAAGCATCATCTTTTCCTGCATCTCCACGTAAGGCACAGTATATGCTTAACAAACATCTGTTACCAACACACCGGCATTTCTGCTCGCAAAGCTCTTGGCTGAAGGATATTGTAAAGAGCAGAACCTGAGCCAAGCGCCGCTTAGGCTCTGCTCTGCAAGGTGCTCCGAGCCAAACTCTAGAGGTGTTCAGGGGCAGCAGCACAAACCGACTTCCTCAGCTTATAATGCGTCAGTTTCTGGGAACAGGGTGGGAGCAGGATGTACTGCTTTTCCAGAGATGAGGAGGATCCCAACTGGCTTTGTATTTTGATGGTCGTGGCGCAGAGGGGATCCTGCTACAGAAGCCTCTTTTGGACAAAGTTGGAGTGCACCTGGGGTCATGAAAATCTGTTTTCCCATGATGCCCCTGCCAGATAGACAAAAAAGGGCTGCCTGGCAGAGCTGCACTTTGTGTCAAACAGACTTGGTTGGGCAGGCTCCAAAGTGCTCCTCCTCCTTACTATTTAATTACTGTGAACAGAGGTTTTAAGAGAGAGAGATGCTATTTGAGACAAGGCTGGTTAGAGAGATAGCCAGGTCCTTGGAGTTAATAATTAATTACCAGGCATTCTCAGTCTTACGACATTAACTGCTTACCCTTTTAAATAGTAGTAAATTGGAGATACGTGTCTAATTAGAGAGTTGTAAAATGTTTTGGAGGATTGAACAGAGAGAACTTAAAGAGATGGAGTGGGAGGCAAACTGCTCTCTGGCAGGAATGGAGATGTGGGAAGGAGATGATGTTGTTACTATGAAAGACTGGTTTATTTTGTAATGCACCGGAGTCCTGGTTATCTGAAAGGTCTTCGGCTCTGCCTGGCTCCGCAGCTGCACGCTTCCAGAAGAGGGGAAGAAGGTTGCATACTGGACATACACAGGATTGCTTTCTTCCTAGAAGGTCAAAGAGAGACCTGGAAGTCTGCCGCTATTATCAATCGAGCAGATTTTATATTTCACGTCCTAGTAACAGGCATATCCCCATCCACTCCAAAGATTTTGGAAAGCATATCCCAACAGGCTGTACTAAACACATACTAGGTTGGAATTACTGCTAGAAGGAGATCAAAAACACTAGGGGCTCTTACTACAGAGACATACCTGGATGTTCTGTTCTTCGGAAACACAGACTTAGAATGCCAACTTTTAATTTAATTTAAATAGGGGGAAAATAATAGCAAATAAACTATTCACTGCTGGATTTGAGTTGAGTATCATGTGATCTCAGTCTTTGCTACCAGCACCTTATTAGAGCGTATTTCAGGTCAAAACCACACTAAGCAGTTTTCCTGTATTCTGTGCAAATGCTTTTCATTTGCACATTTGTACTCTCCAGTGGGCTCTCCTGGGAATTGAGGTCAATCACATGGTTTAAGAAGTTTGTTACAAGACAAAAGGATTTCTCGTTCCATATGAAATAACATAGCTCAAATAGAGTTCAACTGAAATAATGACAATGATCTAGTAAGTAACCAAGTAACAGGCAAGCCCCAAAGAGTTTGCTCTAAGGAAGTGCGTGTTAATATTCCTCCTTTTCTAGCTCTGATTTCTATGGCTACGTCTCATTCACCGGTGTCCATGTCTATTTCTTCCCATCTGAATACTTTTCCACCTACTTCCTCACCTGTAAAAAATAATTTAATGACCTTTGAAAGATACCGAAAAGAGTTTCTTTCGAACGGTGTGCAGAATGGCAGAGTTCTGGGGATGTTACTGTGTTCTGGCGCAGCAGGAAGATGGGTTTCACACAGGTTTTCGCAAAGGTGGCTTTGGTTTTCCTCTACTAAAAGATACTACTTAGTAGCTTCTATCTTCGTGAGACTAAACATTGGAGACAGTGTGTTCCTTGGGCAACATCTTTTGTATGATAAGATTATAAACAAAAAGACCGCTTATAATCAAAGATGGCTTGACACTTTTCAGAAGTGTTGGGTGCAAAGACGGTCCTGTCTGAATTCCTATCAGTATAATTACAATCTGCCTTCCCAAACTCCCTTTGCAGTTCCAACTGGATACTTTCTTATTCACCACTTCTTGTGTTAAACCTGCTGCTGTTTGCTGTTTAATAATTGCAGGGTTCCACCTCAGAGGCGACTGTGCTTGGGTGATGAGCAGAGCATAGCGACCCCTCCGCGGGTGCGTTCTTACATCATTACCGGATGTGATGCCTCACCTCAAAGATTCCAGGGAAGGCAATAAGACCGCTATAAGAAACAATGAATTTTAAGAAAAAAAAGTAGAGCATGACTCCGTAAAACAAGAGCACAAATGAGCATCGACTCAGTTTACGAATGACTGAGAAAAAGGCATTCTGCTGGGCTATCTGCTGTCTTAAGCAGGAGCACTGTCCAAGCACACAATGCCGGGTGATGCACGTTCTAGAAGGAATTATCTGAGTTACCTTGTTGGCTTCTAAATTAACTGTAATCATTCAGAAACGAAGATTCATGTATGGCAAACTCATTAAAATCGTCTGTTCAGAATGGGCAAAACTCCAAACATAAAGATAGGATGCACTGAGACAAAGAGAAAAAATTAGGCTAAGCACAGTACTGCATACAATGTCCCACATCAGGACACCCTATCTGCAAAAGATGCAATAGAAACGAAAGGGGTTCAGGGACAGGTGACAGCAATGAGTTAAGAGGCCTGGCAAAATTTCTGTTAAGAAAGGAGATTGAAAACACTGGGACTTTTTGCTTTAGCGAGGAAACAAATCAGGATGGATAGTATAGGGACATATAAAATGACGGAGAGTACAGCAAAGGCAAACACCCCGATAAAGCTAGGGAGCATGCCGTACAACTGAAACGCTACCCATTTGAGTCTGGATAGGATTTGCTGCTTTCCTACTATGTGCAACAATGTGTGGAACTCGCTGCCACAAGGTATTATCCAGGCCAAACGCTATCCCTAAAAGGAATGCAATACAGTTACGTGAACTGCAAGAATATCGATGGTCACTTTATACACGATGGGAAAACCCCTCCTGACAACCCCTTCCCCCCAACATCAGTGATATCAATCCTCTTGCTTCAGATGACAAGCAGGAAACAATCTGTCCAGGACACAGAAATTTCTCCTGTCAGCAAGTTATTTTGCATATTTGCCACTTAGGAGGGTTTTATATTTTCTTATATAATGCAAAATAAAAAATGCAGGATACTGATGTAAAAGGGTTCTGCTATCATCTGCTGCTTCTTAAATTCTTCTGTTTGTGAGGAAATTCATATATGCTAAACAAGATTCTGTTTGAAAAACACTCTTTCTTAAGGGTTTTTAAGTGTTCAGGCAAGAGAGAAAAGTGATCATCCTACCCGTTTTAACGAGCTCATGGAGGACCTGAAAAGAAATTTCCCTTTCAGATGGCTTGTGTCCCAGCCGCTAAAAATTCCCCCCTGTATCATGTCACCCCTAGTGACTCTGATCTTCACAAAATGCTGGAGCTGGCATTGACCCATCAGGGAATGCACTCATTCTCAGTAAACTTTTAGGGAACAGACAGCTTGTTTCAATAGATTTACAGTATCGGTCCCTGAAAGGACCTGCCACAGACATAGCTCCAAGATTTACAGGTCTGTCATCTCTATGACCCCACCTAGATCTTCCCAGTGAGTTGTTACACACTTTGTAACCACCTTTTTGGATATCCTGCTTTACTCCTTTCCAGAAAAGCAAGTAAGTACATCTAAACCCACAAAACACTTTGCATTGCTATCTGTAGGCTTCTCTTCTCAACTTTCTTGCCTCCTTTACAGAGATGCATGAGTAGTATAGGTTCCTCCTTTACCAGGATGCTCATTCTCCCGCCCAGAATCTCAATTTCACGGAGAGGGAAACTAAGGTACAAGCACTGATTTTGTCGGGAACACGAAAGAAGCTGAGCATTCCCTGCACACAGCTTCATTTTCACTGAACTGGGACTGCCAGCTCTGGCCTTTCTGGCCACAACTGAGAAGAGATGATCTCCTGCTTTTGCATTTCATTAGGAGACATGCATGCAATATCCTGGTCCAGCAGCCAGTTAGGTAGCACAGCTCTGAACAGGATCTACAAACTGGGGTTCCAGCCTGCAAAGATTCTGATCATCTGTGTCTGGCCACTAATTTGCTGAGACAAATCTCCTTTTGAGCCTCAGTTTCTCACACTTCAAAATGGGGAGACTACTAGTGACTTGTCTCAAAGGGAAAATTAATTAAAATACTTTGAGATTCAGAAATGGCAGGGACTACTAAGCTAAATAACCTCGAAGTAATTCCATGTGCTCTAGCATAGATCTGACAACAACTTATCTATGTATGCTTTTAATAGAGGTTAACATTTTCATTTTCTCTGAGCATATTTTAGGCTCCATCACATAAAAGCAAAGTCTACACGAGGCACCACCAAGCAGAATGCACAATCATTAATTTCTGCAAAGCAGCCTTGGTGTCTGTGAAAACACTCCAGGTAACTCAATAAATTAGAATAATAAACACAAAGGAAACCAGAGAACAAGCAAGGACAGGTCAGAAATCACAAACGGAGGCCGACAGCATAATATATGGTACAACGGCAGTCCAAACTGGGCCTCCGTGAGGCACTGGGGAGCCGCTGGGAGGCATGCATGAGGTGGAGGATATCCAAGTCTTGGTACTGTTCCCTATTACTCCTTGAATCTCATATGAGCAATTTTAATTTAAATATCACTGTGCATATGCCACCAGGGCCTCTCCCTGCAGTGCCTGTGGGGAGATCTTCAGCTGGCAAGCACAGCGCGGCCCCTGTAGCCAGAAACGCTCAGCGAAGGAACACTTGCTGATGCAAACACAAGCCCCAGCAGCAGCAAGCAGTGCCTAAGGCTGACATGGTGCTGCAGCAGGGGACGTCCAGCTGCTGTCAGCAGGATGGACCCTGGTGTCAGCTAGGGAGATGGGAAGGGCTTCATCTGCCCACAGGTGTTACACGCTACTCTCTGCCTGTGGGCAGAGAAGAGGGGAGAGGGGGGATGAACTAGCGTGCCTCTAAACATGTTGCTTTTGGCTCCTCTATGCAGTATGTATTGCTGCAGAAGCAAATCGACCCCAGAGGGAAGCAGGAGAAGGAACTTTTAGTCCTGGAAAAGCATATTACTTTCTTGTAGGAATGTTTGCTCACTCCTAACGCGCCTGTCTCCTGTGACAGTAGTGGCAGCCCCCCTGCAGCTCTCTCAACCTGGGGCTCCCCACACCAGCTTTGCCCCTGCACCCTCACACCCTTTCCACTGCTCCAGACCTATTTCTTTCCCCAGCACATCAGGCTTATGCATCTTCAGTGCTCACTTCTGCAGGTTCTCCTATTTCAGTCCCAAGCCTCTTCTGAACAGAAAGTACCGTTCACATAAAAATGACGAGGACAGGCAGAAAGAATTAGGTTGTGAGGAAACTTGTTCCATTTTCCATCTAGATCAAGACCTGAACCCACAGGAAACCTCCAGAGGTACTATCTGCTGCAAATGTACTGTGACATTTAAGAGACCTCCCGGCGAGTCCTGGGAGCAGAGGGATGGACTTCTAGGGGAAAGTTTTCTCTTTGCCACGCAAGGAGTTGATGCTATTTATAACGATTCCTGCTGTCCCCAACTGGGCATGAAGACAATCAGCATCTGTCCAGGCCCTCGGGGAGTCTACAGAACCAGAGATGTTGTATATGTATCTGTGCAGTGCCCGCTGCTACAGCATGAAAGCAGCAGGGTGGGTAGAGAGGAGCTGTGAAGGGCTCAGCCAGGGCTGGGGAGATGAGGGGCTGGGGAAGGGGGCTGAGAGAAAAGGGATGGTGCCAAAAGGGATGGGTTTTGCATGCGAGTGTCTGTTACTTGAGATCATACAGATGGTTTCTCTTTAGCTGCGGTTTTGAAAAGCCCCCTGCCTACTCTGCTGGAGGCCCTTTCCTGCCAGAGCCAAACCTGGAGCTCCCAGACGCAGGAGGAGAGCTCAAAGGTCTTTGAAAACAGAGAGTGCATTATGCTGGGGAACTAGGGACTGGAACTCTATACAGGTAGTATCACACACCTTTGCCTGCTTGTCCTGATAGGGCGAAGCCCAGGAGCAGCACTCTGACCTGGTCCTCCTGCCTGGCAACTGGATCCCCCATGGCCTGCCTCCACCACCACCCCTCTCTCTGCAAGCAGCCCCCCTTCCTCCCACCCTGTCCTGCACATCAGTCCCCTGGCTATAATTCCTCTGATTTGAAGAGGGGCCCTGCCCGTCTCCCCCCACTCCTGCTGCTCTCTCCCTGCTCACACAGAAGTTTCCTCTCCCTTTGCTTCCCCTCTCTGACACATCCAGGTTCCCCACAAGGGGAAACCCCCACGCTGCAAGGCCCCTCTGGGGCATTGGTCTCCGGCACCTCTCCCCCGCCCCAGCAGCAGCACAGTTTTCTTGCTCCATTAAGCCAGTAAATGAGGCTGGCTTAGCTCAGCACCGTGAGCCGGTGCTCTGAGCCCAGGATCTGTCTCGGCACATGAAGTAACACCGATGTGAACACAGGAGTGAAGGAGGGATTTGTGAGTTTGGCACCACGCTCTTCTACCCCCAGATACTGAGGAGAGCAGCTTCTTGAGACCAAATCAAGCAAGCTAATGTAGCCTGCAAATGTTTTGGGGCTTGGCCAGGTGACTGTGCTGCCTTCTTCGAGGCCATTCACCCTGCTCCAGGAGAAGATAAATCAATGCAAGGTAACATCTGCCAAGATATTGACTTTGGCTCTGCTCACGGACTGCCTGCACTTCAGAGATGGGTAATATTCAGCTTGATTATCTCTCACCGCCAAGAGGAAGTTTCTCTCTATGTTTAAAATCACTGGGATGAGCCAAGGAGGAATCGATCTGTGGGAGAGAAATGCTGACAAGAAAACATGAGTCAGAGACAGGATGAGAGTGGACAAAGGGTGAGCAATGGAGACAGCCTCTGGCAGCTTGCCTGGCCAGGTTAGCAGTGGCCTGGGTCACTACAGCCAGAGAAAGATTAAGATCAAACACATTCATCCAAGCTTAAGAGCAGGCCCCTGTACGCTCTTCCCCCTCTCCCCCAAATAGCTTTTCCTCTCTTAACTTGTTCCTCACCCTCCTAAAACATCCTTTCTCTACCCTCCCTTGCATCCTCACTGCACTGGAGTTTTCTGGTTGCTACATATGTCTCTGCAAGTCACCCAATTCACCACTTTAGGCATGACACTGAGTGGTCGCAAGGCTCGCTGCCTGCCCCGCTTTGTGTCTTATGTCACATGCCACCTCCCGGGTGGTGAAAAGCCCCAACAACACCCATGCACTGTACCACACCCACCTCTCAGGTAGACCCTGAGTCTCATGGGCTCATATCCCAAGGCACAAGATGACGTCACACCAGGGAAAGGTGACATTTCATTAGCAGAATGCTGACAAAGCCTCATGAGGTGAACATTCAGCAACATCATCAAACTTTCCCAGGTTAAAACACTGAGCCTGCAACTTGTTTTTCCTATCACACTTGTGGTAAAACATCTTCTAGGCCCTGTGGCCCTCCAAAGGCAGCAGATGAGAGAGAGATCTGAGTCCCTCTGAAAGAAAATCGGTTTTAGGGATAGTCTTGACACCGATTCCTACTTCTGTTTGCCAGATAGGTTAAGCGTCACATGCTTGGACTAGAGTGGCACTGACTACAGACTCCTTGGAGCGCACCACACTCCTGGGATGGAAGGGAGAAGGGCAGCCACAGCAGAAGAGATGGGTAAGGACCTTCTGGCCAGGTTCACTTGGCTCCTTGCTGAGGCACGTCTCTGAACGTTTCAGCTGTGTTTCCGCCTATGGTCCTGCCATTCTCTGAGCCTGAAGGCTGCACAGAATCGAGAAGCAGAGGTGGAATAGTCCCAAAGGAACCATCTAGTCTGTTCTTTTCTGTGAAGGATGGATCAGCTCTTCTTCGTCATTTGTGGCATCTGTCACTCCTCGTACACGTCTAGTCTGTCCTTAAAGCCCTCCAGTGATGGAGCTACACAGCCTCCCACGGCAATTTGATTCAATGTTTTGCTATCTTTACTGTTGCAGAGTTCTTACTGATATTCAGCCTGTCTCTCTTGCTGCAATCTTAAACCATTCCTCCTTGTCTTCTCCTGCAGAAGAGATCATTCCTTTTGCATCTTATGTACCTGTATGCTGTTATTTGTATCTCACGCTTAGTCCTCTCTTCTTTAGACCTAACAGCCCCATTTCCACCCATCTCTCCTCACTGACTATGCTGTCTAGACTTCCGATCATTCCCACTGCTCTCTTCTGGACTACATCCAACTGGTCCGCATCTCCCTAGAAACATAAAGTACCCCAAATAGACACAGGACTCTACTTCCGTGTATACGGTGATCACGAAGCAGGCAACGCTACCCCCGGAGCAGAGAGACAGCTAGAGCAGAGCACAACGTGGCAGCCAGTAAGACCCTGAATGATGCATGCCCTTCCTTCTTTCTTCTCTGGGAGTTGGATGCTGCTCCCACTTTTCCACTCCAGGTAGAAAAAAAAAAGGCATTTAAAAGGCTAACTGCTCTGACTACGTCCAAGGTCCTTGACCCACCTGGCCTGCGTTTAAGCACCACTTCCCAACTCAGGTAAGAAGAAAGCTGCACATGTTTCTCCACCTTGGGACACACTTTTCAAATGGATAGACCTGCATGCCTCTGACTCATCGCCAGTACTGGAGACCAGCCAGAAGCATAGAAAGGGAAGAAATGCCACCCTAAAGGCCAATGAATACGCATGAAGCGTGTTATGCAAGAACCCCTGTGGACCCCCTTGTCCGGATAAAAGTCCTACAGATGGCCCATCACTAAGCATGCAGTGGGGAGGATGTGTGGGTGGACAGATAATTTGATATTTAGCTGAAAGAACTAAAATGGGTTTAATGCAGTGCTAGAAAGACAGATTGCCTGCAGCACCTTCTGCTCCCGATTACGGATGCCAATCTCAGGTTTCCCTTAGGTGTAAAAGCAGCCAGGATGCGCGTGTTTTCACAACGGCTTCAGAGTCCCAGTCCCACAAAAAGGAAGTTCCACAGGAGGATAATAAAGGGTGACCAGCACTGAGGAACATCTCTGCTACAGCACCAGCAGCTGGCTTTAATTTTCTGTAGCATCTTAAAATTCCCTGCCAAACATGTGGGGCTGTCTCCAGAGCTCCCGGAAAGCCTCTCCTGCAACGGACAAATCTGGCTGAAACGATCCTAACTCATAAGCTAAAGACCTGCTGCTTCTCTTCAAGGTCAGAGAGGTCTGGCACTTTGAACACCGAAGACTTTCCATAACTTTGCACCACCACTGTCTTTTAAATGCATCTGCCGCCTTTGCCACCTGCACAAGAAAATCTCACGTCTGCACCCCAGCACTGATCTGTGTCACCCCACGTCAGCATCATGCAGGAATATCAAGCTTCTCACCCAAGAAAGAGCTACGACAGAGGGGGAAAAAGCCCCCAGCTGCCCCCTTCCAACTTCCAGCAGTAGAATCACAACACGCCAAGGAAGCACTGCAGCATGTTCCTCTGCTGACAGAAGCAAGGTGGCTTTCGCACCAGCCTGCAGCCTCAGCTCTTGCCTGTCAACCGCCTCATCAATGAATGGGCTCTACTTCCACTCTATTTCCAACTTGGGCTGCAACTGAAAGCAGGAGAAGCATATCACTGGGGTGCAACAGGCATCCAACTACATTCCTGCTAGGACGAGAAAGAGCTTTACGGGTGATGCAGTCCCCACTTCTTACTAGCCCTCCCACACACACCCCTTCCTATGAGCTCTCAAGACAAATAGGCACCGGGCATTCTGTGTAGGAACAGAAGATAAATACACTGGGAATACTCTGCAGGCCCAGCCTGAATACAAAGCGCTGATTGAGCGGCCATGCCCAACAAGAGAGCTCAGAGCCTGCTCTATCATCTACAGCGGAAGAGCCAGGGCACTGCAGTCACTCTGGTGCTCCCCTATCCTTCTCTGCTTTTCCCCCAGCCCCCCATTCTTGCTCCCAGGTCCAGAAGGGAGGGAAATTCAAAGGAGATTAGAGTTGAGCAAAGAGAGAGAAAGAAAAGGAAGAGGGGAAAGGGGATGGAGTCAGGAATAAGGACACGTGTTGGGGAGGGGTGAAGGATGAGGAGGAGATGGATTGAGACAGAGAGAGAAAGCAAAGGAGGGAGGGAGGAGATGGAGAAGGCAAGGAAGAGATGTGACAGACAACTTCATCGAACAAGGGGCAGTGTGCCAAGCAGAGAGAGCTGGGTGTGATTTGCAAGAGGGGAGACAGGAGAGAGAGAGATTTCAGCTCTGTCTCTCTGATGAACTTATCCATCCTTTCTCTCTCAGTGGACAAATCTCTGCAAACACACTCTCCCCTTTCCTTGCTGGCAAGAGACAGCCAAGGATGGCAGTGAAGGGAAGGCAGATGAGGTACAGCATGTGCACAACTCCAAGGCTTTGGGCACACTCCAGGTCTCAGCAGTAGGTATAACAACAACAGGCCCTAAGGAGTGGGTCTAGCTGGTGAAGGAGGTAGCTCCTTTTCTGTTCCTCATTAGGACGAGATCTCCTATTTCTGCTGCCCACATTTAGCACACTCGAAAGGATACTGACCCCATATGCTGCCCTGAACTGTTTACTGCCCAAAACCACGGCTGCTTTATGTAGCTTACAGGTGACAAAGGCAATCTGACTATGCATACTTTTTTATGCTTTCTGTCTTGGTTTTGTTGTTTTTTTTTTTTAATAAACGTGAGGCCAGTACTACCTGGAGCCTGCCCCTATCCATACCCCCCATCAACAAGTTGATCCATTTCAGACAACCACCATTAGTGGGAAAGTTGAGGGGGAAAGTCGCTACGAGGGGGCTGCATTTGCTTAGCTTCTTATCACAAAGCCCGTGGTTCACAGGCCCCGAAGTCAGCTATTCACAAGGTACTCGCTTGCGCGGGTAAGGCCTGTCTGAGCACACAGCCAGCACCCCCATCTCAGCCCCACCACACCCAGGACTGATTTCAATTAAATAGCAGCGCAATCCAAGAAACAGATAAATACGCCTGTGCGGGGGTATGGTGGGTGCGTGCCAGCAACTGTGCTGATGTGCGCGTCATTTTTCCATGATGTCTCAAAGGGCTGTGGAAAGCAGCTTGCTCCAGCCCCGATTGCCTCTCTGCGGTGCTGCCAGCCACACCGATGGTCGGTGGCACAGGGTAACTGGGTGGTGACAGCAGTGACAGGCTAGGGAAAGTTAGCCGGTGCATCTGAACGGGGTTACTTAAAAAGGAGTGATCTGCTGTGGCCGGGGTTGAGCACTGGGGTCGTGAGGTCCCTGTAGGTTCTGCTGCTCAGGGAGCAAAGAGGTGGTGGGAGATGTCCCCATGGCAGGGGAGAAGGGTGTGGGTGCCCAGTGAGCTGTAGGGCTCCGAGGTCCTCACCCCGCTGTCAGGAACGAGAGCCCCGCTGAGTGGGGGCAGCCAGGGTAAGTCTGCGGGGCCAGCCTGCGGAGCTGGAGGCAGGGGACAGAGTCTGCCTGAGAAATGGCAGGGGGCTGTGGAAGGACCATCCCTGTTCAACCAGCACGCTGAAGGCTAAGGCGGCAGCAGGCGGGAAAAGGGGGAAGGTGGGCTGCAGCAGTCCCTCCCCATCTTCTTCCAGCAGCTTAAAATCTCCCCTATCCTTTGACTCGAGGGGACTGCTAATAAACCTGCCTGCTCTGAAGGGACAAACAGGCCCCACTGAATCACAGCTCACGGGCCCCTGCTTATACGAGGAGGGGGGGCTCAAATGCCCCTTCCCCCACAAAGCCCCAGTAAACTACTGCCTCAGCTGGCATAGGCTCCCTGCTCTATAGCTGCAGGGAGGAAGACTACAGATCATATTATATTGTATTTGGCAGAAAGTGGACAACAATTTTTCAGGGAGTAATCACTCCCTGAATGCCACTTTTCTCCAGGCTCAGAGGACCCCCCAGAGCAGATGAGGGTTTCCTAACGTCCCTGTGCTACCCGCAGCACTCAGTGGGGTTGCTACCTTGTAGTGGTGGTGTTTTTCTCCCCTTTTGAGCATTTTCCAATTCCACTATGCTTATTTATGCCTGGTCCCCACTGTCACATGCTCTCCTTTCTGTTCCCTGACAAGATGAACACGGGGCCTGACTGTGGACAAATTCCTGCTGACTCCTGTTGGGAATCTGGGCTGGGGATGGGAATGGAGCTCACTCCGAAGGAGCTGGTGTGAAGGAGTCAGCTAGGCTTTGTCACTGTGGCTCCTCTCCTCCAAAGGAAAAGAAAGAGATAATGATGTTAGAACATTTTAACCTTTCTTTTTCTGAGCTTGATAGGCTTGGCCTGAGGCACCTTTCCTAGCAAAAACAGGCTGCTGTAAGATTGATTGGTTGGGTGCAGAGTTTAAAGGTAATTTTCTCTTGTCACATGCACATAAATTATTGTAGCTCAAGCTGCGATCAGCTCCACGTCTCACTTGTTCGACTGATTTTATGCCTGGGCTCTGATGAGGGGTTATAAGAACCATGTCCAGTGCTCCCCAAGCAGCACCCTATATAAATATATATCAAGAGCACTACAGGTGTACACACAAAGTTAGTGTCTGGGGGGGGGAGGAAGGGGCACGTGCTTGCAAATCTGTACAGCCAGGGATTTTCAGCTGCAGAAGTTGCAGCTAGAGCCTTGTTTGCTCAGCTATGAACCTGTTTAAAATGTTCTGTCCATGAACGTCAGGGCAAGGAAAACTCATCCACTCAGATTATTCACAAGGGGGAGAGAAAAAAAATGCACATGCACACACACAAAGGAAGCACAGCTGCAGCCAAAGTGAATTCATTTCTAACATTCATGAAAATATTCACAGAACACTTCAGTGCTATTTGCCTAAATTTTGCTGTTTGGAGTAAACACTTGAGCCAGCACAAGCTACATGTTCTAGGCACAATCAGGGATCAGCAGTGCCTGTTGGCTCCAAGATTCACACTATGTCCCCAAGTACATGTGGCCCCCCTACTTTAAGGCACAGACTCACAGTCTGCCGCTGCATAGTTCCTGACTCTTGGCCCTGTCACAGCCAAAACGACTTTGCAAGTACTCGCGGCCATCGCATTCCCCATCCACCGCAACCTTATGCAACAAAGGCACGCGCGCTCTGCCAAATTTAAACACAAAACCAATGGCAAACAATGGCAGCTCTGACACGTGCCTGGTCTGGGGGAGCAGACCCCTTTCCTCTCCTCTGCTTCCCCCTCCCTCTCCTCAACTCATCCCCTTCATTGGTTTCTTTCCCTGAGCGTCCTAAGCAGTTCACACAAGGGAAAATGCTACAGCACACACGGGAGACTCAGCTGAAGCCCTGAAGACAAGAGCTGTGTGCGTTGTCTCTTCCTCCTCCATAAATACAGCTGAGACGACGACTGGATAATTGGCTAAGTGCCTGTCAGCTTAATAACAGAGAGAGAGAGACACGGAGAGCGAGAGGGAGAGATTTGTATTTACTATTCAAAGTCATGGATGCTGCCTGCCAGTGGATTTCAACATGGGTTTTGTTTGCACAGCGAGGCACGAAAAGTGAACGGACGTGCAGCTCTGAGTCATGGTCTCCCTTGCCCAGCCTCCTGTGAGGGTGGACAACCAGCCTGAGATGGAGGGAGTGAGAAAGCAGACAGCTGAGGTAGCTGCCCGGTAGCAGGTACCGTCGGGTTCTCGGTTAGAGTATCCCTGGGCTCCTACACTGGAAAAGCACCATTGCCACCCCTGATGGGACACTGTTGTCCCTGATACACCACGCCATACAGTCACACCACATTAGGGGCAATGACAGTGGTGCATCTCCAGCATGGTCACCCTGACGTCCCTGAGAGGGGTGGCTGCAGTGGCTGTGTGAGTGGTGGCTGCACAGCTGTGTGACCACCCCTATTTCGTTTCACAGCTGCACAGCACAGGGGTTGGTGCGTGGGGAGCTGGAGCCCTGCTTGGCCTTTCCCTCCCCCTTGTAAAGCCAGTGCTCCTCTAGGAACCCACCTAGAGAGAGCACCTGTGAAGAGAAACCACTCGGGCATGTCTCGCCTCTCACAGGAGGGTGGGAGCGTGTGTGCGACGAACAAGCCTCCCTGCTTTTCAGAAGCTTTCCACTACTTCCCTCTGCCACAGCAATGCAAATTTCAGTGGCGAAAATGGTTCAGGTTGCTACTGGAAAGAGACGGTATTGGCCAGATCTACCGCAGTGTTAATCACTGAGCCTCGGAAGAGGAAGATGCAGTATCCTGCTTGCTTGCTGCTTTTTTCCGTCACAGCTGTAGCAACTGAGGCACAGTGAAGCAAAGGACACTTCCAGCATTAGTGATGGTTACCGAGGCCCAGGAGTCAGAAAAAGTCACAAGCAAGCAGTCTGTTATCCCGTCCATCGGGCAGTGCTGCCTCTCACCGATACAATGCTTGCAACTGTACGAAGTATACAAACATTTGTACAACTACTCACAAGAAAACACTTTCTGTTTTTAAACAGGAACAAACATAGGGAAGGACACATTTGCGCACGCACACGTGCAAGCACGCACCCTCCAAACCCCATGCAGATGTGTTATTGCAAAGTATCTGTTGAACTGCAGCCCAGTCTGAGCGGGCTCCATTCCATCAAGTGAGCTCTGGCTGAAAAAGCCCAACCCCAGTGAAATCGATAGAGCTGCGGCAGGGCTATTTCTCGTCTCTTTGCATGGGGCCGAGCACAGTGGGGGCACTCTGGGGTCACAGCCGGCCTCCCCCACACAACCAAGCTGCTCTTAATAAAAATCTGCAGGAATATACATGCATGGGGGAGATTGGCTGTTCAGATTATTTTGAAATAGCTGTTTTCTAGGCAGAGGTGAAACTCATCGTTATTAGTTCCCCATTACTTACCATAAAACCAGACATGTTAGATGTGCCTGAAGCCTGAAGCAAATGCTTTGGTGTCAGATTCAGCTGAAAATCACGTTCGTTTCTTCTTCAGCGAGAGAAGAGTAAAAGAAAACTCAGTAAATTCCTGACTTCACCTTTGTGCCCTCCATTGCACTTACTCTAGCAGAGCAGGAGTTCACACAAGCCAGAGTGAATTTTGATGGACAACAAAACTAGGTGTCTTCAATGAAAATGGCTATAGTCAGCCTCGCAGTAAGCCTGTTGAAGCCCCGCCACTGCATCAGCAGTGAGCTGTGGCCCCGCAGCTCTGTCAGAATCAGATGCCTGCAGGTTTGGATATAAAGGGCAGGTACATGTAATATATATTTTGAAAACTTATAGTTATGAGATGGCAAATTCCAGTAACTATGAGCTATTTTAAGACTAGGGCTTTCCTCGTGACCTGCTGGGGAGGGGAGCAGAGTGGAAAAGGTACCGACTCTAAGACACTCCAGGTAACATGTACTACTATATAAATTTTAATGCCAACTAAGTAGGAAAACATATGGTACTTAGCTGCAAACTGAAGTGTGTGTGCAGACTCAGGGGAGGAGGTTAAAGCCATACAGTCTGATACTGTCTCTCCTCCTCCATCTTTCTGAATGCAAATTATACATACAGTGTTATTAAACATACACAATTTCACCAAAGAAAGATTCTCATTTCCATTCCACCTTTGCTTGTGATGGGTTAGTCCCACTTTGCAGAAAACACAGTATCACAAAGGCCCCACTCACCACTGGGCACACCATATATATGTATATAGTGTGTATACGTGTGTGTGTATAAGGAGAGATGCTAATCACCAGCCTCTGACCATATACATATTGCAATTTCCTTTATCTTGTGTATGCACACACACTCACATATCTATATATGCATGTGTGCCTTCATATAATGGCACCATCTGCTGCCAGACCTGGAAGTTTTGCAACATCATCTGTTACTACATTTATACTTTTCCTTTTATGTATTTTTTTTTTTAAAGGAGAGTATCAGCAGAGTACAGCCCCTTTTGCACAGATCCCGACATACCTCTCGACACACGTACACTAGATTTGATAATGAAGGCTTTGCATATACCAAAGAAAAAGAAGAGTGTTTGGGTCTTGTAGTCAATACCAGCGCAGATGAGGACGTACTACAGAAGCCTCGTTTGTCGCATTTGCTGGGTTGTTGTGTGGCTGAGACGAAAGGCAACCCAAGCTAATGGATAGGTCGCGAGGCTGGGTGCGCCTGAGCCCTGCTGTGCGACCCTGGGCGAGTCCCCTCACCTCTGGGCGTCTCCTGCCCACCCCCGGCCTCTGCCCGTCCCGGCTAATAGCCCGCACGCCCTGCGGAAGAGGGGATCTCTCTTACTCTGTGCTCGTGTGGCACTTAATACAAAGGGTGCCTCAACTTGGTGGTGGCCTTTAAGTGCCACAACAATACTACGAATAATCAAGGTTACAATTTTATTGCCAAGGCTGTATTACTATGTAGCATTATAACTTTGAACATGCCTATTCTCATTTCTCGCAAAGGGCTCAGCTCAGTGCTCCCTGTTATAAATCATATGCTAATTATATATGTAATCTGAACAGCTTTTACTGTTCTTTTAAACTGACTGTATAGGGCATAAACTTTGTTGTGATGCTGTGTTGCTACTTTGCCTGAGGTGCCTTTGTCCTCTAGCATAGCTCCACATGTAGAATATCAGCAAAATACTGGGTGGCAAAGAACAGAGTTTGCATAAAACGCTTATATTGCAGGATTACACCAACAGCGCTACCATTACTGCTGGTAATTTGATTCTAGCCCATCCTTTGACACATGCAACTCAAACAAACTAAGTACCCATTAGGATGGAAGTTCCTAAACGTGCTATTATCCTGAAACTTCATATTATTTAAAAATACCTGGTAAAAATGGAAATTGCACACTCAGTTAAATGTTGGTTTTCATCAGTGCATCAGCATCAGATTGATTTAATTGTTGATGAAAAGTTGATGCTTGGAAAAACTCAAGAACAATGAGCCAAATTCTGGCCTTGGCGAGATCCCAGTTCTCCAGCGGGCTGAGCATCATCTGAGCAGCACTCAGCAGCTTAAGCCCTGTATGAGTCACCTGTACCTCTTTATTAGCAGTCACCGGGAATCTGCCCCAAAGACAAATGCGGTATTTCTGGCAGTGTCCTTGGGCTTTGGTGGATTTGTCCTGGTATAACTGAGTGGATGGGAACGGGGATGTGCCCCATTTTGCTTCCAGCTAGTGATGAGCTCCATTTCAGAAGTCATTAAAGACCAAATCTGCCCTTGTGCCAGGACTATTAAAAGCCCTGGGCAACCTGCAAGTCCCACTGACACCCTCAGAATAGTGCTTTAAAGGCACTTTGGGGTGAGCTGTTGTAATGGTTCCTGAGAGAGCTGATCTTTCCCCCTGACACACTGTACAGGTACCTGATCCCACAGCATGGACTCCATTGCCATTTTGCTTCTAACCCATCTCAAGGGCCAAACACAACACAGAGGCACAGTTCCCTCCCTCCCTAGCTTGCAGTAACTGCCCTTCGCCACTGCACATGTCCCACGTAGCCAACGTCCTCCTATTTCTCATCCCCTCCCTAGGCTGAAAGTGCGTAACAAAGCACAGGGTCCCTGCCTTTGCTCACCCAACACTTGCAGAGAAAATGAGGTGGGAGGGGATGCTGGCAGCAGGTAAACAGAAAGAGGATTTGGGGTTGGGGCTTGTTTTTCTCTTCCCGTTTTAATTAGTTTTGGGGGATATTTTGTGTGTTTGTTGTTTGGAGATTCTTTTTTTCTAACATCAAGCAGGGAAGTTGCATACAAAACCTGACAACCTCATGATTGTGATCGTGCAAGCAAAACATCGGCAGGAATTGTGGCACACAGTTCCCTCTCAATACTCAAAATAAGGTTCAGTTTCCTTCTTCACTTGCTGAAGACAGAGTTAAAAAATGAAACCTTAGTAAGTCTGACAGGCTTTCTGATAGACAGTGTCATCTTTGAAACATGCTGCTCTCTTTTCTTTCTAGTTGTAGCTGGCCAAACACCAGAAGCTCTGCTCAGCCTTCCTCACCTGTTGCAGCTTTCAGACCCCTCCTCCCTTTTCAGCCTTGCTCTAAGGAGCGGATCATTACCCTTTTCCCTGTGGATAGTCTATCACAAGCTATTTTTATTCTCTCTTTCTGCAATTCCCTAACTAACTTCCCCATGCCAAATACTCACTAAAAGTCATCAACCTTCAGCAAGGCCAACAAATGAATCAAATCTGCTGCCAGATCATTTAGAAGATGAGCCAGCATAAAGTTAGGAACATTTTTTAAAAGTCCATAACAAGGGAATATTTTAAATGCCACAGCTTTAAAAAGCCATACCCAAACTTCCCAGAATAATTCTGTTCTGAGTACAAGCTGTAGATGAAGCTCCAGAGGAGTGGCTTCCTTCAGGAACATTAGGGCTTATAATAAACTATTTTTCTCCACATCATAGAACAGTCCACCCACCCATTCTTCACCTACAAGTGTAACACTATATACAAATGTGTAAGGCCCCAAAGGAGAAGAATAATTCAGAATACCCTGTCCTCGGTGCTTTGCTGAATAATTTGCACCACAATTTACATGAACAAAATGTTTTTAGTTATATTGTCACTGTGTACATTGCTTTTAATTGTCTCCAACTGCATGTAATTTTTTCTCCCTCCTACATTTTCGTGACCCTTCAAGAGATAGGATGGAGCTAAGGGCACTGGTAAATCACCGCTGCACGCTCCCTCTTCCCTCTGAGGTAGATGCATAGCAAAGACAGGTGACGTGATCTCTGTATAGAAATCTCTTACCTATCTCTCTGTGGAGGTAAAGATCTGCTCTGAGCATAGATATAGATATAGATATAGATCATATAATGTTTTTTCCCCATCTAGCTCTTCCTCTCGCATTGTCACTAGTGGATCTATAGGCAGGAACAGTGAGATGCTGGGAATTTTTCAAACACAAGGCTGTTTTAAAGTGAGTTATGTTTTGGAGGGGCAGGGAAAACAGCGAGGGGGAAGCTAGCAAACCAATCCTTGCTTTAAAACTGAGGGAATGAAATGTCATCCTGCAGGACCCAAAGTGTACGGGACAGAGGGAAATCTCACCCCTTCCAGCCTTGTGTGGCAGAGTCCTGTCTCCCAGCACAGCCTGGCTTCTGCCTCTCCTCTGAATGAGGGACTGAAATGTCCCACAAACCTGGGATTGGTCCCAGGGAAAGGGAGGGGAGACAGCTGCTTTTCCTAGGAAACATGGAAAGCATATAGTTGGCCAGATCTGCTTAAAGAGCTTAGGAAGGCAGCTGAGGGAGGGAAAGCCTGCGCACCGGCCACAGTCACTTCTGACAGAAACGCAGCCTGCCAGGAACACCGTATTGCTCGGGGCAAGCAGTTACATGGCCGGGTGGTGTGCCGCTCCTGCGAACTGTGTCACTTGGCACGCATCTGGCTGACACAGCTGGATCACCTCACTCAGGTGTTTTATTTTGGTGCCTGACAGAACGTTGGCAAGCCACACACTCCACACGCAAACACCGAAACCACTCTGCCATGCAGCCCCGTTGAGCTTGCTGACGAACGCTTTACACGCAGCACATGCAGGCACCATTTCCACCATCCGCTCAGCCCTCTCTGCTGCAAATGCAGCTTTAGCACACAGAGTCTAGATAAACTCAAAAGCTCCAAGGTTAAGTGGGAAATAGAAATCCAGTGACCCCTGGCTGGGCAAGTGAGCTTAATGACTTGTCTTCTGCTGTGTGTACCAAACATATGCCAGCAAACATCTGCCTGAGCAGCCCCTCCAAAACAAATGATTGATGGAAGTGATTTGCCTTTAAAAATGGGATAAGTCAGCTGGGAGTCCTGCTAGAAAAGGGTTAATGGGATATATGAATTGCTAGTGAGTGGGAGGGAGAGGAGAGGAGCCGGGAGTTAGAGGCAACACCCCTTGTTAGGTGTTTACCATGTCGCATCTAAACCCCTTCCATCGCATATGCAAGGCAGATGAATTACTCTGTAAATCCTATTACTCCGTGTGGATAAATCTTACATGCGAGTTAACAAGTCTGGAGAGCTAGGGAATGGAAGCTGCTGAACGGATATTCCAGGATCAAAACAACCCAGCACACGGGAGCTGAGAGAAGTGATAGGCATACACACGCACACACACACACATCCCTCTTCTAGCATCCTTCTTCCCTGAACCCATCTTGCTAGCTCACATATCCCTCTATCATTAAATGGGAGGGATGCAGGACACAGGGGATCATGTAGCAGACCATTTGGTGACATCTAGCAGGATTTATTTCAGAGAAAGAGAAAGAAAACTTTGCTGCTGCTGTTAGCTTTGCTAGGGAATTGCTCCCTTGATGCTTCAGGGTTTGTGCACTATCAGCTCCTCATACAGATTACAGACTTATTTTAAATTACGTCCAGTAGTTTTATAGCCATAATACACAGTGTGTGCACACGCTCACACGCACAGAATTTTCCTTCAGTAGGGAAGTTACTGCAGGTAAGTTGAGCAAGGCAGAATTTGAAAAAGAAACCCACAGGAAAAAGACGACTGTGTTTCAGCTATTTGGGACGCTCCTAACTGAAAGCCCAAGTAGCCTCAGAACTACCTTTAGAAAACCTGCACAATGAATACAGAAACATAACACTCAATACTGCCTGTGAACAAGGCTTCATGTGCAAAGACACCCTCATCACCACCACTCAAACATGAAGGCACAGCATACACCCATTTATTTAGCCCTGCAAAGAAACCAACACCAACAGTGAACGAGATACAAGCTTCATAAATGTTGGAGCTCTTACACCATTTTTTCACCAGCCTTTTCAACTACTGTATCCATCTCCCCTCCGTTAGGGCAGAAAAATAAGTAAATAAAATTAAAAGCCAGAGTTTCCCAAAAGAACTTGCCCAAGAGTTCTGGCAGCACCAGGGATAAAGTTTTTGCATAGGTACAAAAAGAAGTATGGGAAGATCAATGGAACATCTGGCAAGCACAGCTGGATCCCTTTTCGATTTCTCTATTGATACTGCGGAGCTGGTGGAAAATGTACGTTCACGAGAGCTGGCTAACACAAACAGATCTTTCCCTACTGAAATTCTTTTGATCCAGAGCACTACACAGAGGAGAGTGGTAGCAAGAGGTTTTCAAAAGCTTTGCGATTTTTTTATATTAAAGCACAAACACACACAGAGCTTGTTTGTGGCAGCTGCTGCTACCGCAGTTCGAGAGGTAAAATAACACACACTCTCTCAGAGACATACACACACAAGTCTATATTGCATCACGTGTATATGTTGCATACATAGCAATATAGATACACACATAGAAAAGGAAAAGTTGGCAAAATGCCCTACCTGAGGATGGCTGTGTCCCCCTGCCTCACGGTGATGTTATCGGTACCTCGGGTAAAATCCACGCTGCGGACTGGCAGCCCTGTAGGGAGAAGGCAAAGCAATCTCAGTAGGACCAGCGGTAATTGTTTCCGATCAGGCTGAGCCCTTGCTACCATGGCTGGTCTCGTCGAGTTTCACTGCCTGTACTTGTCTCTCTCTCTGCGTGTGTATGTGGAAAGACAGATGTAGCAAGAAAAACAATAATAATAATATACAACTCTCGCTCTGATCGACAGCCCCAGAAAGGGGAGGTGATTTCACAGTCCTTCTTAGCTGCCACTTTCTCTTGCTTTTTTCAGTCTCTTGCTGGCTTCTTCCCCCCCTCCCTTTCTTTTTTTAAGGCTTTCCAAAAAAACTCTAAGCACAACCTTCAATTAAAAAAGGAAAAAAAAAAAAGAAAGAGAAAAAAAAAACAAGCGGAAAAAGTCAGGTAACAAAATAATTAAAAACCAATAATATTTAAATCGACCCGTTTGGAGTGATGGAGAGAGGTGAAAAAAAGGAAAAGGAACAAGACGGGTCCTGTGCCGCCGGGCTGCGCGAGTGGATGGTCCCGCTCCAGTGCGCGGCTGTGCAGCCTCCCAGCCCCGAGCTCCCTTCCTAACCCACTTTCCCAGGCGGAGCGAGGGAGGGAGGAGGGAGGGAGGGAGGAGAGGGAGCCTCACTCGTGAGACGGCAGCTCGGCACCGCGGCGGCGGCGAGCGCGGGAGGGGAGCGGCGCTTCCCGTCCCTCTCCCGGGGGCGCAGCCCGCCCCGCGGCCCCCGCGCCCCTCCCCGCCCTCGCCGGGGAGCGGGGCTGCCCCGGGCTGCCGGGGAAGGGGCCGGGCCGGGCCTTCGGGAGCCGGACCGCGGCTGGGAAGGGGAGGGAGGGGAGCTCTGCAGCAGGGAGAGGGGGCATGTGAAGGGAAGAGGGCCGGAGGGCAGAGGGTGGAAGCCCCGAGGGAGAGGGGGGCTGGAAAGGGGATGAGGGAGAGGCAGAGCGGGAAGAGGGTGGGAGAGGAAGAGGGGGCTGAAGAAAGAAGGATGGTGGAAAGAGGGAGAAGGGAAGTGCGAACGGGGAACTGGAAGCAGAGAGGAGAAGGCAGGAGCAGCCGGGAGAGGCTGAGCAGGAGGGAGGCACAGGGAGGATGGAGAAAGATACGGCCAATATTCACAAGAGAAAATACGGGGGGGGGGCAAAGAAGCTGTGGCCAAAAGTGCAAACAACTTGGCTTTGCGGCCTGAAGCCACAAGCTAGCTGATTTACAGAGCAGCATTCTTGGCAACTGCCTCTACAGCCTCAAACCTTGCTTTTTCCCCTCTCAGACTTCCCTCTCACCAGATAAACAGTTGTGCATCCCTCCCTCCGCCTCCTTCCCACCTCCCTCCACTCAGCCCTTCCCGCCCCCCACCTCCTTTCCCAGCCTTTGAGGGACGGACCGGAGACAATGCTGGTATTGAGCTGCCCGCAGCCTGAATACTCGGCCTGTCCTCCCCGATTGCCAGCGCCCGCAGCTGAGCCCCGAGCCCGGCAGCAGCGCTGCCCACCCGGGAACGCTCCCACAGCTCACATGCCATCACCGCCACCGTCGCAAGGGAAGGGAGATTAAATTAATGGAGAGGAATAAGCCGTATGTTCTACTGCTGATGCTTGCCTGCCATTCCCCCAGCCCGCTCTCCTCTGCTTGCCGGAGGGATGAGGAGAGCTGCTCCCGGGGATGTTTCGCCGGCGTAACCCTTCTGTGGCCAAAGCACGGCGGGACTGGGAGGGGGGATCAAAGAGGGAAGAGGGGGGTTGAGGGGGGTCCAGAGAAGCGGGTGCAAGAAAAGCTGAGGGGGACTCTGCTGCGAGTTGCTGTCCTGCACAGTCACAGTGCTCCTGGGTGCATGTGCAGGAGGGGAAAAAACAGGTCTTGTACGCTGCCTGCTTCACCTCTGCTCCTGGAGCCTCATGGGGATACAGTGGACCCAAACCGGAGGAACATAAGGAATGGCTCTGTATCATAGAAGGGATCAGATCAAAGGTCCCTCAACCCCGCGTCCTGTCTCTGAGCGCAGCCTAAAGCCAATGCCTAGGGCAGAGCACAAGCGCAAGGCAAGCGTGCAATGGTACTGCCCCAGAGCACTTCTCTAATTTCCTGTGATTTGTGGCTAAGGCACGTCCCCAGCTAGTAGCAGTGTCTTTGTAGTTAATAGCCCTCGATTGATTTTCTTCTTCTAGGAATGTGTCCAGTTGCTTTCTGAACCCCTAGAAACTGGCCCCTGTAGCCTTGGTATGGAAAGGCCGTGCTGTCTGTGAGTACTTAAACAATCCCTGCATGTGTTAAAGGCCCACAAATTAAGGGCTAAGGTCATGACACCACTGCTCCAGTGCCACGCATGCAGCGGCAAAAGAGATGACTGCTTTGTATTCAAGCCAAGGAGTGGTTCAGACATTTCCCCTGCAGGAGACTTGACGCAGATGGCACCAGAGAAGGGGAGCAACGAGAAGGAGCTAGAGGGTTAATCCACACACTGGATGTTCCCAAGCTACTGCAGAGAGAGATTTCACCTGACAAGGGTATTGCTCTGAAGAAGACCATGCTGCTAATAGACTAGCAGCCACTGCTCTAGGGTGACAGACAGCACAAGGGACAGAGAGATGCCATCAGGCTGGCATCCCAGGTGATGGGCATCACCAAGAGGAAACCTCTGCACTCTTGTGACAGAGTCTGAGTCCAGCTAAAAGACCCGGTCCCGTATGAAGTTACCAATGATAGAAATGCACCCCTCTTGCAAGTCAGACATTGCATGGATCCTTTTTACAAGGGTCTCCCACATATGTTTCATCTACATTTAATAAGAGCTATTGTATGTTAATTAAATGCCAGTGGAGTAAGGAAAACATATTTGTCAAAGATTAACTATTATGCAATGCAAGAAGCATCTGCCACCCAACTGCTAGAGCTCACTAAATATTTCCTTATCTCAGAGTATTTACTTAGGAGGCAATAACTATCCAGTTAAATCTAAATTTAATGCTTAGTTAAATATAGTTCATGAAAAGTGGCACCAATATGTTTTATACAGAGAACGACAGAGGGGGGTTCAGGGAGGGAGAAGGAAGGAATCCTGTTCCCAGAATCTGGTAACATCCTGACTCGAGGTGGGACAGCACATGGCTGTGCCTCCCTACCAAGTGGGGTGCATCACAGCAGACTCAGAGACCCCCTCTCTGCTGAGACAGAAGTACAGGGGAAGTCGTCATCTTCTTACGCATTTATACAATCCTCATTAGAGCCACCATAGCATAACTATTTAATAATAATCATAATAAACAGAGAGACAAGGAAGAAATTCCCTTGAGGGTCTCGTAAACATTGGGAAAAATAAAACAAGACCAAAACCTAAAGCTGATAAGTCTATATTTGCTTTTAGAAGCTTACAGAAGCAAAAGGAAGGGGTTGCCTGGGTATAAAAGGCCAAACAAGCAGAAATCACACAAATCCTAGGAGAGCACCTCATGAGTGAAATAAATAATGTTATTTTTGTACATGTTCCCAGAAGAAATAACTCTCTGGACCCATCTCCCCCTGCTGGAAGCAGATAACCAAACAGCAGGTCTGCTTTCTAACTTTCCTACCTTCTAAAAACTTGAGGAAAAATTCAGGTAAACAATCGGAGTGCAGACATCACAAATCCATATTGCCATCTTTAACGCCATTTCCTAATACTCCCGATAGGTGCAGGACTGGCAGGGCCCGCCTGACTGACCAAATTTTGTCACTATGCAGTTCAGGAATGGATGGGGCAGCATGAGCCCAGCCCTGCAGGTACCACATCACCCTCCTCCAACTCACAACACTTACACCCTGTTCAAAGGAACATGGGCTAGAGTAGCACCCTTTGATGAGCACAGGCTGTAAGGCTCCACCAAAGGCACAACAGAAACGCTTGGATGACAGGTTTTCCACACTATGGAAACACTATGGCTCTGCATGCAAGCTGGAAAGAAAATGGCAGCACGAGCAGACACAGCCTGGCTTGCCTTACTCTCCCTGGCTTTGAGGGAAATGTGCTGAAGACATCACAGCCTAAACGTCTAAGCTGGCCAAAGGAGAGACCCTCCATGCTGGCCCTGGGTAGGCAGCCTCCACTGAAATATGTAATACGTGGTGCTGAGATGCTCTGGGGAGTGGTACTCAGGTCACCTCTGCCTACCTGTGTGGCAGCTCAGTTTTACAGATACTCAGGGACTGAAATTGTGAAATCCTGAAGTGCCATCTGCTTTTCATGGAGAGCCAACAGAAGCTTAAATCATGGACTCTGGCCACAAATAGGGATTTTTTTTTTTTTTTTTTTTTATTTGAAGTGACTAAAAGCAAAGAGCAATCCATGGAAACTTCATGCAATGCCAACTGCAACAGCCATCTGTATGATGTGGATGGCTGCCCTCTAGGAGCTGAAATGAGGCTCATCAGCTCACACCACAAACTGGCAACTGTTGTCACTTGACTTTCGTTCACTACCAACCACACCAAAAGCAGTGACTTGTTCCCAAATCTCACTGGAATCAGGGAAGAGGCATTTCTGAAAAATACAAGAGAACTGCTCACACAAGTCTCCAGACTCTTTCATGACTCACATGATTGTTTTAAGGGGACTGTATACCTGCTCTGCCAGCAGAGTCCAAGCATCTAGGACTTTATTCAAGGTATCTGCAATGATGAGTGAAAACATACGATGTTTTGTGAGCTATAACGTGTTTAGTCAAGATACACTGCTGTACTCAGCAGCAGAGCCTGCTCAAAGCTTCTCAGCCATGCAGAAAAAATGCAATTTTGTTGCATTGGCAGAGGAGTTATGGAGAGGAACAGGGAAGAGCCAAAGGGGTTTCAGCACATGAGGAGGAAGATTAAGGGACTGTGGCAGGGGTGTGATGATCTCTCCTTCCTCTCTTCCTTCCTGTACCTGCAGCTCTTACACGCACACATTTCTACACTGCTGTGCAAGGGCAGCATCCCACTCCATTTTATTAAGCAGCTACATTTCACTCTCATGGTTCCTGGGATTCAGGGAGCCACAGGAGAAGAGAGAGAGGAAAGGCAGAGCTAGGAGAGAGGAAAATCCTTTGAATGCAGCAGGTGCCTCTAGAGGCAAACTGAAGAGGAGGTGGGCTTTCAGTGGTAAACGCCCTTCTCCTCAGACTCAAAGAGGTCACGTAGGCCATACTCTGCCCATTCCTTCAGCTACACCTGCCTGATAAAGTGGCCTCCATCTATGCCAGGCCAGAGTCTGCTGGAAAGAGTGGAGAAATAATTTCCATGAGACAACTGAAAAGAAGAAAGTCTGCTAAGGACAGGATGCTGCCTGCCAAACTTGATCCTGGGCTGACTGGAACATCGATGCCACTTATTCATATCCCCGAGGCACTTATGGAGGACAGGTTATAGGGAAAAATTCAGCAGTTTGAGAAAAATATATGCGTATGATGGCTCTAACACTAGAAGTAACCATTCCAGCATGTGCTTTATTTTAAGAAAGACATGGTTTTCATGAATATTTTGCAAGTCTATAAATTAAACTGGCTTTTGATGCTGAAAAATCAGAGCCATCTTAGGCCCGAGACTCACATCCAGACATGTACTGCAACGAGACCAAGCTTCCTCTGAAGTAAGGACCTCATTAGGTAGAAGGATTTACTGCATCAAGAGCACTCAGATAGGTCATAACTGAATGAGAACATGCATGCACAACACCTCTTTCTAAGTGCGGTCACTGAGCTGTAACAGAACTTCCCTCCTGTAGAAGAACAATAGCTGGTTTTGACCAATTTGTAACCTTGTTACTACGCAATCGATCTGGCTTCGCAATTGATCACCTTGGTGTGGACAATTTAGAGGCCAAGGGCCAGGTTCTCAATTGCTGTAAGCTGACGTATCACCACCACTGTCAAAAGAGCTATGCTGATTTCCACCAGCTAAACACGAGGCCTTGAGTTTTGAAGTTCATCCACTTCTGTGCCGCTGGGTAGAAAACTGCGTTATCACCTTTGAAAGAGAAAACCTTGTTCGACTGGATAAAGAGATTTTGTGCTCAGACTTTTCAGAAAGTTTCACCCTTAGTTAAAGACCAAATCTGAAGCTTGGGCAGGAGGAAAATAGCAGCCTGAAGATGCCTTTTTACATCAGGATATGGCCAAGCGGGATTAAAGAATTAGCGCTGCAATTGGTTTGTGGCCTTAATTACCGGTTGCTACCACAGCAAGTGCTTGTAGAACTACAAAGTCATTGGCAAGTCAGGTCCTTCCTACTTCAGAGGAACAAGAAACAGAGAGCGCTTCCCTTTTAGTTAAAACAGAAGTTGCCCTTCTGGCCTTACAAATGCAACAAGCATAAAAGCAATCAGTAGTGTTGAGAGCATGGCGCTGCCTTTTCCCTGAAATATCATGTACCATTAGCGACTTCCTTACCGACACCTCAGACCCTGGCTCCGCAGCTGCTGTTTGTCAGAGGGTGTCAAATCACTTCGAAACCACGGGCGGCCACGCTGCTCAGCAACTGCTGCTGCATGGCAGGGAGCCAAGCTGCCTGCCATCTCCCAGCCGAGTCAGCAGCCCCGGTGGGAAATGGCGTGACCTGTTCTCCCAAGGAAGGCTGGCTCACAGCATTGGAAGCAGGGAAAGAGCTGATCCCAGTTCTGACGTTTCTCACTGGGACAAGGTATTATGTTGACCTGTATTTTCAAACGTGGCTATAGGAGTTAGGCATACAAATCTAGACAAGCAGTCCATACCTCCCACTGAGGACAGCTTCAAGATCTCTCTTCTTTTTGTATTTGGGAGTGAAATCATTGCTTCACCAATGTCAAGTAACACTCGCTGAGTCAAGCGCAGCCAGGGTTCAACCCTACAGGTCTTTAAATAATTCACTTCCCATAGGAAGGCAATAGCTCTATCTGCTTACACCTACTATCCCCCCAAAACTTTCCTCCCAATGCTGCTGAATATTTACAGCCCTCAGCACAAGTAATTAGGATCGACTTCACAGAAGGAGGCTAGAGTAGTTAACAGTCCCTCCCAACACACAAGCAGAAGGATGACCCAGAGGTTGGGATGTTCTAGGAGGACTTGGGAGATAGCCAGTCCCAATTTCCTCAGTGAATTTGGGTAAATCACTTAATGAGGCATTCACAAAGGCATAAAAAGCTAATCTCCCTAAGGCTCCCTCTGCCCTCAGAGAGATAATCTGCTCTGGGGGGCACTTCAGAGCAGATGCCTAATTTAACCGTTTAAAATTGTCCTGTCTCTCAGGGCATGTCAAAGTTTCCAGCTACATAGCGGAGATCCTAACATACCCTTAGCTTCCAACAGTATTCAAAGGTTGAAGCACCGAAGACTGCAAGGTGATCTGACACTACAATACAGAAAGTCCCTGCAAGACACAATCTACAGAACATGCCAGGCGTGATCTATTTCTAACCTACTCATTAACAGGCCCCAAAATGACTGACTGGCAGTTGCAAGGGATGTTACAATCACTGCAGACAGGAATCCTATACAACTAAGAGATGGTCAAACCCATTCTGCTGAGCCTTGCTGTATATTCAAGGACCTGCTCCAGCGTGGAGTTCTCAACACAACGCTAATGGATGAGAATAATCATGCTGACAGTGATGATTCAGAAGAGAGCTCCAAAGTCTTGCTGAAATGATACATGCTACACATTCATCATCACCAGAGAATTAGTTCTATTGGGAAGAATAGAGCGCGGCAGGCTGTTGTGCTGTGCATTTTCTTGTCCGTTATAGAAGCTCCCACATAGCTTTTATGAAACTTAAACTGAGGCCTTCAGCGAGACAAGAAAGATTCTCAAGATTTGTGATGCTATCAGGAGACCAGGCACTGTCAGAAAGCCTCATGCGCAACAAGCTGAGAGAGAAATTTGTATGCAGAAATTTGGAGAAGGGTCCCTTTGAAACTACGACCTCCCTGGATTCAAGCTTCTGAAACACTTCCAATCATTTCACTGCATTCAGGTCTGAAAATGAGGAAAACTCATCTTTAACATTTTTAGATTTTCAAGATGACAAGCCAGGAGAACTGTCCCTGTTCTTACAGGCTACGGGTCAGGGACATCTCTGCACCTAGGAGTTAGTGCCTGCCTACTCTTTCAACATATAGTTCCTAATGTTTCGGCTTTTCTTTTTCCCTTTCCCACACTACTACTCTGCTCCTTTCTCCAGTCTCCTTACACTGGTATTTTCAGGTTTCTCTCCCTTTCCTAGATTGCTCCCATGCCCTGTTTCTGTCAGGCCCAGTCATATTCGTACATTTTAAAGCTAGGAGGGACTTCTCAGATCATGCTGTCCAGCTGCCTGCCCCAAGCCACAGAAACTCACCCACTTCTTCTGGCAAGAAGCCACAACCAGCGGCTCAGCCAGAGCACCTTGTTAAAGAAAGGCTTGTGGCTTTGGTTTAAGCAGCCCCAACTGCAGAGATCTACCCTACGTCAATGGGTTTAATGATTAATTACCACCTCAGGTTAAGAATTTTTCATGCTGTTTTAAGCACAAATGTGATTTCCTTTATCATCCAGCCACTGAATCAAATAATGCTTTTCTCTGCTTAGATTAAATGGTCATCTGTTGTTAGATACCATTTCCTTGAAAAATTATGTTGGACCTGTTTGAGTCTCACTTTGTATCACTTTTGTTTCTAGTCCAATACTTCACCACAAATGCCCAACACCTAGTGCCAGAGAGGGAAACGGGGTATATTCAGCAGCCTCTAGGAGAGCTGGCAGGTGCCAGATTAATAACACTGTCCTGGGGATGAGGCCAGATAGCAGAGAAGTAAGGCCAGGAGTGGGAACTTTAGGTCCAAGCCTAAGCATGAGGAAGGGGGAAATTGGAGTTTTGGGGGAAGGATGGAGGACCTGCCCACCAAGAGGTGCAGGAATAAGGTGGCTCCTCAGGGAGAGGAGGGATTGTGCTGGAGGTGATTCCAGGAGCCTGTTCTGTCAGACAGGACCAAGGAGCCTCCAAGCACAGTCCTGTGCTCGGATGCAGCGGCAGTGCAGCTGTAAGGCCTGTGGGCTTCACTGCTTGCAGCAGTAGCACCACCTTGTCTCAGAACCCCCCTGATTGAGTCTCATCCCAACTCGTGTTTAAATCAACTTGGATAAGGCGAAACAAACTTGAGTGTGGACATAATTGCAAACTGCTCAGACGAACCAACACCTATCAGACAAAGCAATAACTCCTGAGGAACAGAAATTCTTCTCTGAACCCCTGCTTACAACATTGTTAATGGTGGGCTGGATGAGTGATGCACACATCCTGAAACAGCTGCGTAAAGCAGAGGTCTGGGGGGCATTTATAAAAGCTTCCAGGCAACAGTGAGAATAGGCAGGTGTTCTCCTGGAGGGGCATAAAATCTCCATGGGAACTTGACCTGTCAGGTCCAGGCTCAGGCCCTGACGTGCCAGCAAACACACCCCCTCTACTGACAATTTACTCAGCTCCAGCAACCTTTTAGATCCATCAGCTTGCGGGGCTTTATGAAACAAAGAGCTGACAACCCAAACAGGAACGGAAGCATTGCTTCCTGTGAAACCCCTGGGGATTTGTGCATAGTCCTGGTCTTCAGCGACACTTCATTACCTTCCTAATTTATACAACACACCAGTATTTTTTGAATACTGTAATGAGCCTGCTAGCTTCTTCCAGCAGGCAAAGATCAGGGAAGGACAAAGAGCAGGTTGGTCAGAGCACCCTGGCAGCTGGCTGAAAAAAGGCAGGGGATGTGAAAAAATCACTACAGTTGGATCAGACCGGAGCAGGGTAACAAAAAAACAAAAAGCCCAAAGAAAACCTTTCATGACGAGATGGAGCTATGAGTAAGGCACTTCCCCTCTTCATCACTTGCCCTCTGATACAGGAATGAACTGGAAGATGAACCTCAGATACCAGACCTATAGCACTTGTGGGTGAGGCTACCTCAAGTGTCCTTAGGGAATATCTATCACTGATTACTTTTTAGTCAAAGTCATTGCCCATAAGACCTTTTCACCCTATTTTTTCTGACTGCAAGGAATCATCCTGTGTTTGCCAGACATAAGTGGGAATCCAGGGAGGGCCTGAATCCGTGACATGGAGGGCTTTGAGTCACTCAAACATCTGCTTCTGAGCTTTTGGTAGGACAACCACTTTCACATACAGTCATGAGAAAGAATGGTAAAAATGGTTTACCAGAGGTGCTTTTCAGCTGGTGAGCGTATAACATGAAGGAGCTGGCAGGAAAGCTTTTTACAGGCTTGGGACGGTAAAAGACTGCTGCCAAATGCAGGGAAGTATCTGCTCAAGTAAGCCCTTGCAACTTACTGATCTGACAAGGGTCCGAGGAAGAAGGAGCCTAAAGCTCAAAGAATTTTCCCATTGAAGTCATCTAGCAGTGTCTGAGATGTCAAAGGCCATCTTGACAGGCAGAAGTGTCTTGGACGGATCCTGGCCCTGATATAATCATGTGGAGCTTTGCCACCTATTTCATTGGGGCTATGATTTCACCTCTTGAGTCTGCCTCTTGGCTGGAGAATGAGTGCAACACAAAGAACAAAGCAAACATGGAAATTAAGGCATGCCTTCAAATTCACATCCATTTAACTGAATTACCACAATTTTCCAGTAAGTTCATTGTTCATCAAGGAACAAACAGTGAATCTGACTGGCTTCAGACAGACCCAGCATAAACAAATTAAGTGCAAATTTTTCCCATTCCCAGCTCTGCCAGGACACCCCTGTTCTGTCCATCAACATGCCCTGGTATTCCTGCCCACTCTCCCCATCTGCTGATGTAGCTATGTCCTGAAAAGAAGAAGCTGCTATTGCCCATGAATTTTTAATGTAGCAAGGAAAAGGCTGCAGGAAGAAGAGTGTTTGGTGGCATTTACTCCCTATGATCAAAGCCATTTCATATCTCTTGTGTGATATTATTAAAACACAATCCGAAGTGAAAGCAGTGTTCAGACTAAGGTCCCTATTGACGAAACACTTTCTGCAGAAGAGAATGCAAGAACCAATGCCAGCAGGAAGCCCACCTTCTTACCGCATCTCTCTGCCCATATGTATCTGCAGGGACTTACATGACAGAAAGAGCCAAGCGGGTACCTTAAACCAGTCCGCTCTTATCACAAGCACGATGTTCAACAGAACATCTCCACTCACCTCTGGATGCCTCCCAACACCCAAAAGCACTCGTATGGCCAGCAGTAAGAGACCCAAGTCTACAGGGATAACATACCACAGAAAGAGCTATATTTTAGGTCTCTGCTGTCACTGGTATTTGTTAAATAAAACTCCCAGGGGATGACAGGAAAAAGACTACATAACAAAAGCAAAAGTCAACTGCTAGTAGGAGTAGGGTGCACCTAGCTCTAGTTCTCTTGTTCCCAAACCCAGCAATTATTTCTGAACTGACTCTGTGTTTGGCACACAGCAACCACCTGAGAGAACATAATGCCAGAGAGAGAGCTGACATGCCCTGTCTCTGTCCTGTCACTAGTTGGGCCAATCCTCCAGTGCCGAGAAGCAGATGAAGACCTTTCAGGAAGATCTGTTAAGCACCCACTGAGGAGAAAGGGAATTTCTAGCTAGCAGGAAAGACGATACTGGGGTTCAAACAGATTTGGCTCTCTGGAAGTCCGGATTAATTCCAGACCTTTCCCTTCCTCCCCTCTACTAAAGGACAAAATGGAGTATAAACACTAATGCGAGCTTTTGAAAAGCTTCTTCCTCTGACTTCAGACAAACTCTCTGCATATCCCTGACAAACATGGACTCGTGAAAATATTTCCCTGGGAAATATCTGCACTAGCTGAATATGCCGTAATTACAAATTGCACTGTCATATCGCCATCATTCAACCAACAATAAAACTCAGACACCAAGAGGCCAAACTGATCAAACTCCTAGGCACAAGCAATGTATCCCATGCAGATCACCCCCGCCATTCCTCAAAAACTTCTGAAACAAATCTGTCCACTGTTGGTAAGTGTTTGATGAGTGCTTCATGAAAAGCCGATGCCTTGTTCACATTATACCTCTGATAGTGCTGAGGCTGCATTGCTCATACCGACCGAAACATTCAGCCTCTGTTCCATGGCTGAAAGACTGATATATCTGTAAGCAAGGGTCAAGGTTCAGCAAGTAGCAGGGATACCCGTGCAAAAATACTTGCCCATTGAAGTCACACTGCTGATAATACAGGACTTACGACTACTCACTGAAAGCCATCACGCCAACAAATTCGCATTAATATCACAAACGCAAAGTCAAGGAAACCGCACCTGAAGTTGAAGTGAAATTTAAGCATTTTGTAAACATAATGTCTGTAAATGAACGCTGACAGCAGTCATGCAGATGTTTACAGAGGTAACAAAAAGCCTCTGAATGGCCCCTGCTGCTTTTATGTTCTTCCGAGCCGGACTTTGATGAGAGCTCTGTATTGGACAGGTCTTTCTGTGCCACTGTGCAAATGTTGACCAAAGCAGAGAAAGACCATGAGCACTCAGAAATGTCTAAAGGAAACTGAAAAAAATCAACACTTATATATGATGTGGTTGCAGTCCCTCAGAGCTTTGCAATAAGAAAGCTCCAGGAGCAGAAGTTCTGTTTATACACAGGAAAGTGGGAATGTGTTACAGCTTAAATCTTTGGACCGAAAAGGTGGTTTGCTCTTGCTGGCACAGAGAATTGCACAAAGGACTTAGGTTTCACGCAGAGTGAACTCTCCCCGCTCCACTTACACAGCACAACAGAGCTGTGGGTGATGTACCAGGCACTGCGAGTCCGTAAGGAAAGAAACTCTGGTGAGGGAGAGGCAGGGTACAGTCCTTTGTGGAAAGGGGCATATGACACCATCATGCTCTGTGCGTACGCGTGTGTGTGTAAGCAAGCAAGGTGAGGCTGGCATATGTGATATTCCAACCTACTGGGATGACTGAGTAGGAAAAAGATAAAGTTTTAAGCTCTGTGGTCTCAACAACAGACAAGAGAGCAAAACAAATCAGCCCAGACAGAAAGGACAGAAAAACCCTGTTTCATCTGGAGATCAAGTCTTCCTTGTATCTTCCAGTATGGTTCTCAAGCTTTCTAAAGATCTCCTCACTACCAGGAGCCAATCTTAAAACACACTGATTGAGCACCTTGGCCAGGATAGAGTCAATATCTTGATGACTAGGGAACACGCAATGTACTTTTAGTTTACTAGATGTATTCAACTCCCAACAGAAAGATTCAAGATGTCACTAGTATTGAACAGATGACCCTTAGCTTAGCTCCACACCCAAGGGCTTTTATAAAGTGAAGCCAGAGTCCCTTGTTTCTAGTTCCTGTAATATCTTTCCATAAAGCTGCCATGTGTTTGGATAGCTGTATGGGGTTGGGTATATAGAGAGAAATATTTTGTGATTGGAATATGACTGTGGAGCTAATGAAGCTCTAATGGCAAACCCAAAAAGGATGTGCAAGCTGCTCAACTTTATCTGATTCCCTGAATCAAGCAGTTCAGGACAATTTTCCCCAGCAGGTTATAGCTCTCATCTCCCCCGACTACTTTGCCAGCATGGAAGAGAATGCCAAATACTAGCATCCCCTGAAAGATGCAAAGCTGTTTTGATGACTCATCTGGCAACCACAGCAACTAAGTCACATTAATACTAAGTCAGAATAGAAAACTTTGGAAAATTAAGGTAAATAAAGTTTAAGACTAGGAAGTGTTTCAGAAAAAAAACCCAAACCATTCAGTATTATTTGTAGATTCTCTCCTTTTGTCTTAGACCAGCCAGAGAAATTACTAACGCTTTCTGATTATTTCTTAACAACACTTGGAATATAAGCAATGAGAAATAAAGAAGAAAAAACAATGTAAAAAAAATTCTTATTATTCCCTCACCAGACCTCCTCAAAAGGAAATAGAGGAAGCCCACAGTAAGACTTATATTCTTCAAAAGAAAGGAAAACTCCAATCAGGGACTGCATTTAGGATTTTAACTTGGTATAGATGTTCTTTTAAGAAAGTTACTCTTACTTACCCTGTCCATAGTGGAATTTAGGAAGTACAAAGAACATGTATTTAACTAGCTAATGTGTATTAACAGCTTAGCACAAACACAGCAGTATGCTTCCATGATGTATTAAAAATCAGTTAAACCTTAGGCTACTTCTTGCCATTATGCTTAACATATGTTAAAATCATACCGCCTTGTTTTCATTAGGCTGTTAATACATGCCCCCAAAGACAGCTTCACCTTAAAGCCCCCATGAGAAAGATCTAAAGGCTTAGCTGTGTTGGCAAACCCATCTGAAGTTGACATACTGCTGATGTGGCTGTAACGTACTTCCCATCTCTTCATTCCCCCAATAAACACTCTTGGCAAAAAGATTACAAGGCCAGATTGCTGCACCTGCACTTTGGCTCTTGTAGAGTCACATTCAGCATCACATTTCTTCACGCCTATGAGTAGAGTAACAAAAGTTTATAGCATGGACCCGATCCTGGACACAGGAAAGTGGAGGCCTGCCGGCAGGCTGGCAGAATTTCAACTGCTGCACGTCAATTCACACAGACAAATTGAGGCTCATCCTGAAATTGCCTTGCTTTGGTTCCTGACTTCTGACCATAGGACAGGAAAGAAAACACTACCTGACCCAGTACCTTTGTGAATCCAGTCTGTTTTTTCTTTCCTAAATGAAAGGATTTGGTAGGACTTCCCCAAAACTGCAAATTGCTTTTACGGGACTCAAAATACGGTTTTCAACATCGATTCCAAAAGAAAATTTCTTGCCTCTGCTGAACAATAACACTTTAAATATACCCACTGCCCCTTCAGCATATGGACTGGTCCCCATATATTCTTCACTCCTCTTGTACTGTTTCTCTGTGCAACTCACTGAAGAAGAAATTGTATTCTTCCTTCTGCCCTTTTCCTTGCTCAGGCAGGACAGTCACCCAGATGTCACGAGGCCACAAATCTAGTTATCAGGCACCAAATCACCGTCAGGGAGTCTAAAAGAGGCTCTCGAGGCCCTGGTGACACATTCACTGTGTGTGCTTCCTCTGCTTTACAGCTGACTCACACGGAGAACCACCAGGCTCTCTCCAGGACACGAAAAATAACTGTATATTATCTGTTTAAAAGCCTCCTAATCCTTAGGCAACAATTGAGTAGTAACTGCAGTGATAGGGCAAATTTTTCTGCTTCATATTAATAAAACCCAATGCAATATTACTGCTTGGTGCATCAAAGGCTTTTACATAAATAACCCTTTTTTTTTTTTCTTCCCTAAAACGAAGAATACATGTGTGGGGAAGGACTTGGATGTTTAAGACTCTGCTTAGGTTTCCATTTGCTGTATCACATTGGCATTGAGGAACGAGACAACTTCACTGGAAATAAACGGAAAGCAAGCAAAGAGTGCAAATGGGGAAAAAGGAAATCACCTCTGTGTTTTAACAATCTGGCACGTCATTTGCCAGACCAGGGGGGAAAGTATTTTCTCCAAAGGAGTATCACTGTTATCTTTTTAAGGAGACCAACTGCCCAGTGTCAGTCTTGAAAAGTCACTGCTTGCCCTAGATAACCGTTTGCTGACACAGGGGAACACAAAGCCATGACAGTGAGGGAGTGACCCGCCAATGCCAGTTGTATCTTCTGCAAGTCGTCTTTTTCTCTAGAAGGCATAATACGATTATGAAGGATTCTGCACAGCTCCATCTTATTCCCATAAATTGCACAGACAGAAAATGCCTGCACCAAAATGCAGCACCTCCGGAGCTGAGTTACCCGCTCATATCCACTGATGCCCTTTCTGCGTGGCAACTTCTTTGTCCCACAGGGGATGGCTGTGTAATATGAATAACTATAGCCCATGTCCATAGATGTCCTGGTTCATACCTGGTTAATAGCTCAGGGCACTAACCGTTGGTCACTTCTGGTCCTGTATAGTTTCTTTCCTTCAGTGAAATTATGGCACTGATATTTCCACCATGAGAACAGAACACCCTAGATAGGCTTGTGCATATTGTTTGCCTGGTCCTAAATCCTCCCTTAGGATATGCATTAAGTTCCAGCCAGTACTTACGCTGCTCTGGCTGTGTCTTGCCAGCTTCTCTGTCTTTGCTGGAGTACCTTAGGTAAACCACCCAGATTTTTGCTGGGTAGTTTTGCAGGGATAAACACATATCTCTAGTGTGGCCACGGGACTCCACTGACATGGCACCGGCCTTGGATGAGACAGGGATGCCCTAGGGGGTTTGCAGCACAGCCAGGCAGAATGGCTGAAAAGAGAGGAGGGCGCTGAGGCCTTTAAACTACAGCTCCCGTGAAAGACAGTGATACTGCTGGGTAAACAAAGTTTATCTGTGAACTGTTTGAATTAAAACAGTTCAGCTGAGTCGGTTTGAGCTGACTGGAAATACAGTACTTCATTTAGACCTTCCCAGAGAAAGAATAAAATGTACTGCAAATAAGGAACAAGAATGGCAATAACAAAAGAGGTGAAAATAACACCTTCCCCAAATTTTTGAAACTGCATTTTCCATTTTAAATTATTGTACACAGCAAATTTCAGAGCGTCTCACCCTTGCTAGCAATTCCCACTGTTTTCTTCCTAATATGTAGCAATTAGAGCTTTCCATCTCCTCTCTTCATTACTGTCCTGATACTAACATCCTGTACAAATGCAGGCAGATTTGAACTTCCATCAGAGAATTGTAGCAGCTGCTGAGCGTGGAGAGGATTTTCTTTTTTCCTTTCTTTTAAAACAATTGAAAAGAAGTATCTGACTGTTTCTACAAAAACTGTGGTCTGGACAACATCTTGTAAAAAAACATTGCTGGCTGAAAACTGGCAGTCGCTCTGTCAGTATGACAGAATAATTAAAACCAGTATGACAATAATTAGCACTTCTATAGTTCTTTTCATCCATGGATATCAAAGCACTTCACAGAAACAAGTGCAGCTACCTCAATTTTTAAAGCTGAGCTCAGAAAAAACAAATCAGAATTTTTTCCTTGTGGAAAATTCCAACAACTTCATCACCCGTTTTCATCCTAAATTAGAGTCAAGAGTTGAAATATTTTTTTAAAATTTCCAAAATGAAGAGTGCTTTAAAAAAAAAAAGCCAAGGTTGATTAGGAAATTTCAGTGTTTTCAATGGAACCAAAACGTTTTGCCATTCTGAATTCTGCGTTTTGTTTTGAGTCTCTCAACAATACACTGCATCTGCCTCTGGGAAGGGAATGCCTCCAGGGACCTGTAGTTCAGGTTTCCCCACTGAACTTGATAACTCTATTAGTTAGGCACTGCCTGTCCCCATCCTCCCCTTAGGCTGGGCCTGCCTGTCCTACTGTTCTGCAGAAAAACACCACCAAACTATTCCTTACTGCCTCTGCTGAGCTCGTGAATGGGAAGCACTGACTGCAACAAGGAGGGCTGGACAATTTAGCGAGGAAGTAAAGATAAAACCCAACAGCCCCAATGGACAATTTCATGCTTTAAAAGCCAGCCGGCTCTCCTCCTATGAGTCAGTAAAGCATCCTACAGTAGATTTGACTTTTTGGATTACTGCTTTTTTGGGATGAGTTCTTTCAGGTCCAGGGAGCTGAAGGAGCAAGTTTCTGCTGCTGCTGCTGCCTTGGGTTTACGCCCGCAACTAGTATGGTCATCACGTCCACTTGTTTGCCGCTTAGAGATTGGTTCTTTCGAGGACCTGCCTGCTAGAATTGGTGGGGAAGAGGAGGACAAGTCATGATTGCTTTACAGACGTCTCTCCTCAAACCAAAGCTGCTTATGTAACTTGACAGAAGCTTGTGATGGGTTACATACCCAGATGCTTACCGATAGGCACCCTCCTCTGTAGGTTGCATAGTTTTAATACTGGCAATGGCACGTGGTACCTCTCTGCTGCCGTGTCAGGTACCACGAAGAACTTCCTCTCCAGTGAGGTGGGAAATGTGCGTGGGACCAGAGGGAGCCTGAACAAGCTGGTGCTTTTCTAGGAAAGCCCTTTTCCAAAACTGGCCTGAATGTTTCAACGCTTCACTTGTGCTCCCCCTACACTGGGGCACACTGCTCCACACACACTGGGGCAATTTCTCTCGATGGTTCCAACTACTAGGATACTGGAGGGGGGACTTTGTTGACTAATCAAACAAGACTGAGCTGATTAAATTTTGTTGTTTTCTCTGACTGTTCCGTTAATAATTTCAGAGCAACAAACTGCAGGGAGACTGCAGGTTCATGAGGGAGAAATCAAGGGGAAGCAGTTAACGTTGCTACCAATTTAGCTAACGTTACTAAAAACCAAAGTAGATATTTGCAGGCACAGAGCATGAGGCAACTGAATAGTATCACCTTCAGCCTATTATTCACGACCACACATACAACCCAGTTAACTCTTTAAACCTGACTGGTAAAACAAGATGGCCAGATGTAAACAAACATCACCCTGGGGAAAATCAGGTCCAAAGTCTACACTTACGAACATGCTTTTTACCTGTATTTTAGTGTACTTTACAGATTTGTTTTTTCCCAGATGCTTACAATACTATGTCTGACTGTAAAACCTGACATACATTACGGTACCTCATTCCCAGATGCTTATCATATTAGCCATTTACATGTATGTGAGATCTACACCAGTACTTATTAACTCAACACCCGAGTTACATAGCACAGCTTAACCTCACTCAGTGTTACCATCCAAAAACAATTCCAGCAAACAATCAAAGCATTCGTGTATTAAAAACAAAAAAAAATTTTTTTTTTTTTACCTAGCACATAAGGATACTGGAGTTTTCTGGGTAAAAGCCTAGCTTGTAATAAGCCTCTCAGGCCTGTATTTCCCTACTTGCATATTTACACAACTGAAGAAAGATACAGGACTCTCCTCAGCTTTACCTGTAAGCAACACACTCTATCACCTCAAATGCTGAGAGCTGCAAAGGAATGGAAGAGAAAGACAAAACTTCTCTGATGACTTGGAACAGTAACGGAAACTGGTCCGGCATTTTTCAGTTGTAAGACAAAGTTCTCAGACAAACTTTGTAAGTAGGGAAGGATTGTTACTCTTTAAAGCTATACACAGTAAAAAGGCAGTGCTTACATGTATTGAAGGTAATTTGAAAATCTCCTTAATTTCTAGATTTAACAAGTGCATGATGCCTGGCTCAGACCTTTAAATCTCAGTTAAGAAACAGGGAACGGATGCTGATGCACAGAACCATCTTTTACGCAAAATGTGTTAATATACATTCCTCTGTCAAAAGATAAATAATGTACTGGGACAGTGTCACCTTGTGGTTGTTTGCTGACATAGCGGCCAACTGAGAGGGGATACTCCCTGTACCTAACCCCCTCGCCCCCAAAAGCCTTCACTCAGAAATGTCAATCTTAATTTCCTTTGAGGTGAAACAGGACCTCCATGGTCCGCCCAGTGTGCATCCCCCATACAAGTGTTAGCAGCTTTTGCACTAACGCATCCTAAAACCCTCACAGAGATACGAAGGCATTAAACACCTGAGCCAACTCCACAACTTGCGCTGGCTACAAAAGTCTGGGAGGCAGAGATGTGTGAGGAAGGAAGCTGCTCAGTTCATAAACAGGAGTTGTAAGGCTGAGCAATAAAATTCCACTTGTCCCTTTGCGAATCTCCCGCCTTGCAAGGTGAATTCCAAGAACTGGCACATCTTCTTGCTCCTAGCACTCCCAACCCTACAGAAAAAGCAGATTTTGAAAACTCTGTTGTGTAGAAAGAGGAAAAAATACAGCCCTAATTCAAAGTTAGTACTAAGCAAGGAAATTCAGACACCAAACTGTGCTCTTAATGGAGAACTAATGGATGTTAATTAACCACCAATTGACAAAGAACATATTTACTGTAGTTTAACAGCTCTGCAAATAGACACAAACTCATTTACACATGTTTAAACCTTAATAAATACATTTGCAGTCATTGGCCGCTTAAGTTGATGTTCAAACTGTCCCCTATAGTAAATCTAAAGGGATACATTTGGTTGCAAAAATTATTGCACATTAATTAAACATTAGCTCGTTGCAGAAAACCAAATAAGTTGATGTTAAATGACCTCTTTCATCAATACTGGTTTATTACACAGCTATTAAAAAGCCGTATGCAAAAATGAAGAAAAACCACCACGCCAAACAGCTTGCTTTCTGCACCGTCATCCACACCTTTACAAAGTAAACATGTGCACAGGGCCTCCTGGTAAGGGGGAGTTCCCCAGGCACCGTGCACAGGGGAGGAGGGCCAGGGTAGCATGCAGTAACATTACTGCAGGCAACGCTCCAAGCAGTGGGTTTCTGAGAGAGATTTGATTGTGCTGAGCATGCAGCAGGATTTAGAAAAGTCGTTCTGAGCAGAAGGCATGGGATAGAAGAACGTGTGGTGACACTCACGAGGAAAGGTGGTGGGAAGAATACTTACAGAGGTTTCACTCTGTAAACTTACTTTAGTCGATCCTGTGAGCCTTTCATTTGATTCCTTTCCTAGCTTTATCTGTTTGGACAATGTAATCTTTCCTTCTGCTACTACATTTGCTGTCCATTCAAAATGGTGCAAGAACCGTCTCCTCTGCAGCTCTCACCATGATCCTGCATCCTTCCTCCTCCTCCCATCCCATTCCTCAGTACATCCCTTAAGGTTGCTTCTTAACTGGATCCATATATTTTGCTCTGAAAGCACTCCACTTGCTTCCTAAAGGTCTGCGGTAAGGGTTAAGCCCTTAGTGTATGTCAAATGCTTTAAGATCCCCTCACAGAAAATGCTAGACTTAAGCAACTTATGCCTCCCTTTCGCATACTTCTTATAGGAATGCACAGCATAAAGCCAAGTTAAATTGTATTTACCCCAGGTTGCTTCATTCTCCAATGCTGTTGCAGAAGCCTCCAGCGGAGGGAGCTTAAAATAACTAAAAAACCCCTTTACTTTCAAGAGACAGACTGACTTAATTAAGTCATCGTTTTGTACTTTATACAAAAAAGAAAAAACCTCAAGAAAGGAGAAAAGGAAATAATCAGCATTCATCAAATGGGAAAAGTCCAGATCAAACGGTGAAGAAGTGTTTTTAGACTTTGAGAGAATACAAATAGTGGGAAATAGAAAACACAAATTAAATTAGGAATCATAAAATTTTCTCTGTTCGCACAGCTCAGGCAACACTGTCTGGGGCCAATTTATTACCAGGCTCAACAACAAATAAGCTCACACGATTCCCACGCTGAAATAACCTTTACTTATTTGACAATAAAACTACCATACGGGTCTGGTAAGCAAAGATGAATTATAGCTGCCTGTCAGAAATAATGATGATAATCCTTTCCACTCCCACAACATCTGGGGATTACAACCACCTTGGCAGACAATACAGCAATCTCACATACACAATGTAACATAACGAAAGTATGTCATCAGCAAGTTCACAGATAGAGAAACTGAGGCACAAGCAGAGGAAGTGAATCGGTCCGCAGTCACAGCGTAACTTTGACCCCTCTTCTCACCTTAGCTTCCATCTCATTAGAGTGGAAACAACTCCACCGACTTCAGTGGGGTTCTTTCGTTTTACACATCGCTGTCATCATCCCAACAGATGGGCTCAGGCTCTGTGATTATGGACCAGGGTCCTCTTGTGCCAGGTGCTACACAAAACAAACTGAAAGAGCTGAACAAAAAGGAATTTCCCTGTCCCAGAGTTTGCAATGGAGATGAGACTGCATCCCTTTGTATTTGACACGGTAATTGTGCCTGCACAGCATTGATCTGTTACTATCTAGCATAAGACTCACGGATTTAAGGACCTTGATGGCTGGGGTAAGTTTTCTCTAATGTTGAGGGTATATGTTGCATTCCAGCCATTGAACCTAGGGAAGAGCACACAGGCTGAGCTACCTCCTCCAAGCTGAGCAATTCCTCCTTCAGCTTAAGGGGGCGAGACCCATAGTCATGGGAACTGAAGGCAGCACAAAATACAGCAAAAGCCTATTTTTAAACCCTTGCGCACATGTGTGCAGAGGGCTTTGCCTCTGGCAGAGCCTTAGCATAACAAAATCCTGGCTAGTCCACACTGAGCTCCTTCCAGGCAGCCACAGGCTTGGCTGCAAACCCTTCTCTTAGATAACTAGCATGCCCAACCCAAACCTTTCCTAACTGTGGCCCTATCTCACATCCAGCTTTCCTGCTGAGGCTATAACATTAATAACAAGAAGGAAGCAGAACAATAGCAGTGCATCCAGGAAAGTGATACCTCTGGATCTGGTGTACTTTGAAGGCACCAAGCTGTTCTGCCTTCAGGAGGCACAACTCAGATGGTCTCTGTCAGCCAAAGGCATCCAAGTCAGTTGTGCCAAGACACCTTTTTCTTCTCAGCTACAGGCAATTGTGAAGTCCCTCTCTTTCCCCAGATATTCTTGCATGCTCCATTGCAAAAAAATAAGTGTCAAAACTGTCCGTGCCTCCTCCCAGGAAACAGCAGCCAGGGGCAAGACATGTTTGGGGGGGTCCTTTTTAGAATCTGCAGCTTCATTAAAGTAATTGGCATCTGGACTCGATTTTGGAAACTCAATGCCAAAGTGGCTGATGGGTCAACTCATGCTGTGGAGTCAGAGCCAGAAACCGCATAGCAGGCTTTTGAATGTGGTCTCTGGCAAGATCTATGCCATGAAATGACATTATGGCTTTGCCATACATTACATGCAAATTAGAAGAGGCTGGCAGCCATGCAACTAGCATAGCATAGCAGCAATCATCCTTACAAGATGTAGAAGGCAAGGCTATCCATCCTCAACCTGGCACAGGGGTGGGAAAGGAAAGGACAATGCTCCTGCAGTACAACTTCTTGCCTCCTTTCCCCTCCGAGTGATTTAATGGGGGGAAAGACTCTTCCCAATGCCCAGTCCCTGGTGTTCCTACCTAATTTTTCAGCTTTGTCAGAAGATGTGAATTTTTCCTGTCCCTATCCAAAATTCCCTTCAAGTATCTGCTGTTCTCTGTCTCTCCTCCTCCCCAAGCATCCTCGCCTTAGGGCCGGATAGCTGTAGGATATGCACAACAAAATGTCTATCTGCAGGTGCTGAGCAGTGATAGATGCAGACAGCTGGCTGGCCAGCCAGGACTTCACCTGCTTTGCTGTTGATGAACTACTCTTTCTGTACATTAATTGCTTTTAATGTTTTCCCCCTACTTAGGCAGCCATCTCCTCCTCTTTAACCTTTTGGATTTTCTCTGAACTGTTTGGTCTACAGAATCTACAGCAAAACTCCCCAAGACCACATAGCACAATCTGATGACAGAGGACAGATGTCAACCTCCTGGCCTCCTATTTTCAATGTGATGAGAACCAGTAATTTGGGGAGATGTTAGTGAAAAAAGGATTCATCCTTGCTATGATTTATTGTTCTTCTAGCATCCCTGAGATGGCAGGGACTCACAGGTACAGAGAGGTAAACTACGGCAAGAATACACAGAAATGTGAGATTACAACAGACTCACCCAAAGCCAAATGGCATCTCGGTGTCAGCAATGAGATAAGAGTGATGGTATTCCTTGTACACGTCCTGTACTTGCACTATCGTTAGATCAGGCCGCTAAGCTTGCCAGAGTGTCTCTTTCAAACAAACACGGTAGGTGGCATTAGTAAAGGACTTTAATGTGGGTATTGTAGGTTTGACACTTCCAAATGTCCAGCTTGCTATCCAGCAAACATGCCCCAACACATCATTCCTCACACCGCAGGGCTTCACAACGCAACAGTCACCAATGGTTCCACAGGCTCATCACAGCCAGACACACACCAGACTCAAGTTTGCCATTTGCAAGAGAACTCAATGGCCCTACGCCCCGCAAGGCACCATTGAGGAGTCTCAAGGCGGAAAGAAGGCAGGAGGCTGTAGTAAGCAGTCTGAAAAGAACTCTTATCTTGGGTATTCAACACAAACATTACCCTGTGTCTTGGATTAATGCACCTAATCTATTGAATCTGAGACAGCTATACATTTTTTTTTCTACTGATTGCAGTGTTGCTGGCTACACTAGAAAGCAATGTCTTAGTCTAAACCATTTTTGGTCTTTAAAGGACCTCTGGATCAAGTCTAGCTCCTTGCTACTGCAGACAATTTCATCACAGACATTTTCAAAACCTGTGATGGGTAGCAAACCAGAGGACTGAGAGGAGCTAGAGGAAACAAATCCTGCTCCTTTCTCATGTCAGTAGGTGCACTGTTGCCTTCTGGTGGAACAGCCAACACAATAGGTAGTTTGGGATGCTATTAATCAGAAACAGCTTGTGTAACAACACCAAGGATTCCTCCCTGTGCTCTTCTCAACCCGTTTCCAACCTGAGGGATGTCCCTCTACAGTACCAACAGTCACCTAACAAAACAAAACAAAAGCGCAAAGTTCCTCAGATAATCTCCTCCACTTCCAATAGTGTTTGTGCCTAGACATTGGCGGAAGGAAAATGGCCCCCAAAAGGGAGCAACAATCAAAATAAACAACAATCAAAGTAAGCTTATGTAAAGAGTTATGTTGCACTAGTCACACTGATAGAACCAGAGAGAGGAGATAGCCCTTCACTAATTAAAAGCAGTGGCTGTTTCCCAGATGAGACATAAAATGGCTGTGCTGCCAAAGTCTATAAAAAGAAGTATGACGTGCCTGAGTATGTATTTTACCTTGCAACATTCATATGGCTAAGAAAGGAACATCAAGACGACATGTCAAGCAAAGGCTGAAGGAGTTAAAGCCCAGTTAAAAACCAGTTGAGTAGCATTTAAGGGCTAGGTAATTTTACAAGGATTAAAGGTTTGTCCAGTGGTCAAGTGAAAATTCTGCATCAGTCTACAACATTTTGTGCAAAAATTACACCCCTGTTGGAGTCAGGAAGGCCTTTCTGCCCCCCGGGGGGGGGGGTATATTAGATGTAGGAGTGGGAAAAGGGACACTTTGACCATTCCAGGCAGCTGGTTACTAGATAGGGCCATGGCAGATGTGATGTTCTGGAGTCATACAAAATTCAGAGACTATTATATTGATATGTGACAGATGTTATGGAAGCATGGAATATTCGAAGACCAGTGCATTAACTGTATAAATATTACATGCATCCTTATGGATTTTTTAGTGATTATATGCTTGGCTGTATAGGTAAGCCAAAGAAAGTCTCCTGAGCATCCTAAGACACCCTGCAGGGGACTTAACGCAAAACTTCCTATGAAGAAAAAAAAAACAAGAGTAAAGAAGACATTTAACTTTTGACCTATATCAAGAGAACCAACAATGCTAGTCATGAAACAATATGAACTCCTGGCCTGACTCAAACATGTCTGACTTGAACTACCTGCTAGAGTCTCTTTGAGGACAGAAGCTCTACCTGCACTGTGGGACCTGAAAACATTCCCCAAGATCCAGGTGCATGCCCAAGTTGTGACAAGATACCCACATACCATTTTGCTTTCCTCTGATTTTTTGTTATTTCACTCTTTTTTGCATTGCAAGGACAGCCAGGCAAGCAGGCAGATGAGACCCATGGTATGCCTGGGACAAGCAGAGGGGCACAGAATGCATGTGCCCTGAAATATAAATTAGACTTTGACAACCACCTGCAGCGCTTTACAGGTTATTATTTTAAGTTAGGGAGCCAATAATAATGGAGAAGACAGTATGGAACAGCTGCACAGCATCAGCTTTAAGTAGATTGGTGGCAGTCAAGGTCTTGTCAAGAGCTGAAGAGTCACTCCCACTGGCAGCACCTGGGCCAGCCTTGGGGTCTCCTCTCCAATAACTGGCCATGGCTGAATCCGTGGGTCTGACATGGCTCTAGCAGGGATGGGCATGTGGCATAGGAAATACTCTGCAAGACTCAAACCTACTCACAGCCTCCCCGCGTGCCGCACGTTGTGCTGGCGGCTGAGTCATCATTTACATGTGTTATCATTTCCACGGGCTGCTGTTTTCCAGCTGACCTCACCCTGACTCCTACTGCTGCACCAGATACCCATGCAAACAAAAGCTTTGTCAGCCACGCAGAACCTACCTTCCTTATTACCCATTTCACATTATTAATTACATACCCACATCAGCTGAAGAGATGTAATTGCAGCCAAGTTCCTCCTCCGATCCAAAGATTCCCCTGAAGTTCATTAACATTTGTACTGTAACTACTGTTGAGCTTGCCACATTTCCCGTCAAGATTTCATACCAAATGAGGTTACCAAATAATGACTTAATAGCGAACACGGGGTAATTTATATATTGAAATTAAAGATTAAACCTTAATCTTAATTAAATCTCACAAAAGTTCAGTAAAGCTGCCCAAATTATAAAAAAAATAAAAAGATGTATTGATTATTTGAGAAATGGAAATCACATTTAATAAATACAGGAGTGAGCCATTAAGGGAATGGGGAGAGCAGAAAAAGCACTAACTGGTGATTAAAAGAAGATAAATATTTATTAAATGTTGCTGTGATTTATTAAGCTGTGTTGGGCTAAACAAATGTAATTTGATATCTGAATCATATCTCATTCTGATACAGCCTTCATTAAATCTGAAGTCTTGGCTTTAAATGGATATCATATGCTCCCTTCAGTTCTTAATCTCTTTGAAATATCAGTTTGATGCTGTGGAAGACATTGAAAGTCAGAGAGACTGAAGTCTCTTGCGTATCAATGAGGTTGTTTTGCACTACAGGTGAGTAGTCAACTTCCCAATTCCTCAGTGCTTTCTTATCCAGGACCTGTTGCAACCTTGCATTGTCCCTTGGTGACAGGTGGGTTTAAAACCATTCTGTCAGAAGACCAGACAGGAAGAGCACAGCTTCAAATTTCAATCAGTCCTCCAACAACCAGTGTGCAGGTCTGAGGCAGAACACCCTTCCCTGGTTTTAAAGCAGGAAAGCCGACTGTCACGCTAATGCAGCTGCTGCCCAGCAGAACATCAGCGGAGGTCAAGTATGCGAAAACATCTACCCCCTTGTCGATACCTGGTAATTAGTCTAGCACCAAATAGCTCTGTTGATGCAACTTTCTAGCTGAGATGTTAATTGTGTAAGGAGCTGAGAAATTCATTCTTCCAAGGTTCACAAAGGAACCTTATCTCAGGCCCCTTGCAGAGGGAGGTGAGGGTCTGTTAAGAGCATGACGCTCCATGCACATGAGGTGTTTGAATACGAACGTTCCTCGAGGTTAGACAGCAACTTGTCTCTGTCTTAAATGCATTCTCACGCTCTCTTTTCAGCCTCTATTTGGAAGAGGAGCTTCTTGTTGAAAATTACTGGCATAAATGAATTGCCACTGATAATTACATTTGCAGAGTTAAGATTAAGTTACAGTGCTCTTTCCCAATGCTACAAGACTGAGTTATAGACTGCTGGTGAGAATCATTGCCTGTTACACTGTGAACCTGAAAAAAGGTTGTATGAAGAAGTAGTATTCGACTTCCCCAAGTTTGCCTGAATCTGAACATTGCAAGAACTCTAACTTCCCTCCCAACTCCCTTGCCCTCCTCCTCCCTCCAAAAAAAAAAAAGAAAAGAGAGAAGGAGAGGGAGAGAAGAGGGGAAGAAAGGATGTGAAGTCCCCACAAATTGGAGAGGGAAAGAGACAATCATATACTATTCCTACTATTCCTTTTGTCTTTGCAGGAAATGAGGAACAAAATCAGACTGAGCTGGGCTATGCGATCAATCACACTGAAATAAGAGTTCCACCTCTCTCACCTCTAGTATCTTCTTTTCTGCAGTCACGTGAGTGCAGAGAAGTGCAGCAGTGGGACAGAAGGGAGTAGAGTGTGCCAAAGCCACTTCAGATCTGAGAGGACTTGATGTTTTGAAGGTAAAACCCAATCATTTCTTTTGGAAGCGGTTCTCACTCTTTACTGACACAGGCACCCTGGTGAAAGCCAGGTCCAGCCTCAAGGGCCAAGGAGATTCATTAAGCCAGATTAAACATCTCATTTTATTAAAGAGCAGCGGTGAGAGATGCCTTTGCATTGTACGCAGCTTTCCCATAGGAATTTCATGATAGCAAACTCCTGGCACTTCCTCTCCCTTGCGCAAGCAGGAGTCGATCTAGCACAAAGTAATTACTTTCAATGTGTTTAGCCAGAAAATAAGGCATGACTTTAAAATCCTCACTACCAACACAGCCAAGCAGATTCTTCTTCTGGAACTCGGTTTTGGGTTGAAAACATGAGCAAAAAGTTCAAGCCCCTGAAGCAATTGTATCGGAAAGTTTTAAGCTACTGAAGATAGCGGGTTTAAGACCATAACTACAATAAACACAGCAAATGAATAAGAGTCTCCTGGCAAGAATAAACCAAAATTGCAGAGGCTGGTGTTGCCAGTGAAAAGAACAGGAAGGTAACCAAGTGAAGAAACAGCATGAGGAGGATTATCCTTATTTGGAAGCAATCCATTCCAGCAATAAATTAAGCCAAGGATCTCTGCATCAGAAAACAGCAGGGCAACCTATTAAGCTAAAGGACAATCTGCTTTTTCTGTCACCTTTGAGCCCTGACTGAACGGCGAGAGAAACAAACATGCCAGAGATCAAAACATACGTTATTTCAATAGCAGTAATGGTCGGCTGAAAGTTACAGAGATGGTGACATTTTTTCCCTGCACATTCCTAGTGCAAGCACCTGATCTTCAGCGACAATATTGCTGGATTGCAGTGGTCAAAGATCAACACACAGAGGAGTGCCTGGATGGAAGAAAAATGATAATTTGTATTTTATGTCAAAAACATAGCGTCTCTTGCCCCAACTGTTGGGATGGGATGGGATCAGGAGAAATACTCAGTGCAGACTGGTGAAGCATTTTTCACAGTGGTATCAGAAGACATAGTGGTAAAAGAGAAAAAAAAAAATTAAACTCTATACACTTTTAGCTCAAAGGGGTCTCTGGATCTGCCAGCCGTAGCACACGACATTGTATGCATGCTGGTGTGTTCCAGGGCCACATTTACTGCAGGGAAGCAGCATCCACAATTAAGGGATTTCTGAGGGGCAAACACAAGCTCTGTTTCACAGGGGTTTAAATTACAGAGAAGCAGTCCCTAAAATGAATACACTATACAGAACAGGGAGAATACAGTTGAAAGAAGAGTACTAGCAAATCTTAAATGTATATTAGCCACATGCATAATGTGATGAAAAAGACGGAGATTATTTAGATTTTGGATGGTTGTGTCCCTCTACACTTTCAGGTAGCTACTCCAGCTATCAACAACAGGACTTCTATAATGCCTTTTACTCCATTCTGAGTAACAGCCCGGCTGCTGCATTTTCATCTTCACCTCCACGAACAGCTCCTCATCTAGTCAAAAGGCCCCAAGAGCTGCCCTGATGAAACTCAGAGCTGACATGTTGTCGTGGTTTAACCCCAGCTGGCCACTGAGCACCACGCAGCCGCTCGCTCACCCCCCCGCCAGGTGGGATGGGGGAGAGAATCAGAAGGGTAAAAGTGAGAAAAACTCGTGGGTTGAGATAAAGACAGTTTAATAGGGAAGGCAAAAGCCGCGCACGCAAGCAAAGCAAAGCAAGGAATTCATTCACTACTTCCATCCACAGGCAGGTGTTCAGCCATCGCCAGGACAGCGGGGCTCCATCACGCGTAACGGTGACTTGGGAAGACAAACGCCATCACTCCGAACGCCCCCCCTCCTTCTTCTTCGCCCAGCCTTATATGCTGAGCATGACGTCATATGGTATGGAATAGCCTATTGGCCAGCTAGGCCAGCCGCCCTGGCCACGCTCCCTCCCAGCCCCCTGCACATCTGGCAGGGCATGGGAAGATGAAAAGTCCTTGACTAGTGTAAACATTACCTAGCAACAACCAAAACATCAGTGTGTCATCAACATTATTCTCACACTACATCCAAAACACAGCACTATACCAGTTAATAGGAAGAAAATCAACTCCATCCCAGCCAAAACCAGGACACATGTCACTCCCTCTGGTCTCCCAGTCCTAGGCTTTCCCAAAGAAAGAAGAGGTACCCAACGATCCCAAACCATGCATGCTCCATTCGGTGATAAGCGCAAACAACCTTTACCTGACAGATAGTCAAGCATCTCCAGCTTCCTCTAGTCCCTACTGTGATACTCACGCTGCTGCAAAATTCCTTTTTTAAAAGCTCAAATTAGGCTGAGAAACACAAATGGACTGTGAAAAGGGCAGAGTGTCAAAAAAGGTTCCTCTCTTTTAAACAACACTGATGAAACAAGTAAAGTAATTCCTCACTGCAGCGTTACCTCTGAAGTGAGCTCTTGGTTACATAGTACTATGACACCTTCTTCTCTCAGCTCACTTTAAAGTCCAGCTGGCACTAGAAAGAAGTCCCAGAGATGTTGCTGGTTGCTCCCTCTCCTGTTGCTAAGAGGAAGCCAGTCCCAGTCTGTGCTCTGCTGACCAGGGCAAAACACGTTGCTAGTCTGTATTGTGTTGCCCACAGAAACTATTTTGAAGGGGAGATGCCAGCATCAGGTGACTAAGTCATGCATGGTCCCTGGCTATGTTATCAGGCCCTTCATGGAATATTTCCACCAATGATAAAATGTTATTGCTGCCATTATCAGGCACTTGGTCTTTATCTGTCTACCCATGACAGGCCTCGTTATTCAGGCAGGTCTTGGGACACCTTCAAGGGGAGATCTTCTCATCCAATGTCAAATACACCAACTCCCTTGACTTTTCTGATCCTCCTTTTTCTTTCATCCCCTTCTAAACTGGCTTGCAAAGCAGATGCATGCAGCCCCTCCCCAACAAATCTCAGGGGGAGAGCTGAAGGGACCCTGTCATGCCACGTCTCTGACCCTGGGCTACCACAGGACCCCCCTCGCCCCCGAAGTATTCAGTCTAGATTTTACAGAGCAAAGGCAAGTTCCTGATCTTTCCGTACTGGTCTTGATAGCGACACAGAGGGAGGAGACACTGAAAATTAAGGAGACTGGGCAAAACTGCAAAGTAAAGTGGCTGAAGGAACTGACCTGGATCGAGACTTTTACAGCCCAACCACATCCGCATTCATTCAAAACAGCACAGCCGCTACACTTATCTTTTCTATGTTACTCGACATATTTGAAACCCTGGACACCTCAACGCAACTGGTGTGTGATGATTAGTAACCATATCTGACCTAGTATGTGCTAGCCCTCTTTCCTTTTAACGAGCATGTCTCACCCCCCCCCCCCCCGGTGAGCATACGGGCATCACTGGCAGGGCTTTGGTAGCAGGGGCGCAGGGTGGCCCCTGGGGGAGAGCACAGGGACTGCCCCAAGCTGGTCCCCCTCAGTACCAACCCACACTCCCACTACGCCGCTGCCAGTCAGAGGGGCCCCGGCCCCACTGCCCTGGCAGGGGTAGGGGAGGGTGGCAGCATGGGCGTCAGGGGGCTCTGGAGGGGACATGTGAGGAAGCACAGGAGGAGACACAAAAGGAGATTTTATAAGGGGAGGTACACCTCTGAGGCGAATGCAGCTATGGGAGGACCAACACCGAAGCAGGGACACCCCTGAGGGACCATGGCTGCGGAGAACAAGGCAAGCAGGGAACAAGTGAAGAGAAAGGAGCAGAGGAAGAAAAAAAAGCAAGAAAGCAGGAGCAGCGGCAAGAAACCATCATGCACCAAACCAGCCTCCTGCGCCACCCGTCACCTCACCTAAGGGACTGGCAGGGACCGAGCGTAACATGTGGCAAAAACAAGGAGAGGGGGCAAGGGGAGGTGTTGGGACTGTAGCTGAGCCTGGGGAAGGGGAGGAAAGGGGTTTCCACCAGTGTTTGTTTCATTGTTTCCTTTCTTTGTTTCTCCATACACAAACCAGTAATTAGAAGTCTGTTAACTGGCAATAAAGTAAAATTCAGTTAAATTCCCCAAGCTGAAACTCTGCTGCCCATGACAACGGAGATAAGGGAAAGTATTTTCCTCGAGTGCGCTAAAAGGGCCCAAGTAAACATGGAGGCAGTTGCCAATGATTGAAGGCGGCAATATTGTGGGCACATGGTCTCCAGCAGCACAGCTGCCTCCTTGCTCAAGCTTGGCTTTAGCCAGAGGCTTTACTCCCAGTGCTGCTTGCTCACAAAGATTTGAAGAACAGTTACGGTGTTGCTTTCAGTAAGCAGAAAGATAAGCTCCAGTTGGTTGGTATCCACCTTACATAGGTTCATCTCTCTCTCGTCTCAAAAATTCTCTTGGGAGCTCATCTAATTTCAATAGTTTGGAAGGACAAGGGAAACTCTTTAGGTAAGAATTATAGAGCAATATCTGCCATTTTTTCCATGTTTGTCCCACGCAGATTGGGTAGAACCTCTACTGTGTTTTCCTCCTAAGACCTGTTTGTTTCACAAGACATGATAGTCATACTATGACTTTGAAGATCAAATGATGGAACCAACCCAACTCCTTGCAGATGCAAAAATGTATGCCAATGCCATGCTTTTTAATAGCAACATCAGAACCCTGAAAGGGAACTAATATATCTAAAACCCAAAATGATGACTAGCCTTCTGGGGAGAACTTCAGTATGGAATAGATGAGTGGCAAAATGCAGTCAAGGAGGCACCAAGTGCGGTGCAATACAGAAATCACACCTCTGCCCATTGAGATGCTTTTATTATATACACTGAAGTTACTAATGTACAAGTCATGTGGGTTACAGCGGCATCTGATCCTCTCCCCTTCATTCTAAAAAAGCCCACTGACGTTCTTCAACCCTGCTACAACTATCTAAACAGCAAGCATCCTAAATAAAACAGAGAATTCACAGATAATTAAAGAAGATTGCTCTTCTTCCTTCTACCTGACAACTTCTAAAAAGTTGTCAGCACGGGAAGGGCTATAACATCTGTCTGAGATAGTGGATGTTTGGCACCAGTGCCTGCAAAGATTTACGTATGTGATATGGGAACTCTACTAATCACAGTTTAGGATGAAAACAAGAAAATCCCTAGAGGAATCCGAGAGGGATACTGAGAGAAACTTAATATAATAAGCATTCTTTACTTCAGCGTCCAACATGTTGTTCCTTCCACATTTGCCAGCATCACATCTTTAAGACTCTCACTATGCCTGCTCTAGGTAAGCTTAGACTTTATTATTATACTCATTTTACAAGTGGAGAAACTGAGGCAGTGATAGATGAAACAAATCATAGCTATTAACAGAAAGGGAGAATCCAGAACAGAGCCCCAAATCCCTTGCATGTTGCCTGCTGGACTCTACCAGAACTTGCCGGGTACAAATGTCTCCACTGGACTAGCGTACTGAAGGACCCAGTCAAAAACAGGGACTCATAGATTAGCTTAGCAATGTCTTGAGAGTTAAGGTGACAAAGAGGGCTGTAGGGAAGAAATAAAAGAAACCTTACCCTAGCAACATCACTCATAGCTGTAAAGGAAAAGAACAGCTATACCATGTAAAGATCAGAAACAAGCAGAGAAAGGGAAGCTATCAAAAGTCAAGTTCTAGCTGGGGGGGGACAGATCTTGGGAATATAGCAGCTAGGTTTGTGAGCAAAGACTGAGACGCTGGATTTAACAAATATATTCCTAAAAATCTGGGCTGTGCTTTCAAGGAAGGTGCCTCTCATGACTTAACTACCTGGGCAGCTCTAGGTCTCCCACTTACTGTGGGAAACAGCACATCTTTCCCCACACCCCACTGCCTGAATCAGGAAGGATCAAATTCAACCCACACAGACGCCAACTGGGACCTACCAACAAACACATTTTTCAGAGAAGAACCACATTATAAATAATACATTAATTGTCTTTATACACTTCACTAATTATTATTCTCATTTCCTGATAGGTCCATTAATCTCTCCTTTATAACCCGTTGCCAAAAACCTCTGGCATACGCTATTGGCATGATCGTGTATGATTGCCCTTGATCATCTTGTCTTTCTCCCCCTTTTTTCATAAAAACACAAACCGCAAGATTTGGTTCCAGGTTTTGAGGCCATTTAAAATTTGTGGGTGTTCTGGCTAGTCTGCTCTCCTTGCTACCTCTTTTATATCCACACAGTTTCACCTTTATTCACAGACAGAGAAAATACTTTGCAGATACTTGATAGCAGCCTGTTAACACACTTTCAAGCCTTTGCTGTTTAGAACACGCCGAATATGGGACAGGAACTGTATTTCACCTCTAGGCGTTATCCTAACACTATAAATAATATACAAAGCATTGTAAAGATTTCAATATCCTTACTTTTCCCTCTAGACTCTTAAAACTATCATGTGAGTTTTTAATAATCTACTTACTTGAAGTTTTGTGTCATGTCACTCTTCAAGTGATTCCCCTGGGAAGACAACAGACTTGGTCTATTCGAGTCACTCATAATGACTGAGCCACAATAAGCAAAACTAGTTAGAAAAACCTCTTTTGGAAAAATTTTATAAAAATGCCAGTTTGTGGAAATCAAGTGTTCTGCAGGTATGTGTCAATCTCAAAGCTTTGGACTGTATCATACTTAAAATCAGAAATTTTCCTAGAAATTAATTTCCCATCATCTGTTTGTTCTTGCCTTTCCAACCTTCCATCCTGAATTGTGACTAATTTTTATTTTTATACTTTTTGTTTCAAAAAAAACAGTGGTATAGGTTTTTTTTAGAGGAGACAAAAAAAAAAAGACTCCAACAGATACAATATTCTGTTTCTGAACTAACATCCAGAGTGCCTAAAATGGGTGCCAGTACTCCTTACTGTGCATTCAAGAAATTAGTTGCTGCAAATAACATTTGCTTGAGCCTGATAAACTGTTTCTCCAGTCCATGTGCCGCTGCTATGTGTTCAATTTCAGTTTGGATAATTCAGAGTAATCCTATTATAGAAAGGCACAAGCCACAAAGTTCTGTTCCAGATGACGTCAAAGTTCAGCGGCACTCGCAATCAGTACTTCTAACTTTGATCCAATTCTGAACCAGTATAGCTTTCGATTCTTTCCTGAAGTATCAAAAGCATGGCTTTGAGTGTCTCCTCGCCGTGGTATTTCAGAGGCTGACAAACAGTTAACATGCTTATGTCTTCGAGACCTGAAATCTGTCTCACTAAAGGCTCTATCAGAACTGGTATTTTGATAGAGGCATACAAATCTATGCAGAATGCTTGTCTGTGACCTTACCACATTTTTGCCTACACAGAGACAGAATTTATGGTATCCCACTGATTTTTCCCAATCCATTTTGATTCAGAATTGTCCTTTACTCTGTTGGGTATTTATCTTTTTTCCCCCAATTCTGCCTTACTTATTTCTTTAAAAGATACTTAGCCCTGGGAGCATATCCTAGCAGTCTCAATAGAACGCAGGAAAAATGAAGTTTTCTTCTGCTGTGATTTAGTATGGGAATAACAAGAACGCTGGGGCTCATCGGTAGGTACACAAACAGGCTGAGCAAATACAGTCACGTTGGGTAAGGGAGCATATTGTTACCAATATATTATATTTTCATGGGCATAACTAGGGCCCCCTGGTCCCCCACTCTACAATTTAACAGGAGGGCAGATAAAAATCTATGTGAACTAGTGCAGGGGAAACAAACCCTCAGACTCCAGTTTTCTGAGCCCCCATAGCTTGGCCCTCTCCTTCAGTTCTCCACTGTCTCCCATGTTTTGCTTTTTTAAAAGGCAGTATGTAATTTGAGATGAGGATTATGTTTGTGAAAATGTAGTGGGTTTATGCTACAAGCCCAGAGCAGATGTACCTACATTGATACAAAAGAAGGTTATACTAGTACAGATCATTTCCATTCCCACACAAAAGGAAGGCATTCCAATACAAACATACCCCAGATGGCACAGACATGCTCACGTGGAGGCTTGTAACACTTCAGGAGAGTGTGTGTAGACTAGGTTTTATTTGGACTTCCCCAGGTGATATCAAGTCACTTGATAAAGTCACTCATAATTTCATTTTGCTGAAATTTTGCTCCTGCTTTGAGCATTACTCCTTGACTATTCTTGCCTTTCCAAGCTATGGTCCTGTTTAGGCCCCCATACCTAATTCTTGGTGATAAAGATTTCAGTTTCAGTTTTGCTACCACCATTGGATTTTATCACTTGGTCTGAGGGCTCCTCAGAATTTACTAGCTTTCCCATGGCTCCACACCAGATTTTCTAATAGTTAGATATCTATCCAAACACACACTGCCTTTTCCTCCGGTTCTGCATAATGGGCATTAATCAGGCCCCTCTGCATTAGCCTGTGAAGTCCCCATGAGACCTGTCTTGTTGCTGGTGTGGAATCACAAGTTTCACTGGAGCTACCCTAGCCGAGATAAATTCCCCTTGTCCTAATCCAGCCTAACAAAACAGCAAGAAAAGAGAGAGTAAGGGAAGGGAAAAACAAGGAGGAATAAAGGAGGAAAGACTGAAAGGTTCTGGAAATAGCTGGGATTGTTCATGCTGAGCCATCAGGCTCTGAGATTTGAATAATGCATGTTCCATAAATCTAAGTGTCCCTGCTTGCCACGTTTTAGAACAGGGAGCAAAAATAATAGCTACTGTCCACACTTATCACCAATAATAAATTACAGGGCTCCTGTGTGTGGCAGCGATTAATGCAAAACGCAACCCAAAACACATAACTAAATAAATAGATAGTTTGACTTTCCTGGGGGTTATCTCTTTCCTTTTCTACACCCCTCTCAGAGTCTCCTTCCAGCCAAAAACTATACTGGGAAAGACCCATCCTTACACTGTATCCCCTTCAGACAGACAGGCAGACTAACTCATGATTATCTTCAGAATATATACCAAGGCAGTCAATGGAGCGTACTCACCTCTGAAAACAGGAGACAGCAATGCACTGCACAGCTTTTGGTTCTTCTGGAAGACTACAGTCTTCCCAAAGCATCATCTCCCCCTTAAAACAGGGCACACACTCATGGATGCATCTCTCCAAAGGTAAGGTCCACACTGCTTCCCCGAGATCACATTCTGATCTACAGCTGACGCGTGTGTATACGAGGGACAGAGTATCCTTGCGGCAGAACTCCCTCTCCTTCAACTTCAAACAGTTAACTAAGGGAATGCTGGGGTGCTCTTTGGCCCCGAAGCAGCAGTATGGTACCAGGGAAGTCACTTGAAAACAATGCAGGGATAGGGTGTGAGGAGCAAAACAGGCTACAGGCAGCCCATTATAGAACTGGCCTTTCCAATGTAAGACTTCCCTGTAAGGACTCCACTGTGCCCTCATTTTCACCTGGTCTGGGAATTACAAGCTCAAGCAAAGCATTACTCTTCATTACCCATAGCTGCTCCGTAACGATGGGTCACCTTCGCAGGGATAAGGGGAAGAAAGAAAACTCAACAGGCTATACAGAAATCAAAAAATAATTGGTAACTCAAACGGAAGGTATTGTAACAGCTACACAGCCTAAGTATCCACCTTAACATTACAAAAAAAAAAAAAACAAACCCCAAACCAAACCCCATCCACTAAAGAAATTTGTCTCCCTCAAATTTAAAAGGTTAGATAGTGCTGGAATAGGCAGCCATTAGAAGTGACCGAGTGCCTAAACAGGGCTGTAATCAGTGCTAGACCATGGCAGCTCACAGGTAACTAACTGTAGCCTATTCTTTCTCTTACCGTTAATTCTGACATATACAATTTTGGTAGAAAGTTGTTTTACCTTTTACATAGGCTGCCTTCTGTGCTTTGCCAGTCTTTTCCCTCTGAGGGAAGGGTGATCTGTCTCTAGAGAAATCTCTTCTAGTAGAGGCAATTTCCCCTTAGAGAAGCCATCCCCATTTACAGCATGGGCTTTTGCGTAAAGCTGCCCTTGGCATGCTCCCTTTGTAACTGTGAAGCAAGAACAGAGCTGGAAAGGTCACAAGAATCAGAATAAACCGCAGGAGAGAGTCTACCAAAACATCTATAAAGGCAGCTCAGATGGAGCTTGAGACCCAAGGTACAATACTGTTACTTGACCTGACCGAATGTCTACATGTCTACACGCCCTCTTCCTCCCGTAAGGGCCCTGTACTCTTCTTCAGTACGTCAGTGTAAGTCTACCTGCTAGACTGGAAACACTCCAATTTACAAAAGCAAAATAAGAAAAGAAATTGTGGGCTCAAGCCACTGAGGGTGAGATAACTCACACGAATGGGAGCAGGAGGGAAAAGAAAAAAAAAAGAAGAAAAAAAAAAAAGGAAGCTCATACACAAACCAGACACTATTATTATTGTTATTATTATTATTAGCTATTCATTACTCATATGTTGGTATTATAGTAGGAACCAAAAGCCTCATTCAGTATCAGGGCCCCATTGTGCTAGACTCTATGCAAATACAAAGAAAGCCAGGAAGGCTCGCAGTCTAATTTAAGACAAGACCCAGCAGGTGAATGTAACAAAAATTGGAGGAAGGGAGGGTAAGAAGACCATGTGATTTCACAGGCTAATGGTACATTGCTGAATGCTCATTCCTGGGAGATCTGAAAGGTTATGGCTTAATAACCCTCAGGGATGCTTCGTACGGCTTTAAACTGTGAAATCTCTGACCTCCTGGGTAACCGCAGCACAATAATATTTCCTTTAGTCAAGAGAATGTCTAAAATGTGCTTAATCAGTAGTCCATTAGCTCTCCACTTGCCTCATTAACATGTCTGTGGAGCAGGTAGTGCTGTCCCACCCCCACCATGTTTTATTTACATTTTGGTTTCAAATGCTGCCATGCAAGGTGTAACGCCTTGGAGTGCCCTCCCTCCAGAAGCATGTTATTTCATCAGTCCATATGTTTTAAACATATGGTACTGCCTCACTACAGGTTTTCTTGGAATTAAGAGGTCTCTGCTGTCTGCTTGAGCATTACCCATTAACGAGTTTTGATTTTATTTTTTTACATTTTTTTCTTGTTTTTTAAATGACAATTTTTTTTTTTTTTCATTCATAAATGGTGGAAAGAAGCCAAGGATATTACTGAGCAAAATGCCAGCACTGGTGCTTTTGGCAGGCTAAGTCTTCCCAGGCCCCTCTTTAGACAGTATCTATAGCATGGATCCCATCTGTACAACCTCTATGATAGGTTATGTGCTGTCAATTAGACTAACAAAATTGTGATCTTGGCAACCAAAAAAAGATAGCCTTTACATCCAATTCACCTGTGCTCCATTTAAGATTTCAAAAAAAGTCAGTCCAACTAGTCCAAACAGAAGGCTTACCTACTCCTCCCACTGCTTTCAGCAAGTCATGTCAGTCCTAGTCTTCCTCAAATATGAAGTGAGGATAATACTCACTCATCTTTTACAGCCATTAAAAATTAATTCAAAGGTGCATGTGAAGAAATTTGAAACTGAAAAGCACTCAACATTCTTAAACATGGCATGAAGTTTAAAGCAACCCTGATGAAAATTGTTTGATATACCTTTTTTTTTTAGCCAGTATTTTGACTTCTGCATCAAACAACTGCTTACCCTTTCGGTCTGTGGCATACAGAGTGCGACTCATAAGCACTCAATATCCAAAATGTAAATATGCTTTAGCTGAAAAGTATTCGGTGCTGTTTCTGTGCTGGTTCTTCTCCACCCTTTCACTGGGAAAATCAAAGCAACTTCCAGTAGTGAGGCAATGATGCGACTAACATCTGCCATGGATCTTTTTTTCTTCTCCTCATTTGTTCCCCTAGATCAACTGCGGTACATCTGAGGGGGGAGAAGGAGGTTGTTGGTTTGTGGTTTTGTTTTTTTTTTTTTTTTTCCCCTAGCAGCTCTTTTATGTGTTTCACTCTTTGTATACATGCAAATAATACTCAGAGAAGGAAAGGCAGAGGAAGCGTATATTACACTTGGAATAGAAGCTTGCGAGATTTGTCATGGCCATTCATCCCATGGCTGTTGACAAATTAACAGAAACCAACTCTCTCATACCCCAACCAACTCTAAACTTGCAAGAGAAACCTCTGCTCTGCCTGAGAATCAGAGAGGTGAGACGTGGCTTGCACCTTGACAACACGGCAGTCATATTGGTTCATCTTCCAGGACAAATATCAAAACCTTGATTGTGACTTGATATTGTGCAGGAAAAGCAAAGCTGATTTGATTGCCTCTGCTTTTTTAGTCCTAAGTGAGCAGATGTAGCTTTGGTCTGGTCCCTCGCTCATGTTCAACTCCCAGCCAGCTGTTTCTGTCTGTGCAGCCATCTCATCCAAGAGCTAAAAACTTGTGTCTCAACTGCAGGATAATGGAGCGGGAGACCTGTCACTTGAGTTCATTTAATGATTGCACAGAGATGCCAAACAGAGACATTTAGCAGGTGTATGCTCTCCTATTCAAGTACCTCGGCGAGTCCTCCAGTAACATCCCTAAGCAGCCGTTAGCACAGGCGGCCATGTGGACTAGGCGTCCCTAAAAGGTCTAGTTCAATCAACCATGATATTCAGATAACCTCAAGTAAACCAGAGCTCTAGATACATCCATTTTATGCTAATTTGAAAACACACTTTCCTCACAAAACAACAGCATAGGGGATGTCTATCATTTAAACCTCAGCTGAGAGGCGTAAGCTAAGAGTCCCGGCACCTCAGATGATTCAAGAATGAAGAGGGAGACAGACCGACCGACTGCAGGATGAATCTGTCACTGTTAAGCATTAAAGACGCCTCCAAAGACCATCCTCCTAAATTGGATACTTTAACTTCATGCTTGAAGTTTGTAAAAGATAGCTTATACAAAGTTGTAAGTTAGCTTCAGGTAAGTCTCTGAAGCTCAGATACAGACTATGGTGGGGAGAAAGCTATGTTTCACCTCGGAGGTCAGGGCTTTGCTCATTATTTGGTCTGAATCAAATTTGAGCAGCTCCTCCCTGCCTAGCCACCATGAGTCTTCACTTTTTTAAAACTTTTTTTTTTCCCCTTTTTAATTTTGGACTAGCAAAACAGATCTACCCACATAGAACAACTGGCAGAACAGAGGCTTAAAAGACTGTCTTCACGAGCATGCAGTAATGAATGGTTTCTCTTTGCTAGGCTCTTTCTCCACTATTTTCTTTGAAAGCCAGCCAGCCCCTTTAGCCTATGAATTGGGTTTGCTAATTTGCAAGAGGTTGGAATAATTTCTCATGTTAAGAAACTCAAGATAAACATGCTGTGCTCTCCTTCCCTTTTTCTCTTTCTTGATGATTTCTTTAGTCTACAATAAATGCCATTTTGGACTGAAAGTCCTTGTTCTGAGCACGGTGTTATTAGAGGCCAGCGTGGAGAAGTGGACTTGCAGAGTCGACACCTACTAGTTAGACACAGGGCAAATAGCCTGGAAGTGGAAGTCGGCCCACGGGAATTGGGCATTGAGGCTCAGAGATGGCATTCCGGGAAAGCGCGTCTCTGTAACGGGAAAGGAAGTTTCAAGCTTCCCTCAATTCTGGGCAGGCTGCCTGAGGCAACACTGATCACTGTAGTCCAGAGTGGCCTTAGGGAAGCTGAATACTGCATTTTTATCATTCCTTTGCTGCTTTTCTTCTCCTCACTCTCTAACTTTTTATTCTAGCTTTTTCTTTTGTAAGGAAAAGGGAGAAAATAAATTTTATAGTTTTTTTGGAAGAACTTAAGCCAACCACAAGGGCTTGGATTCAAGCAACCTGGAACTATAGGAAGAAGCAAAGCCAAACCTTACCCCCTGGCTCTTCGCTTCAGGGCAGCTCCCAACATAAGTATCCTTTGGTATCTTTTGTCTTTGGAGAGTACTGAGTTTTTCTTTGACTTCTGCAACTCAAGCCCTTTTCATTGTTTTCAAACAACGGCCCTGGAGGAGAGCTTGGATCTGTGGCGTGCCTTGCGCTACAGGCCTTCAGACTTCTGTGGCTGACTTGGGGGATTCACTAGGCATTGTAAAGACTTCAGCATTTCTTTTTTGCTTGCAAAAGGGCAAATGCCAGCTTGAAAGACACAGATTCCTATAAAAGCTCTATTGCTTCTGGATATACTACACCCTGGCTCCAGCAGTGCTAAAAAATAAAATAAAATAAAATAAATCAAACACATTAAACAGACTTCCTTGTCAGGAAACTAATAGCAGAAAGCCAGTGTTCCAGGAAAATGTGAAGTACTTTAATTACATAGGTCTGTTTTAAGAGCATTTCAGCATCTTCCCCATGCAACTCGGTCTGCATCTCAACTTCTACCTCCAGTGGCCTCATTACACAAATGGAGGTAGAGAGCTTGGTCTTCTGCACTGTTCTACAATTGCTGCACAGGAACAAAAAAACCTTCAAGCACCTCTGCTAGTATCAGGCTGCTCAGAGCTGTTTTCAGGTAAACCAGCAAAGGGGTTATAGAGTTTATTAAAACGATTTTTCCTTTTCCTCTATGGTAACTCATTTTATTGTTCTAGTTAGTATATTGTAAACAAAGTTACCACTCAATAACACTGCAAGGAATAACACAACACCACCCTACGTGTGCACACTACAAGAGCAGCGGAAGGCACAAATGGACACCATTGCAGATTTCACACAGAAGAAGGTACAGAGCTGCACACCTGGACCTAAAATTTTGCATCACAACAAGCTAGGATGCGTAACAAAGGGAATGAGTTGCAACAGGATTTGAAAAGGAGAACAAGAAGGAATAAAGCAAAGCCAGCTGGGCTATACGTCAAAAACACGCAACAATTAAACCATGAGTTTACGTGGAAAATATTTCAGAAAATAGGAGAAGGGCCAGACTGCATAAGCAGCTAACAGCGCACTGGAGCACATCTTCTCGCAGCACCCAGCAGAGACTATAGAACTCTTCAGCAATCCATTTACCGAAGTGATAATCCTTACGGTTACAAACCAGTTTTGGTTTGGGTTTCTTTTTCTTCCTTTTTTTTTTCTTTTCTTTTTTTATTCTACCCCAGTGCAGCTCTACCTTATCCCTTTGCAAAAGAACTGAAACAACAGCTATGATAAATACCAGCTCCTCTCACAGGTCTCTGTGGGTATTGACTCTGAAGCCTAATTATGTCAATTTAAGTGTCAGTATTGTTAACTTGTTTTCAGCCATTTATTTTCAACAAAAACAGCTGTCTTCGCTAGAATAATGGGCAGAGTTTCAGATTGTGGACAGAGCACAAATAGAATAATTGACAGTGTCCTCCCACTCCAGCTCTGGGGAGAAGCCAAGATAGGTGGGAGCATGAATAAGGAAACCTAATGGTAAGCGCATTGTTATGGAAACCTTTGATATTGGGTTGTCACAAAGGATTACAGACACTGTGATTGTTCTGCCATTGTGCATGTGCTGCACACTGATGGCTGGGTCTCAAGGGAGCATATGGTGCCTGTTCTTACTAATATCTAATACAGCTTTCCTGCTTGTCCAAGTGCTGGAGGTCAGCCTTGGTGGTCCAAAGCTCCCATGCATCTATTTGGACGCCGCACGCTGCCTGGCAAGTTTGTTGACTAGATGGCAAGTAGGCATTTAATAAATCCTGTTATTCACCTTGCCACTGCCTGAACTTGCTGCCAAGTATCCTCACATGTTAAGCCCCAACACTCTCCTATATCCAGTCTTCCAGTAATGCAAGACGCAAGTAATGAAAACAGTCTGGCATCACTTCTAACGTTCAAACTGGTCAGGCATGAACATTCGCTGACCTCTATGAAGACCAAGCCATAGGTCAGATCAGGCCTTTGTCCCTTCCCAGAGAGGAAGGGGGAAGGAAAAAAAAAAAAATCAGTGCAGTAGACTTTAACAGAGGAACAGCCCTGCCCGCTGCCTAGCACACAGTGGTCCTGGCACCTGCCTGGCCTCCTTCCTGTAGTGGCAATACAAACATACTAATACATGATGCTTCTAAAGGCCAGGCAATCACATCAGGCGAGCTCTCCCACAGGGCACAGACTACAGAAAGCACATCAGACATACTCTTTCTACTCTGCCCCAAGGTTCAGGTGTCAAGCGATGTACATCAGATAAGCCAAAATTGCAGCGGAGGGAATGGTGCCTACCTCAGTCCTGATGCAGCAGGAGAGCTCACCTCCCTTCTTTCCTCCTCCCAGCACCAGTCCAGGTGATTAACAGAGTGGCTGGCACTAGGATACTCTCCTTCAACCTCACACACATTTTAGGTACCTTTTCAGACGATATTATAGCCAAAGGCCCTGGTAATATCCTGTACAGTAGCTATTCACTAGATTGGGGATTTGAGGTGCAATGACCCACCCAAGCCAACATGATTCCATCCAGCAAAGGGTGCACCTCTGCATTTTGTAACAGGCTTTGCAATTCTAGGGGTGGAGTAGTCCCAGTGTCTGCTTCTGTACTACTCTGCTCTGCGTGCAGCTCTGACACGGGAAGAGGCTTAGCTGCCATTCTTTTTTGCCTGGATTTGCTGTGTCCTAATTTTTCTACAGGATACACAGGGTTTGTTTCAAATTAATTGCATCTGCAAAACACATTCTTTAAGCTTGTAGATGCGATGGAAATAACTTTTGTGCGTCACCAGTTCTGTTAGGTAGAGTCATCCATTGTCAGTGACAGACAACTCTTGTATTAAATCAGAGCGCACAGTTTTACAGGGGACCAAGCAGAACAGAGATCAAGCACTTTCTTTACTGATTTATAAAAATGTACATTTTGGACTTACAGAAAACAAAAATAATCTTCCCTGAAATTCAAATGGAGATGATTTCTCAGGAGACAATATTTAAAAAAACAAACCAGAAACTAGTTTAAGAACAAAACCCAGTATTTTCATTGTGGCATTGACTTGAAAAATTAATCTGAAATAATATCCATGCTCTCGTCTCTCTATCTAAAGCTCTTCTTGAAAAGAATTAGACCATGCTGGCAGGGCAATGAGTTGCCAAATGTCCTCAGATGGAGGAGACCCTCATTGTAGGGATGCTTCCAGCTGGTGCAGAGTTGAATCCGATGTCAGTGGATTCCCTCTGCAGTCTGCAGGGTAAGGGAGCGCGGGAGGTGAGACAGGGTGCAGCTGGAACGCTACTGCTCTTTGGCTCAGCTCATTTGTCACCAGGGGCCCTGGGGTCCTGGCCAAATGGTAGAGTTTAAAGGAACTCACGGGCTAGTATTCCCTCAAGCTGCTTTTAAATTATACATGGAGGTTAGTGTACAATTGACTCCTAAGCCAAGGAGCCAACCACTAGCTTCTTTGTTAACACCACCCTCAGCTGCAGACTGTGGCCAGAGTGGAAGATCCGTACCAATGAGCGTATTTGTGCAGCATGCCTGCCAATCAGGCTTGAACAGAGGAGAAGAATCCAAGTTTTCATAACTTGACTAATATCCCTCACCAAGTCAGCAGCAGACTTGTACCTCATCTTTCTTAATTCTCTGTTGTATTTTCAGCCACAGAGTCTTTTCCTTACACAGCTACTAAAGCCACTGCACCCGCTGGAACAAACCAAACCCTTTCAGAGCTGCAGTCACAGAAGGCTGGATTTCATTTCCTTTCAGTCATGGAAAAATATTCAGGATCATCACAGCCAACTCCAAACAGACAAAAAAGTGAGAGTCACCTTTGCAGTGAGGCGGTTTGGGTTTATTTGGCTTATTTTGAGGATTAGAGAAAGCAAATAATTTCCAATTCAAACATGCTGCAGTTATTGCCACAGAATTTTAATGCTCATATCAGCATGTCTCCTTAATTTTTTTTTTTTTTTTAACTGGGGTCTTGAACTTAAAACGTCTTCCAAAGATGGGGGCTAACTGGAATTTTTATTTAGACATTCTAGTGAATTAACGGCTGTTATAGCACTAAGGACACAGAGAGTGAGTTGAGGTATGGGAAAAAAAGAGAGACTAGCTGTGCTATCTTTTATCCCAAAGGACAATGTTGCCTCCCGGAGTGGGATGCAGAAATGCATGCTCATAACTGGCTGGGCAAATAGCAAAAGGGTCCTGGTCCCCATTACTTGGGCTGAAGAGTTAGTGATGGCAGTGTTGGGTGTGGGTTAAGTGGGAAGAACCTGTTTGCTTGGTGCCTGCTGAGGACTGTCAGGGAGGGATCCATTTGCCAGTGCTCCTTATAAGAAGAGAGGTTGCATGAAATGGGCCCTCGCTGCAGTAGGAAGATGTGCCAGGCCATGCCCACTTCCAGCAGGAAATGGTGGGTGGCCAGCTATGGGTAATCACGTTTGACTAAGACCAACCTGTGCTGGAGCTGTATTAGTGATGTATAGGATCAAAGTACCATGAATGTCATTTTTTGTTCCGCAGTGGCATTGTTCTCTGTACAGCAATATACACACATATCCACACATATCCACAGGGTTTCTCTGCAAATAATGAAAATCCCACGACCACCAGGTCACCTTCATGTAGAGTGCCTCCTGCTTTATGCTTGATCCCTTCTCTCACCTTGAAGATTTCAGCTAGCAGAGATGACATATTTGCCCTTCTTTCCACACAGCAGCCTGGGAATACAGCTCATTCTCAGCACCGCATTAAATCAGAAGCAAACATGGGCACAGGGGACAAGTATCCCAGAAGACAGAGAAGGGACTAACACTCTCCATCAGTGGAGAAAACATCTTGGTCAAATTTTGAGAGATTTTCCTGCAGGCTCTCCTTCCCTGCAGGAAGCAGGGGGCAGGAATGGGCACTCGTGTCTCTTAAGAAACGCGAGGGGAGCCTGATGGACACGCTCTCTCTCAACAGAGAACAAAGAGCAAGGGGCAGAGAGAGGAGACCTATAAAATACATTCCTCCCAAGTGGGACTGACGGGGGGCATTTATTCCTCAGAGTGATATTTACTGCCTTCCCACAATGTTTGCACTGACTGGCAGCTCTGGCTAGCTAGACTGCTGTGTCAACATCTGCAGGTGTGAGCATATGGCTATGCGAAAGGAAAGGGAAACAGGAGAGAGAAAAAAATTGGAGGGAAAATGTTTTTGCTTTTTGCGTTTTTCTGTATGCTTTTTGCTTTCTGCAGAGTAGAAACCTTCCTGTGCCGATACCAGGAGGAGATTCCTAATGATTAATTGATTTTGCTGTCAAATGCAGGAAGTATGTGCGCAAGCCGTGCACGTGTGAGGGGCACTGGCTAGTTTTTCCTAATACTACAACTTTTTTTTTCCCCTTGATTCCCAATAACCTGCAAAAAACATATGCACAAACAAGGAGAGGAAGAGAAGCAAACAAAAAAGCATAAAACCCCAAGACACCAGGAACACAGCCTTCCCTGTAATTCTGGGGAAGTACAGAATTTACCTTGACCTTTACACATTTTCAGGCTTGAGTGAAATGCAAAGGCTGAGAGAATCTTGCAAAGCTTTGCTGCTGCCAGATTACAGCTTCTCCTGTTGCACTTCTCCCAGGGGTGTTTCTAGTTTCACGCTGCCTCACACGTGTCCTAACAGAAGCACCCTAATTCTTCATCTGGGACTGCAGAACACGCTTCAGGGTCAAAATCCTATTTCATTACCTCCAGCCACGCCATGAACAACATTCCCTTCTTCATCACATGAACTCAAATGTACTATTCAGGACAGCAACAGCCTACTGCAAAGAACTAACAGGATTTCTGCTCTGTTTTCCTTCAGAAAAATGAAGTTCCAGTCTCATCTTTGCAGACATCCCTAAGGAGCCAACTTGGTCTCATTTTTGTAGGTACTCACAAGCACCTTCAACCTCTGGTGTCCCAGCAATTGTGTACTGATCCTCATGACATCTCCAGCAGGCAGGGCAGAGCTAAGCGGTCATTCCTGGAGAGCTAATTGCTAGATCCTAAACAGACCTTGAACATGTAGGTGCTATTGGCATTCATAAAACCTCCACCTGGCTCCTGCTCCAAACCCAGTCAGCACCTAAGGTAATTCTGTGGGTAATCTTTATGCTCATACATTATCGAGGCACCTATATTTCTGCAATTAAGCACGTGCATAACCATTTAAAGCTGGCAGATGTTCAGAACTTCCTCCACAGCCATACTCTGGCTGAATTTGCATGCGAGATACACTGTCTGTGTAAGACCCAGAAGATGAGGCAGACAGAGTGTATTTCTAGTGTCTTAACACATCCCTTATTTCCTCCTCATCCCCTCTTCCTCAGCAAAGGTGGTAAGGAGAACCCTCTCTCCAACACAGCAGCACTCTTAAAGCCATAATCTAGGATAGAATAGGTCCAGTTTCAAATCCCTCCTTTGCTCAATTAACAGTAAGGATTTAAAATCAAACCTACTTCTCGAGGAATAAGCAGTCTCCTAGCTATTCAGCAAGTGGAAGGACTAGAGGGCAAGCAAAAGAGAGTCTTCCTGTTGTCCTCCACTCTCCCACCCTGCACCCTCCCCCTTAAAAAAAAAAAAAAAAGGGAAAGAGCAGATCTTTCTTAAGGACCTAGATGGCTTCACAATCTAAGAAATGACCAAGAACTGTGAGGGACAACACACAACCTTTAAAGGGATTTTACAACGTCCATGACCCCCTTAGTGGCTTACCCAAGGACATCTAGGAAGCCTCTGACCAAATATGGAGCCAAACACTACTCTTGAGTGCTAGACTAGCCTAGTGTATGCACACAAAGGTGGTATTCTAATAGTGGGAATAAGAGGATGGCTTCAGAGAATATCTGATGGATACAGAGTTAAGAACATTAATAAGCTGTCATTGCATGAACAGAAATTGGATATATTTGGGTCTTTTTCCACCCTCCACAGCAGGCTTGACTCTGGCTTTCTTGGACAGTATTATCCTACTTTTGTAAGTTACCTAGCATGGTGAGATTCTGATTCCTCTTCTGTGCTCTAAACCTTTCCATATTCTTTATGTGAGACCATCACTTCTACCCTCTCTTGACCAGACAACTTGAGTGTTCAAAAGTATGGTCACTTAAGAATAGCTGGATATCACATGCATTCACATTTTGGTCCTGCATCCAAGACTTTTAAATTGGGATAAAAAAAAGTTGCTCCATCGTCTCAAGAAAGTTGAAGCCGTTTTACTTTACAGGAGGACATTTCTACTTCCAAGCGTAGAAACAGGGATAAAACACAAGAGAATGAACAATGGCGGCAAATTTTTTAGCAGGGCCTGTTGTGACAGGACAAGGGGTAATGCTTTTAAACTAAAAGAGGGTAGATTTAGACTAGATATAAGGAAGACATTTTTTACAATGAGGATGGTGAAACACTGGCACAGGTTGCCCAGAGAGGTGGTAGATGCCCCATCCCTGGAAACATTCAAGGTCACGTTGGACGGGGCTCTGAGCAACCTGATCTAGTTGAAGATGTCCCTGTCGATGGCAGGGGGGTTGGACTAGATGACCTTTAAAAGGTCCCTTCCAACCCAAACTATTCTATGAAAAAAAATTAGACCTTTTTCCACTGAGAACTCCAGTTTCTACATTTAGATTTATTGTTCAGTAATGGGAGAGAAGCATTTCACATGACATTTTTGTAGTATTGGACTTTTTAAAAGGAAAATTTTATAATAGAGCTAACCCTAAGTAGATAGGGTTTTGTCATAAAAAGAAGGGGGAGGAAAAAAAAAAAAGACTTGGAAAATTGTCTTATTTCCTCTAATGGCATTGAAAAAAAATCTTGATTCCTATAGAAGTAACAGACAAAGATTAAATAACCTCAGCTCTGTTAAAAATTGACATATGCTGACTTCCTAAGTGTACATTCTAGATGATATTTTCTGCTTCTCTAGAAATGGGAAGGAATTGGATGTCAGCGGACTCATTTCAACTTCTTATGTGCAAGGTTTGGAGGAGTGTGAATCCAGAACAGAACTTAATCCCCAATTACTTTCCACACCCTTCAACCAGAGCCTCACTGGCTCATTTTAACGGATGAAATTCTTATGCATTTATACAGTCCCCAGAATCTTAGACTCAATAATGTGTATATGCTTGCAACACGTCTTCTGATTTAAGAGAATGCTACAATCCCCATTTTGCAAACAGCAAGCTAAAGTACTAAAAAAGTAAAGGACTCGCCTGAGAACTAACTGAGAGTGTATGAACCCACGTCTTCTAAATCTCAGTTCACTCCCTAACCACCATATTCTCCCACCCCGCTATGCAAAGTCTTGTATAAGCACAGCCTTACACTAGGTGGGCAGTGACAGCAGCTGCCTAAACAGGTAGTATATCTTCTTTTCAGCTCCTTTCTTGTTTGATGAGTGGATGTCAAATTTCAATCCAAGCCAAATATGAGGGGGAGGTAGAAGAGAAAGAGGAAGGGAGAGCCTCCCCGTCTTAAGATTTTGTATGACAAGAGTCACAGCCCAGAGGCAATGGATCAGGCTTGGGAGGAACAAATAAGGTTTTCATTGAAGAAAGATGTCTGAGAAGTGCTTTGGGTTTTCAGTGCTGTAGGGTTTTGGGCTTTTTGGCCTTTCATGCAAATAAACTGTCTAATAGAGACAGGTTCCCTTGTGGAAAACCTTTATGGAACTATCGGAGTGGATAATTCCCCTTAGGGAAAAAAGAGGGGGGAGAAGGGGAAAAAAGCCATCCTCTCTGCTCTCAGCTGATATTTGAGCTTGTAAGCATTTGCACTTGAAAGTCTTCGGGCACCTTTGAAGTCAGATGTGAGAGATTTTCAGACTGCTTTCTCTACCCATGGCTCTGAGGACCCCAATTTTTACAAGGTGGTTTCTAAATCAAGTTCCTCTCCACAGCATCCTCAGTTCACCCCAGCGAAGTATATAACCACCCGATCCCTACAGTCCCCCCGCCATACTTTTCACCCTAGAAGTCAGCAAAGGTAAATACGCATTACCCTGCACTTAGGAAGTTTTGAATTTGGTCTTTGTGATAAACTTTTCTCTCTTTAATGAGTTACGAAAATACACGGACCATGATGTCTGGCTACAGAATGGTGGACGCTAAGAGCCCTAAAGGACACAAAATCAGTATGAGTGGTATTCAAGAAACAAAACTTAGTCATCAAGATCTAGACTTGGCCACGTACATAGATAATTCTGATACAGGTTGAAGACACCTCATGATAAGGAATAACTTTTCTATGGCCACGTGGCATTCAACACAGCGAGTTACTGAATTGCCCATTCTATCCAATGAACAATCCCACAGCAGTCCGTGTCTGCTGCTCCCTCACACGCAGACCCTTCTTTCCCTACAACAGCATAACACACCAGCCTGGTTATGCAACGCAAGCCTTTCTTTCCTGGCTCCTTCCCTAATAGTCATTCTTTTTCTTGTAACACTGCACAAAGTCCCTATATGCTAGTTTGCGCCACAGTCATAAAGCAAAACAAACAAGTGAGCAGAAAGGATGGGACATCTATAAAATTATTGCAGAGCCTTGAAAATTTCAGCCACAGTCTTTGAGTCTCCGGCCTCCTGCAGCAGAGCAAATTCCACATGCCCTCCGAGCGCTGCAGGGACAGGTATAGCCCACAGTTTCTTTTGCAGAACCCAGCTGGGCCGAATAAATAAATCACCTGTGGCCATTTATGTGCAAATAACCTGTGCCAAGGGGCCTTTTGGAAGGAAAGCTTCGATCTGTGTTCACAGCAGCAGTGTCGTAATGGGAGCAAATAAACATGCGTGCTTTCCTCCCCGTTCTCTCCCCTCCCACAGTGCTTTTGTAACACAGCACTCAGCCTTGCTGAGTTAAAGCTGAGAAGCAGCATTTTGCATTAAGTAGTCGGCTGTTACAGAGGAGAAAGAGCCACAAAGTGCACTTAACAAAACCCACCGTCTACTCCAGTGTTGGGAGGTTAAAACCAGAGATGAGTGAACATGCCTCATTTCCCCATCTGTAGCCAATTCCCCTGACAGGCCCCATTAAAAAGCCAACCAGTTCTGGCACTCCAGCTCCCAGAGGAGCCCTGCGACACAGTTATTAAATAAAGTACACTGCCTTTCATTGTGAATGGGGATTGCTTAACATAAGTGCAGCACTTAGAGTGAGGGGAAGCGGAGACACTTAGGGTTTGAGCCTCTGGATTCTTTCATTATTGGCACCCCCTCTCCTCCACTGCTAAAGTCAAAGCCTTCCCTCTGCACCTCCTCTACCATCACAGCTCCAGGCTTTCCTCATTTTCTTTCAAGTCTTAACTCTGAACAAGCTAAATTCAAAACAATTACAGCACCAGTCTCAGGATTTTCACTCCCTGCAGGTCTTACAAGTGTGCTCACGCTAGCCACTATGAACACTGTGATCCTATGCACACACACACGCTCCCATCGAGTCTTTTTTCCAAAAGCTGAGTGGATAGTAAAAAACCACTTTCCATAAATAATTTTTTGAAGTTTTAAAACTAACTGTGCTTTGGCTGTGCTTCTGCCCCTGATGTATCTGCTTTCCATGAATATTCTGGTGAGCAAACTGTTAACAAGTTCATTCCTGGAAATATCAATTAGCACAGGACGTGCAACAGAAAGCTAATTCCAGAGCCCACAGGTAGCTGCTCTGGCAGTTTGCTCCTCTGATTTTTTTCGTGGGATGGCATGAAAGGCACCCTGGGGGCTTGAGTTGCTTTTGTATCCTTGTAACAAATTGCTTGTTATTGGACCAAGAATTATGCAGACATTGCCCAGTGAGTTTCAAATCAAGAGAATCACCTGGGCAGATTTCAATCTGTTTGTCACTATTTCCAACTGGATATTTGTCAGGCTTACCAACATCCATTCCCCCCACAAGCACCGGACAACAAGCACCCTTTGCAGTGCCAAAGGTTTCTCACGGACCTGGATCCCTTCCTAAATGGGAAGTTCAGAGCTTGCTCCGAGTTGCTCTGCGTGTTCTCCTGCTGAGAATGTGCTGTGCTGCTGTACGTGACATCAAACTTCACCCTGCCTGAGGAGCCACCCAGCAGCCCCTAACTTGACCTTCCGCTCACTTATCCAGTGCGGACCACTGCCCGCCCCTGCCGCAGAGTGCATGGCTGTAAGAGGTAGGAAAAAAAGTAGGTAAAAGAACTTCACTTGCAAAAGCTGAAGGATCTGCATCTGCCCTACCCTCAAACATAGCCTGCCAAACCAGACCACCAGCACCACAGCCTGTTCAAGTCTACAGTTCCCCCACTGCCCTAAGCACATACGCATGGGGCTGGGGCCCTCTCCACGAAGGCAGGCTTAGCAAATTTGGAAGGGGCAGGGGGAGATGGGTTTCCTCTCCTCCCTCCCCCAATGGAGCATACCCCACTGCACTTGCACTCACAGATTTATCAGCGTGCTCAAAAAACTGCAGGATGAGTGGTGTAAAAGGACAAGGGTATCTCCGGAATCTCCTCCTCAGCTGATCCCATATCCCTACCTGTGTTCCCCCAGGCAGAGAGTTTTCCAGTGCAAAATGAGTATGGTTAAAGAAAAACAGTACATAAACGTAAAAATCTAGCTTTTAACAAAGTACTTTCAAACCTTACCGTTGTCAAAGTTGACATTTATCACAAGGTTGATTTTTGTTTGGTTTTGTGGGGTTTTTTTTGTGGTTTTTTTTGTTGTTGCTTTTGGTTTTGGTTTTTTTTTTTTTTAAATGCACAACAACAAATAGGTAGACTGACAAAAAATAAATAGATGCCCCAACACTGCATGGCATTAACTAGCAACAAACCCCGGGAGGGCAGCACGTGATCCAGTTGGGCTCCAATGACTCACTCCCAGGCTAAGGAAGCATTGCAGAAGCCACGACAAATTGGACTCTGCTCCCAGCAACAGTGGGAGCCGCATGACTTCCCCAGCTCCCAGAAGCTGCTAAAATTCTGCCAAGAGAGTGTGTTCCTAATTTGCATTATCTTGGTCATTTACAATTCATCCAAACAGAGCTGGCAATTAGTGGTTGTTGGTAAACTCCGTGGTGAGCTCCGATCAGTGCTTTGCTGCTCGGGCTCTCTCTATTTACAAATTCTTGCAGTTATGGGCATATTAGAGAACCGGTTTTGACAGTTTCTGTCCCATGAAGTTAAAGTTTTCCCCAATTACTGCAAATAATGAGAAGACCAAGCTCACTAAAACATACAGCCCTGTGACCCAAGGACTCCTATGCCCAATTTGTGGGAGAACATCGAACATCATGATACGCACGTTGACTGAAGAGGTGCAGAGCCACCAAGCTGACTGAGCTAAGGCAAGGGGAGGATGCAGTGTTTCTTCGAAAATTAAACTGCCTCTTTACTATAGGTGCAGAAAAACCCATCTTGAAGCATCATGGGATCATCTAATCTTCATCTGGACTAGCCTATGACAGCTGGGGAGAATTATCAATAGCTTCTCTTCCAAGCCCTGAAGCCTGAGGAGTTGGAAGGAACCAGCATGATACAATGCAAGGAAAAGCGGGGTGGAGCCAGATGGGAACACCGTCTGCGAAGGGAGGGATCTGGTGGATGTCAAGACATAAACCTAAATAGACAGAGCTCTTACATTATCTAACCACTGCTCTCCTCACTGTGCATTGTCTTGCATGGTAGCCCTTTCATTGCTGTTGCTCTGAAAGCCTCCCCTCTGTATGTCCTGCTTTTTGAACAGCCTTCTTGCATCTATCTGCCTCATTTACTCCCCTAGTCAGTTCAGTTCCTCTCCTGACAGCATCTCTTATTCTCCTTTGCCAACCATCCTGCAGTTTTTCTCCTTCTGAACTTACTTCTTTCCATTAAATATTTAGGATTCCCATTGGTAGGAGATGGACAGTGTAACACTGCAGAACAGCATCTCAGAGCATTGGATTTGCCAGTTCAGAGCATTACTGACTGGAGCAAGAGGCACTGAAGAGACTGTTGCATACTGTTGCACAGACATTTGCAGTCTTCTAGCTTGGGTAAGATGGAGGAATACCATTTCCATCTTCCTTTACTCAATAGAGAGTTCTTTCACTTTATTTGTTGCACCATAATACTGGTTAACACTGCTGTGTACAAGCCACCACCACATCCATCCCCAGAAGTGGCAGATTCCCCACAGTAGCTGCATACACACACTATCTCTCAGATGCAGAGGACAAAAAATGGAGTGTTTAGATAAAACCTCTGGCTGGCTCTATTTTATTCACCCATGCTGTATCTAAGACACCTTGCATTTTGGTCTCTGGCTACCTGCAAGCAAATAAGTTAAAAAGATCGGGGAAGGAAACCAGTTTGTTTAACAGTGACTGAAACTGGACACAGCTGAAATTACAGTTTTATACAGAAAGCTGATGAGGAAACTGCACAAGGAACTGCATAAGCCGGAGCGGCTGCTGGCAAGAACATCACTTTCTTCATAGTTGCAAATGGTTTGAGGGACTTACAGGGACTGCTGCCTCCAAGGCCACAATTCATTATTCGGTGAAATGTTTCATCCATTTTCACCATGCTATGAAACGAACGGAGCAGAGAGGCATGGATCACAATGGAGCCAACACAGCAGAGCCACAGATTGAAAAATTCCTTATATTACCTCCCCTTCTCAACCTCACTTGGCCTGGCTTCCCCTGTCCAATGCACATCTTAAAGATGAGCCAACACAAGCACTACAGCTGAAGCCTGGAACAAACGAGAAGGCTTCTTTCTCATCCAAAATCCAATGCAACAATTTGCCAAGAGACACTGCTTATACAAATGCTGCCTAGAGGCCAGGTGATGTGGCAGCTGCCCTGGTTGTGCTGTTGTGGCCAGAAAACACATGCCACGTGGCCGTGACGCTATTCCTCTGTCCACGTTCTGCAGCCTCTGCGACTGAGAATTCACCTGTGAGCTTCATCTGTCGCAGAAAGTGCAGGGCACCTCGTACTGCTCCCACCACCCCATGCCAACTCCTGTTTTCTACTGGACCCATCTCTCCTAACCTTTCCCCAGAAACAAGGCACAAAGAAGCAGGCCAAAATCGAGCAGCTTTCAACCTGCCAGATGAGATCAGAAGGCTAAGGGCCTTCAGTCTCCTGTGCTCAGCAGCAATTAATTTAAAGTGGTCCAGAGGAAGGTGAAAACTCCACCCTAATGGTCAACTGGTGCATGAGAGAGAAAATGAGCCATTTCATGGTCCCTGTGGTTATCATCTGCCACAAAGCATAAGATTTGATTACCCCTATCTTAACACATAATTACAAATGGTCATAAAATTATCCAGGCCCTTTTTGAAAACCTTTTACAATAATTGACTTGATGACCTCCTGGGGCAATGAAGGCTGTACGCAGTAAAGAACAAGTTTATTCTACATTAACATACCTGTGCCTTATAATTGTAATATCCTACAAAAAGACTGTTATAGGGATATCCTCTTTGGAATAACATCAAAGGCTGGAAGAATCCCAAACAAGAGGCATAAAATCACCTGTGCACAAGATGACTGTGCACAACTTGGTGAACAGTAAGGCATGGCAGCAACAGTGTATAGCAAGGATCACTGGAAAAGGATCAGGCACATTCTTTTCCACAGGAAAAGTGCCAGCCCAGGCCCAGACCCCCACAGCTCACCATCCTACCAGTGAAAGACAACCTTGATTTTATCCTCTAAAATATTAAGATTAAGCGTCCAGGCACTACATGAACGTATTATAGATCCCAGGGTAAATGCTGTATTTCTGGATAAGTTGCTGACTCTGTTTCACCTGCCCATTTCTCATGTCATCTATAAAATGGGGATTAGGGGAATTCCATTCCTCTGGAGCAGAGGAGTTAAAAAACAGCCTACAAGCTAAGTGCTAGTGATAGAGCTGTTCATACTGTACAGATGCAAACTGATTGGAGCTGTAGCCGCAGGGACTTTCACTGCATCTTGTAGCGTTTGTAGCTAAAACATCCATTTGTTAATTCTGTGACCCCAGACCTACACGTTCCTGCCTCAGCATTGCTTTCCATGCACGTTCTGGAGATGTGATCAGAGTCTGCAAGGAGAGCTAAGGCTGAGTCACTGTTCATGGGAAGATTGAGCAAGGACTTGCTGGGCTTTTTATACTTGTCTCCCTCCTCCCTTTCTCACAGCTTCCCAAAGAAGCAAGGGCATATTTTGCTTTCTTCTTCCACTAGTCTGAACTGGCTGACCCTTCCCATGAAGTGAGCTGCTGCCCACGGCAAGGCAGCAAACAGGGAGGATCCAAGCCAGAAGTCAAATTCTGAAGGAACTCGGCAGGATAGGGCTTTCCTCAACACTATTACAGGCAGAAGGTGCCAGGTCCACCCCTGCTCTATAGATCTACAGGCCTAACAGCACAATGGTGGTAGCTGCAGCCACAATTGCAAGGTGTTATTTGCCCAGCCAAAAGACAGAGTGACACATTCTCAATAACTGAGTGGAAGATCAGAAGCAGCATATAGAGCTACAGAGAGGAGATGAGAGAAAACAAGGTCTGAAATGACACTGCAGTCACAAAAAGCTCTGATCAGACTTCCTAGAAACCAAACACAACACAGGTGCCTTCTTACTTTCCTTACCTGCCCCTCTCCACCTCCAGGAGACGTTGGTCTTACTAGGTGACCAACAGTGCTGCATAATGAAAGAAAGAAAGAAGCATCGCAGCATCACATTTTGAGTCAAGACCATAGGCAGAAACACAGCCCTCCAAGCCAAGCAAAAAGAGGCAAAACAGTTCCTGTGCGAGTGACACAAGATGATCACACAAGTCTGTTGTGGCCTGAATAAATCGGTGACACTGTGAAATTCTGAGGGATCTAGGAAGACCAGAGAGCTCCTGGTTCCCAAGCCTGCGCTTGAACCACAGGGGAGAAACTACAAAACAGAGAAAATCTTCACAGTGACAAATGGGGACAGAAAAACCCAAAGACAAGGCAGATTTGTCAAAGCAGTAGCTGACTGGTCCCCAATCCTATCAGAGAGTTAATTCACTTCGCCCTCCCCTTCAATTTGTGTTCCCACAGAACCAGCTATCACAGGGTGAGTACAAAGTGTCCTGGTTTCACCTGACACCAGGTGCTCCTGGTTAACGAAAGCCCTCCAGCTTATGAAACAGCCCAAAGCAGGTCACTACATAATCGACTCATGCAGCTGGGTTGATCATGGATGTATATGGCAGGAGCCGGGGGGGAGAGGAAGGGTAAACTTGAAGTGAGAAGCATAATGTAAGGAATCAGAAGGGTACTGAGCAGCCCCCGCCAGCTCATTAACCCTAGCCCAGGCGACCGCAGGGTGGGGGGGGTCTGCTGGGTGCCAGCATAAAGCGCTGCAACAGAAGCAGAGGGAGGGTGCCCTGCATGACTGCAGGGACCCCAGAGTGACTGAAGGGGAGAGGCAGAGCTTGTTTTTCTTTCCACAGGGAAGCAAGAGAGGGAGAAGGAAAAAGTTTGACAATAATAATTTTGTACATTTATAAAGAGCTGAGAAACTTTGTCTGCTCGCCAGGCATTTCCCATTGAGCTGTTTCCCCACTGTGAGGTTTCTATCTCATGCCTGACTGACTCTTCCCTTGATTGCTGGTAATTAGGAGCCTTCCAGCCTGCCCAGAAGAAAACCTCTGCTTGCAGCATCCTTCTTTTTAGGGACCAATTGGATGCTATTATCTCACTGATTTTTAAAAACCTGTGGCTGTACATCAGAGCCCCAGCTGGTGGGTCCACAGTACTTGCTTGTCTTACCTCCATACATTTCCCCTGCAAATTCAGCCCTTGCAAGGAAACAGAATAGGTAATAAAATCCAGAGGGAAACAGATAAATCGGAGCACTTGATTCAAAGGCCGAAACAGGACATTGCTCAAGAAAGAGAATTCACCTGCCCTCAGCGCTGGAAGTGATGAGGATCACTACAAGCACCCCCAGGAAGCCTCTGCCTCTAAAACAGTCTGTATTTCACCCACGTGTGTCCATGTGTGCGTGTAATAAAAATAATTGCTACTTGTCATCATTAGATATGAGCAAGGCAAAGCCTGTGCTTTTAATAAGCCGATATGGATTTCACGTTCTGCTTTCTGTCTGAGCAAAAGCAATTGCTACTTCCTTTGGAGACTGATTTTTCCCTTAGGCTTGGTCTTAAGAGGTTATCTGATGAATTTTGGTTATTTGGCAAAAGGGGACAGAGGACAGGCCTCCATTGGAAGCGAAGACAAAAATGTCTGCATGCACATCCCTTTTGCACTTTTTTTGGCTCTGATTCCCTTGAGCCTTCAAAACAGCAGCTTGAAAGGAGGAGGGAGCTAGAGGCAGACAAGATGGGGTTACAAAAGCCACAAAAAAGACAATTTTCTCTCTACAGACCCTACTCTCCAAACAAGTCTATCCATGTGTGTGTGTTGGAAAAGAAGCGATGTTATAAGACATGAGGTCATCTTTGGGGGACCAACTTGATGTGTCCTGAACAGTGAATGCTGAAAATCCGAGTCCTGCTAGTCTCAAATGCTGAACAGAGAGCAAGGCATCCCAAGTTACAGGCCACTTCAAGTGCTCCCTCTTCTGCAATGCTGTCAAGTCTCTTTCCCTCATGGCCATGGTGACCTCCTAAAGCAAAGGTGACCACCCCCAGGGCAGGACAGTGTCCAGAATACTGATCCCATAGAAATTACCTAGAGCTGTAGAGTAGCACATGGGAAAGTTGCAATGAGGAAGAGCAACTGTAGGTCAGTTCATACGAGGACATGCACTTACCCTTAGCAGGGTCCAGAAATATTGGTGTTTTCAAGGTTTGGTATGTTATCTGAATTTCCTCTCCTCCTCCACACCAACGCTCTCATGTTACTGCTGGTTTCTACCTTCCCATGCCATACTGACTCTCAAGTATTTTTATATCTCCCCTTGAATACATGCAACAGAGGAAATTAATGAGTATGAAGAAGAGAAGAAGAAAGAGGAGAAAAGGGTGGGGGGTGGGAAAATCAAAGAATTTAGATGACAGTTTGTGTATATTTTTGTGTGAGTAAGTGAGAGAGAGTGCACAAGCATGACTGGAAAGAGATGCAGAGGAAATATGTAAGAAAGGCAGACAGGTTATCTGTCATTCAGCCTGTACTCCATTAATTTCTAACTCTCTTATCTTTCACTCCTCCTTTTCACTAAACCCTTCTCCTTCTCCCCTTCCCCAAAAGATCGTTCTCTCTTTGTAGAGAAGGGGGGTAAATAAAGAAAGGATGGGGGGGGGACCTCCCAAACTCTCATTTACCCACTGGAGCAAAGAAGTAAGGAAAAAAGCTCACCCCCTAGAGCTAAAACAAATGCTAGAGAAACAAATACTCCCACCCGTAAGCTGCAGTGTCTCTGCCCCAAACATGATGTGCAAGTGTGAACTGTTTTTACTTCTCTCTACCTTTCCTCTTAGCTGCAAAAGCAGAAGGGAAAGGCCCCTGGCCAGTGGTTTGACTTTTACCACATGACAAGGTGCGCTGGTTTTGGTGATGGAGTTGATAACAAAGACACTACAGATGACAAACACTGCGGCAGCTCAAGCTTCTGCTATGATGAATAATCCCCTTGCAGAGTTTCAGCTCATTTATTTTGCCAAATCCTGTTCGCAGGAAGAACTGCTGTGCGTTTGCTGACACTGCACATGCTGAAAACTGGAAGACACTGGAAGGCGACTGGAAGAACTGGCTGTGAGTGCTAGTGATTTTCTACAGTTCCTGATAGCACCTTCTCCTGGAAGCAACTGGGACGGGGAAGAGCTGTGCTCCTGGATCTAAGGTAGAAGGAGACTATGAATGCAATAGTTATAAATAGCAGAGCTTTGATCACTTCCCTAGCGACACGGCTTTCATACTGTGGCATATGTGCTTCATCCATCTGGGACCGGAGCATCCTACAGCTGCTGGTTTTGCCTGCTCCCTGCTGCAAGAGGCCATGAGTGGAGTAGCTGTGAGCCCCCCACTGAGAAGAAAAAAAAAAAAAAAAAGAGTGCCATGTTACATCCTGGATGCCATATGAGACTTTTTTTTAAAAATAGTTTTGCTAGTAAGTGTACGATAATTAATCTGCATGTTTTTCAAACTAATACTGATGCAATGGCTTGTTTATGCAAAATAGCCAAGTGTACAAAAATTAAATGCATCCCTAACCTACCTCTTTTCCTCTTGCTGACAGCTGGTATGGTTTAGGATTATCTCATCGGTACTTTGCAGTGGACATGATACCCGTGTGATGTAATTAAGATAATATATTCAGTAATAATCTTGCACTTGCAGTTCAGCCAATGCTTCTGCTGCAAGACAGCTTACCTTATAAAAATAAAGCAGCCAACAAGAAGGTGATGTCTCCAGCTACGTTATTTAATTTGTACCTCTGATCTGAAGTAACAGCGGAGCAAAGTTTTAGTCTGAAGCAACTAAGTAAAGCTAGTAAAAACACACATCAAGGCTGCTACAGAACTGTAACAGAAGATGGGCAATGGCTTGCAAGCTCTGATCTCAGCCTTTGTCCCCTGTTAAATATGCTGTCATCAAGTACTAGGAGCAGGGTAGCTACCCAGGTGAGTGACACAGGTTAAAGAAACACGGTCTGGAGTCAGGCAAGCTCCTATGTGATGAGGACAGCTGCTGAGGTTTATAAATGCTTAAGATTTTACTTGTGTTGCATATATAAGGGCACTCTTGCTTAGGAAGGGTCATTGCACTGTTACTACTCAGTGAAGGAAGCAAGAAAAAAGGAAGAGGAAAGTGTGGAAGTGAAAGGGGGAGTTGGGGAAGAGGAAAGGAAAAGATACTCGCTTTCTTGCTTTCCAGACCCCAAGGGAACAAACTTTCCTGTAACAATGATGAAGTAAACAGGCATCCCTGAAGAAAACACGCATCCTTGAAACATTCATTTATATTTAATACTTGAGTGTTTACAAAAATAGAGGTGAAGGCCAGCATCCTGCAATGACTTTGTTATTTGCTTAGCATTATGCTCTGTGTAGTCTTCACAGAAATCACTGCCTCCCCACACATGCCTTCTGGCACCTGTCCCATGAGCAGAAGCAAATGTAATGACACCACAACAAGCAGCGAAAAGCAAGTCTAACACTTGAACAAGAACTGACTGTTTCAGATACAAAGACACCGCACGCGTGTGTGGAATAGCACTGGCGTGTGCATACAGCTTCAGTGCACTGGAAGAAAACCAGGCACTGTTTTTGAAGGGCCTAGATCTCCTCAGAGAAAATGAATAAATAAATAAGAAGAAAATAGCCCTGCCTGTCAGAAATGAGTTCAGTGACATCCCTGAGGAAAAGGCATCTGTTTTATGATTATTTGGCCTAACTGTATCATGAAGGAAAAAAAAGTAGGGCTGATGTCAGAAATAATAGCACAAATAAGCATGTAGACACACTGGAACATTAGCAAAGGTAAGAATTTGCTGCTTTGTCTGGCAAAGGACAAGATACTATCTAGATTAGAAAAGGAGATGTCAAGAACACTCCTTTGAAAACACAACCAGAACTGTCTTCATTACCATATCTACTTCAGGCGAAAGCACCATTGTTTCAAAGGCTCATGATCAGGTCTCATGCTTTTATGATCCACTGTAGCCACTACTACTGCGCTTCTCTCAGCACGGCCCCGTCTGGGCACGCTGGCAGCTGCCTGCTGTCTGTAGGTGAGAACTTCAGCAACCTCTCCTGACCTTTGCTGGGGCACGGAGGGAGAAGTAGGTAACATTTCTACAGGCCAGGGTGCGTATAGCTCCATTGACTTCCATGAATTACTAGAATCAGGGAAGCAGCTTGTTCCCTCCACAGAAATCTGTGCTGTGGCATATTCCCTGTGTGACTGCAGTGACTGTATACCAACACATTGCCTGTGAGAAAGCCACGTCCCGCCCCAGCAACTGCTGTGCGCTCTCACTGACAGGAGCTGCCCTCGTGAGTCGATGCCAACTCGCAGCCCGCATCAGAAAATACAAAGTCACACAGCAAACGGCCAGCAGTCACTAACTTAGACCAGGGGGAACGCATGTCTCAGAGGGGCTGCCTGAATCACTGCTGGCATCTAGAGAAGAGCCCAAGCCTCCAAGGAATATCTTTTCCTCACAGTCCATACCAGAAGCCTACACTGAAAGTCAAACCTCCTGTCTAAGAGGCCACAATCAACAAAAATGGCCATGTGGAAAAAGTATGCAAGATCAGGGGAAATCACCAATGTCCCAGCACTGGTGGAAAACTCATGAAATCAAGATGCTCAGGCTATCCCATCATGTTTCAAACTGGTATTTTATTTCTTTGCATAAGCATGAAAGGAAACTGACTTCAAAACGCCATTCACAGAATCCTTCATTTGCATCTTAAAAGGGGCAAGTCTATGTGTTCTGCTTATTCTGTTCTTTAATTATCCTAATGAAAACAAATGTGAATCCCCAAGGGTTTGGTCCCTTTCTGACTGACTGCTCAGAGACAAACGGCCATCAAAACCCTTAGTTTTTAACTTGCACATCTGGGGAAGATTCTCCTGGTACCTCGTGCAATGTGGACAATATGTTGTAGCCAGAAGAGAAGCTAAGCAAGAGCTCTAATTTTCTACCATACAGAAAGCACATGAAAATCAGCTTAGGCTCCAGAAAAATTGAGAGGCCACTGGCTTCAGGCAGTGCAGTCTACTTCAGATCTGCAATATATTACAGGAAGACCTTCCTTCCATCCATCCATCCAGATAGTTGTTCAATATATTTAAAGGCTCCCATTCAGCATCAGTTTAAATTAAAGACTTCACACTAAGCGAGAGCAATAGCTTTGTTTCATATAACTGTTTGTGAGGGGCACTGGTTAAGTCAGGAAGCCAGGACTCAAAAGAGCCGGGTCCTTTTCCAAGTTCTGCAACTGATTTGCTACTTCCTTTGAACACACTCCCACCTCTCAAGCAGAGTATTAGGAGACAAACTTTCCTCCTACAAAGAATCTGTATGACACCTAGCAGAAAGAGGCCTCTAGCTGTTACTGCAATCTAAATAATAAATGAGTGAAATAATAAATAGAAATAAGGCATTCTGTTGCAAACAAAGCCAACATATTAGTGAACGTGTTCAGTTTTTTAAGGCATATCCAAACACCAGCCTAAGCTCCAATGCTAACACAGAGTGTCTCTTTCAAAGCCCCAGAGAAAGCAACAGAAGTCCGTGGGCAACTCTATTCAACCCTGAACCCTTCCACGGGTTCATACTGACAAGCAACTTGAATCGTTCCTGTAACGGTACAATATCATCCTTAATTGCTTCAAATTCCATTTCTGCTGCTTAGACCTAGGATGTCTCAGCCTGCTCTCAGCGTCACCCATAAAAACTCAGTGGGTTTCATTACAGCTGTGGTGAATTCAAGCAGCAGAATTTGCCTCATGCTGCTCTGAACAAGAGCACCGCTGGCATCCATGAAGCAGATGGTCTAGTTATTAGCCGCCCTGTCCAGAGCCCGGCTTGTATTAGTACCCGAGAGAAGGAATGTGGTTCACTAGATGGGACAGCACTGCAAGACTCGGGATTCCTGGGTTCTACCAGGTACCCCCTGAACTGATGCACGAATTTGAACAATCTGCTTTATTTCTTCACGTCCTCATTTTCTGCTATTTTACTCAGACAACCTCTTGCTGCGTGTATGTGAACAACACACAGCATAATAGGAATCTCACCTTGGTGGAATGCTCTGGGTGCTGTTGTGACACATAATCACAGCCAAAAAAAAGCACCTCCATTCTGTTTGGGGCAATGGGATATAGGTAACCTGCCTGAACCTTTGTGTACACACTGCTGTCCCATGTGATACCACAGAAACGTCCAATATTCTGACAACACTAGTGAAAACAAATTTTACCAGCAGCTGATGAAAAACAAGCATGAAAAATTCCTGTATCTATCCCCTTGCCCCCTCTACCAGGGCTGTGTTAAGTCAGGATAAACCAGCAGCTATTCAAAGAAGCAACTTGAATTTCACTTGCTGGAAAAGAGGGGATGAGAAGAATGATTTCTCAAGTGTAAGTAAGCCAAGGATGAGACCAAAGGAAGAAGACCAATAGGATTTATTTGTAATGACAAGTGACAAGTGATCACCATAAAGATATTCTTGGAACAGAATCCTGCTAATCTCTGCTATAATTCTAGTCCCAAATGGTTTGGCTCTGGCAGCGCTCTTAGAAATGATATATGTGAAAGCATTGGGGATTGTCAAGAAAGGAGTTTTGCCCTGACAGTAACATTTTGGGCTCATTGGGTTTGTTTGTGCTTCCCCTGCCCCCCACCCTCCCCTGTTTGGTTGTGTGTTGTGTTGTTGTTGTTTTTTTTTTTTTTTTTTAAGCTAAGGTCAGCTGCAATTAGTATTCAGAAAAGAAAATGTTTATAACCTTTTGCTTTTATCATCATTAATAATGCAACAAATGTATTGAATGTGGGTAGAGTTTTCAGCAATCCATAGTGCTCTCCCCCTCTGGCTCAGAAAATATGCACCTCTTGAGAGAAAATCTATTTCATTAGAGACCTGATAAAATGCCTAGAAATGACAACATAAATAAGCATTTAAGTGCTACTCCCTCTTTCACTCTGAAGTCTTTTCCAGCTGAGAGAAGCGAGAAAGAAGCTGTAGTGGGATGGAGGGAGAGAGAGTTGATGAATATTTGATCACAATTGTCTTAAATAAATGCTTCTCCCAGACATACCCTCTTGACGTACCAACTGCACTATTAGCCTCGCCTCTCTCACACTGTCTTAAAGGCAAGTCAATGGCCAAGGTATTTTGAGTTGACAAGTCAAACAGTATGCTCCCTTTCCTTTTGCTTCTCCCTTCTCCAGTGTGTTTTTTACATTGCTGTCATTTCTTTTCTCTCTTTCCACCGCTCCCTCCCCAAAACACTTTGATATGTAAACTAGAGTCCCTTCTCCAGAGCCACTGTCTGCTATGAAGGTGGTTTGAAATGCAGGTTACGGCACTGGTCAGAGTGCTTTATGTGGCATGGCTGTGCTGAGGTGCTTTACAGGAGTCTCTCAGAAGGAGATGCAAAGGTTGGAGGTGGAGAAGGAGGGAAGCAGCAAGCGAACAGATTAAGGTCCTTACCTCAGACCTCCACAGTGCCTCTATGCCTCAGCTTGCTCAGTGATGGCTCACAGAGTACATTTAAACATTAAGCAAAACCGGGCACCCACACAAACTGCATTTATTCCTGCTGTTTGTTCACAAAGCCCTTCCTTCAGGATCAGCAGAACCAACCGAGAAAAGAATGTAAGTGACTTTGCCCTGGGCTGAGATTCCTTCCACCTGCTGAAGCGCCTATCAAGAAGGCAATATGGAACAAGCCCTCAGATGAAAACAGAAACAAGATGACCCTCCCCACAACAACAACAAACAAAACCAACCCTCACATGTACCTGTGCAGGGATAGGGAATCCCTGTAACACTCATCTATGGAGTGCCCCTCTCCCCCTTCCCAGGCACCACACTAGCCAAACGTAGACTTCATGCATTTACCCTTGCTGTGTCTCAGTGAAGCAAGGCACCGCTGCTAAGTGCGACATACAAGCCAGGCAAAATCAGGTAATCATGAAGACCAAAAGCAAAATTCACCAAGGGACTTTGCATTTTTCTAATGACTAAGTGGCAGTAAAAGACTCACGAAGGGTACAAATAGCTCCTTTGGGATTTCAAGTGTTCTTGAGAAGCCCATACTTTTTTTTTTTTGTAAGCTAAAGGATATATTAGTTTTTCAAGTGCCTTCTCTGCATATGCACATGTTGGCAGCCCAGATCCCAATGGATCTTGTTTCATTAAGCAACCACCAAATTCCGTGTTACACCTCCCATTTGACTAAAGTCACACAGGAAATCTATCCAAAGCAGAGAACCTAATACAGACTTTTAAATCCTAAACTGAACACTGCATAATTTGGGGCACTCCTCCTTTATCACCGCCACACAGACACAATACCAGTTTTCCAAGTTGACTTCAAGCAAAGGAAGGAAGAGCAGCCTCTAAAAAGAGCTGAGGCCAGGAAATAAAGGTTTTGTGCAAGTGATATCTTTGGAGAAGGGAGTCCATGTTGTATGTCAAGGCCCTGCCACTCCATAAATCTGTTTGAAGGTGGTAGGTTTGGCTGGATTATTCAGCTCTTAATAGTGGGAACCCTGCGAGGAACAGCAGGTTAGGGAGGTCAGCTAGAAGGTTACTGAGGTCTACCTGGCAAAGCTGCATTGTGGAAATTAATCAGAGGGGTCATGATGGTATTACAGAGGATATTCAGAGGCAGTAGCAAAATTCATAGGTTTTTCATATCAGTAAGACAGACAAGTCTCCTAGTTAACAGCAGGCTATGCAAGGGCCTCAGCTATTATGCAGCACAGAGAGTCACAGTCCATAGCAGAAAGCTGTCAGGAGATGCCAAGTAAAAACCCATCCAGAACAAGAACTGTAAGAACAGGTTCAGATGGAGGTATTCAAATCCAAAAAGCATCCCATTTGAAATGCTGATGTTAGCCCAGCTCCCCTTGAAGCACGGAATCAAACAAGGAAGCAAGAACTCCATAACGCTACTGACTAACTTGTCATCTGAACTCCCAGCTCTCACCTCTACCCCATTCTCAGACAGGCTTCTAACAAATTTGGCCCTCTTTAAAGGATGTAAAGAAGTTTCAGTAAAGTTTAATTTAAACATTTAAAGGATGTTAAGAAAGTTATGCCCCTGTGCATGGTAACGCAAGTTCTTCTTCGCGAAGTATCCCTATATGAGTAATTGGCATTCATTTATGGAAGGCAAGACCTCTCTCTTCCTCTTTTACCAGCACATTCAGATGCAGTAGCTTCACAGTCACCTAACTATTTAATCTAAAGAGAAAGAAGGGAGCGGGAAAAGTTTGGAAGGAACCGCAGCAGCTAGTGGTGGGGACTAGAACAGCTCCACAGCCCAGCCTGAACCGAGGCTGGCAAGGCAGAGGCTCCAGCACAAGTCAGAGGAAGCCACGCAGCAGAAAATGGCATATGAACAACTGCAAGAGGGAGCAGGCCTTGACTGTCACGGCCCTAGCACAGGCTGGGGTAAGATGGACAGAAAGAGGTGGTGATGTGATGCCTTCCAGTGACTAGGCAGAGATGCTACATTTCTAAAAAGTGCGCACACTTCATATTCTATTCTGGTTTTCTTCCACAAGCAGGCCTTTGCCTGGGACTCATACCCATTATCCTGGTAGAGTTTCCTGGCCTGATCCTACCTCAGTCTGTAGTGTCTTTCCATTTCCTTAGCAAAGCAAGGATTTACTGGTCCTAAAACACAGGGACAAATCTGGAAGGAACTGGAAAAAAAAAATAATGGCTGGTGTAAATCAAATTGGACCACGGATCATATCTGGCCTGGGGTGAGCAAAAGGGAACAATTTTTCTTCCTGTAATGCTGGAAGACTTGTTAGCGATTTCTTTGTGGGACATAAACTAGTGTGGTTTTTTTCTTTTTCTTTTCTTCCCCAAACAACCCTAACTGTGCTTGTTTTGGAAGTAGCACCACCAAACTCCTACCTGTTCACTGCCCCATCAAGAAAATCACTTAGAGCCAAAGGTGTCTGTGGTGAAACTCCAGCCACATCAATAGATGAAAAAGCCCAGATGAACCTGGCCCATTATGCCTGCTCTAAGAGAGAGATAGAGAGGAGAAAAGAAAAGAAAAAACGAAGGAAAAAAAAAACACCACCCTGGCACAAACAGCTTGATCTTAGGGGTCAGAGCTGCACATTAACATTTCCACTTTAATAAAAGCCATAATCAAATCCTCAGTATTTAACGCCTAGTTTCTACTTGGCACGAAAGGAAAAAAAAAAAAAGAAAAAGGAAAGGGGAAGGTGAAAAAGGAAAAGCAAAAAGAAACAATATTTTCTTTATATAGTCAGGAAATCTTTTCTCCAGCAGATTGATGGGGTTTTTTTTCCTGTCTTCCCTGTAAGACAGGATTAAGCAGCGCCGCAGCATCTACTGTCGGCTTGAATTCCCTGCCTCCCAGAATGGGTACTCGTAATTAAAAGCTTAGCTCACCTTATCCCTCCAGTTTCCCAGGCGAAAAGTCAAAGCCTGCATTTAATTGCATATATATGTGTGCATGTTTAAAGCCAAAGCTCTGAAGAGAGATGAGATTTGGGAGAGGGGAGGGGAACAGGCACAGAGGTATTTGACACAGTCTCAAACATGGAAAAATGGGAAATGGGAAGAGAAGGAGAGCAGACAATGAGAGCGCAATTTCTCCTTCTCTCTCCCCTTAGTCCCCTACTCTCCTACCTCCCCCATTTTTTTTTCCTATAGGATACAAGCTGTCATTTTACTCCTGACTTGCTCCATTACATATCTTTGGTTCCCCAATGGGAACAAGTGAGGCACAGAGAGGTTCGTCCTATGCTTGCGTAGGCTCTGTTTTTTATGACATGGTTTAGTCCATTCACTAGGGCTTGGCCGTGGGAAAGACTGAATCAACTTATGCTCAGGAAGCGTGGACTGCTACCAACATGCATCAAGTTTATCCCCAGCTGTTCTGCTTGCATAGGGTGGTCAATCCCTGGCCCCCCCGCTTTGGCTTTAAGGTGAAGGCGATTAGCCACCCGTGCTAGGGGGGACCCACAGGCACCTCCACTGCAGCAAATGCTAGGCCATGTTTTAAGACAAGGTACAATGGAGTTGTAAACTCTCCAGAAAATAAAGGCATCTTCTCCAAAGTGGACACAGGTACTGGGCTAAAATCTTTAGAATACAACTAGGAAGTAACACATTTCAGCTCCTAAGCAAGTAGATTTGATTCAGGGGTTACCACTGCACATCATATTTCCAGCCCTTTGGAATCCTCTGTGCTCAATGCTGATCTTCAAAGAATAAAGACAGCTGTTGAGGATACTTTTGCATTCCTCCAAAGCCATCTGCCTTCCACCAGACCACAAGGCCAATTCTGCCTTCAGAAAGGACTAAAGTATTCCTAAAGATTTTGCCAAGCAGGCCATACACAGAATTTTAGAGAGTAATAGTAACATGACTGCAAGAGGTAATTGAACTTGGAAAACAGTTTGCAAAAAGGAATTTTGTAGGAGAGCTGGCTGGGTTGTTTCAGCACAGGGTTTACATACTTGATCCAAACTCCAAAGGAGGAAGTCCTCTTCTTCAAAAGCAATACCTCCTCCAACCTTTCCAGCCAGCACCAGGAGAAAAAGTCTTTATTTCTGTAATGCTATCAATTCAGACTGAGAAGTCTAATCTGATCTACCACTATTAATGCCTTCCAAGTAATTCAACAATAACAGCAGCACATACTCTCTTAAAAGTCACGCCATAGAAGCATCAGCATAAGAGACAATACAGCTTCTATCCTTAAGACACCTCAGTATGGCAGCTTTGACCATCTGATAGTAAAGGACACCAAGTTTGTACAGATCTGTGCTGTCAGGATGCTCCTTGGATCTCTGACAAGCACTGTGGCCATGCCTCACAGCGTGGCTTTAATAAACCTGGAGCCATTTCAGGTCCACAGTTAGTGCCTGCAGTTGCTGCTCCCCTACAGGTATAACTTGTTGTTAGGCCAGGAACAAAGGCCAAGTTTCTAGGCAGAGCTACCTGCCTTAGAGCACCCTCCAGCATGGTCCAGGCCATGTAATCCCTTGCCTGTGGTTACACTCCTGAGAAGGTTTGTTCCTCTCCCTGAGGATACTTTGCCCCTTTTTATCATCCCAGTACACCCGGCCTATCGGTCAGCTTACCACATGCTCTGTGTCCAGAGCATAACTGCCTGAGCCTGAGAAAACCTTGATGTCCTCTATACATTGCAATCCATGGGTAACAAGCTGTTCCCCGGTCATCACAGATCCCTCCTCATAGGATTTCTGAATCTAATTGTCTCCTTCCTAGGTTTCTGCTGAGGAGGAAACTCTTGAAATAGTAACTAGCCTCCCCAACAACTGTTTTACTCTCTCCCTGGCAGCAGCTCTTCATCCCAACAGTAACTGGTTATCTGCTAGGGCAGCTATGGAAGATCTTCCTTCCATTAACCCCTACTTCACTCCACTTTTTATTTTTTTTTGAGCTTATGATATCACTAACATCAGAGTTTCCTTCTTTCATCTTCAGTTGCCAGCACCCTAAGACAGCATCAGTAGCTAGGGACTAAGCCTCCCAAAAATGCAGAGCAGCTCCAAGTTCCTCCCTGAAGCCACTGGCAGGAGACACGAGTGTGCAGCACACACCAGGGTTTGCCGCTGTATCTCTGTGCTCACTTCAGTTGCTCAGAGGCGGCTGGGTTTCCTTGCACAGCTGTTCTGAATCTGTAAGTATGCATGATTGAGTAACAAGGCACTTTGATGAAACGGACACCATAACCTAACCGAGCCAGCTTAAGAGGTTTCATCCCTTTCCTCAACCACCTTCCTCACTATTTCCATGTGACATAGTGCAAGGAAATGAAATACTAATGAAAGTGGGGATCCAAAGCCTTCCAAGCCCTGAGTTTGTAGCTGTCCTAAGCACCTGTCTGTCATGGGTGCCTAGGTCTCTGCTGTAAGGCTTAGAATCACAGAATCATTAAGGTTGGAAAAGACCTCTAAGGTCATTGTGTCCAACCATCAACCCAACACCACCATGCCCACTAAACCATGTTCCTAAGTGCCACATCTACACGTCTTTTAAATACTTCCAGGGATGGTGACTCCACCACTTCCCTGGGCAGCCTGTTCCAAGGCCTGACCACGCCTTCAGTAAAGAAATTTTTCCTAATGTCCAATCTAAACCTCCCTTGGTGCAACTTGAGGCCATTTCCTCTCATCCTATTGCTAGTTACTTGGGAGAAGAGACCAACACCCACCTCGCTACAACCTCCCTTCAGGTAGTTGTAGTGTGCGATAAGGTCTCCCCTCAGCCTCCTCTTCTCCAGACTAAACAGTCCCAGTTCCCCCAGCCGCTCCTTGTAAGACTTATTCTCCAGACCCTTCACCAGCTTCGTTGCCCTCCTCTGGACACGCTCCAGCACCTCCATGTCCTTCTTGTAGTGAGGGGCCCAAAACTGAACACAGGATTCGAGGTGCGGCCTCACCAGTGCCGAGTACAGGGGCACGATCACCTCCCTGCTCCTGCTGGCCACACTATTTCTGATACAGGCCAGGATGCCATTGGCCTTCTTGGCCACCTGGGCACACTGCCGGCTCATGTTCAGCTGGCTGTCGACCAGCACCCCCAGGTCCTTTTCCTCTGGGCAGCTTTCCAGCCACTCCTCCCCAAGTCCGTGGCGTCGCCTGGGGTTGTGGCCGAAGTGCAGGACCCAGCACTTGGCCTTGTTGAACCTCATACAGTTGGCCTCAGCCCATCGATCCAGCCTATCCAGGTCCCTCTGCAGAGCCTTCCTACCCTCGAGCAGATCAACACTCCCGCCCAACTTGGTGTCGTCTGCATGTTAATGGGCATCTACTCAGCCCACCACGGTTTCTTGCTTGGCTTGGAAGCAATGAATCTTAAAGCATCTCTATGCAGCTGGGGGCAGGCAGGGAAACAGAAGAGCAGGACTGAAACATTGAAAGTTAGTTGAGGGAAACTGCAAAGACTGATTATAGTAGGTAAGGAACTATACTGTTTATTATAAACAATATCAACATATTTACTATATGTGATACTCGTCATTAAGGCTGCTCTCCACATAGTTACTACTATATTTATAGTATTGGCTCATCTCTCTTTACATACAGGCTCTTAGAACTATTAGCATAACAATTGTATTATCACTATGTAATCACTATTCATTGTTACTGCAGAACATCCTATGGGAGTACAGGCACGCTATTTAATAGTTAAGCAACCAGGTAGACAGCTACTGCTGCTAATATCTTACCAAATGTGACTGCTTCATGGATTCCACCTCCTTCTGACCACTTGTTGGAAGTCTCTCACCACTTTCATTCCTCACACAGCAATAGCAATTCAGAGGAAGGCCTGGAGGCTGTACTATAAATACATGCACAACACAGGCAACCACAACCCTCCGACTACTCAGGAGTGCTCTGGCCTCTGCTGCACCTCTGATATCTTATGCAACATGCAAAGACAGACAGACAAACCAAAATTTAATTGCATTGTGTCCAGGCAGAGAAGCCCCAGCTGGAGGTGCTCCCCCACCCATCTTGTTAGGGTGGGAGCAGGTGCTACATTAGTTAATGTGATTCAGCTGACAGGTGGTCACTGCTGCGGCTGAAGCAATCGGCTGCCCCCCGCCCCAGCACAACCCTACTCTGTGTGTGCTGCCCAGCAGAGAGCACAGGCTGAAGAGGCAGTTGGAAAACAGGACACACTTTGGTATTTAAAATCAAGCAGATGTCTAAGGAAGTATAGGGAAAGCAAGGCTAATTGCCTTGCTATGGCTCTAAAAGCCACTACTTCCTCTGCTACTTTGATACACTCAGCTGCATCTCCTGTGTCTCAGACTGCCAAAATGTCAGCTGCTTCTCAGATCATTCCTTACTCATCTGTGTTGTAAACAGGGTGATTAATTTAATTTACAAACGGATTTTTCTCCTTTGCAATTAAATATCTTCATCGGAATAGTTTTTACAATGCCCTATTGTAAAATAGGGCCCTTTCTCTTCAGCAAACTAATTTCCTCACAGAGTGCAGAAAAGCAGAAGCCTTTAGGGAGTTGGCAGGTCTGAAAGGAAGAACGAGGCCACTACGATGCAGCCTGGTCTCGGGAGTTTGGGGGGTAATTCTGCCCCCAAAACTGCACGGGCGCACAGAGAACGAGAGACTGCAGGGAAGACAGGGGAGATAATGAACCTCCCAAGGAAAGGCTTTCAGATTGAAGTCCCTTGGGATAAAGAGAGCTCTGCAACAGAGCCAGCACCCAAGCCCTTCTTTTTTGTCCTGACAGCTGGGAGACATGCCTGACCGCTCATTACAGCTCACTTCCATGCAGTGCAACTTCTCCCCAGCTTCTCCGACACGCAAAGCATACACAATATAGCCATTAGCATTCTCTTTCCTCACCCTGAAATCCCATCATAGCACATCTATCCTGCTTCATCCCTCCTTTGGTTCTGAAGTGTTCACTGGATTGACTTTCAATTTTTTCTTCTCACTTTCAAAAACCTATAGCAATTTCAACCTGCCCATCCTTTTCACCTGATTGACCTCACCTCCTAGGAGCTCAGCCTCCTCCTTTCCTCTCAACCACACTTGAGCTTTCCCCATGCTTCCCATTCAGTCATGTCCCACTGCCTCTTCTAGTGTGTAGGTTCATCTCCTGAGCCTGCACTGCCAGAGCCACTCCCTTCTTCTTCCTATACAGCTTAAATATACTGAAAGACAAGCATGTTAAAAAAAAAAACGTGGAACATTCTGATACTTGAACACCAAACTCCCAGTGACACATTGTAACCCTTTAAAAATCTCCCCTCTGCACTACGAAAACAGAGCTACCAACACTCGGTCACCCTCCTGGTCCTCCCACAGTGCTCTGCAAGCCCAAGCCCTTTCAAGTTTGTGACTGTGCCTTCCGCGCTTACGTATAACCCAGTGCATTACCTGTACATAAAAAGGAATACCAAATGATGTGCTGCTGCTTCAGCTGAGGGAAACCACAGCAGGCAAACAGATAGCAAGACTTTCTAAGCCAAGAATGTGAGTGATCACAATCACCAGAAGCATAAAAGCTAAGCTCCCTAACTCAACGCTCAAGCTAGCTTTCGTAATGTCTTCCTGTGGGAAAGGGCTCATCATGATCCTTTAAGAGATCTAAAAAAGCTTCTACTCAATCACTCATCCTTTCTGACAACCCAAAGCACTCCCTGTCCCTCCAAGCTGATCAAGCTGATGGTTGCAATACAGACCTGCTGCCCATGACAAGCCCTGGGTTCCCCTGACCCCCATACCCCAGGATGTGTGCAGTGCAAGGTGGAGCTGGGAAACCAGGGCTACCTGCCCCTTGAAACGCTCCTACATCAAACAGCCCTGAACACAGAGAACATCAAGACTTCTCTGTTTTTAAAGGAGTTTAGATGTCCAATATAAATCCTCTTTGATAAAAGAATAAAATGCTTCAATCCCAGTGGCACATCACAGAGGGCCCCCAAGGCCTTCACAGCAGGGGACCTCTCCTCCCACAGCCAGCGCCAGTATGGTGCCATCCTCTGCCAAGCAGACAGGCTCCAACAGTGGAAAAATGGGTAGCTTTTCTCTATTTGCCTTCCCCAGGTGAAATCAGGTTCCCTGATGTAGGTTGCCCTCCTCCTGTTCATAAGGGGAGGGTGGCTGTGGGGATGGCGGCTCCCAGGATGGTCCCTCTGGTGCCATGGTGACAGCCAACGAAATGAAAGGGCTGTACGTCCCTCTGAAGTGACAGTCCTGCGATTGTAGCAAGGGGAGAGCGGCTGCTCTGCCATATGCCGTGGGGAACTGGCATCATTGCCTTCAGTTTTCATGACCCTTTCAGGCTTTTTCATGTTAGTTTAATTAAACATTTTTTTCATGTTTGATTGATCACATTCCAGGTCTGAGGAAGCTTGGAAACCTCCCTTGCTCGTAACACTGTGATCTGAACTTCTCCCCAGCAAAATCCCAGCCTCCATCCTTGGTGGTTTTTAGGCTCGCAGGCCCCAGTAGTGGCAAGGCCCCAGAGTGCTGGGTCCTGTGCAAGCACCTGGGGGGAGAGACTCTCATAGTTACTGTCCTGGTTCCAGCTGGGACAGGGTTAACTTTCTTCCCAGTAGCTTGGGGGGTGTGCTGTGTTTTGGGTTTGGTGTGAAAGGAGCGGTGTGAAAGGAGCGTTGATGGCCCATTGATGCTTTGGCTGTTGCTGGGTGATGCTTGCACCGGGAGGGGGGAGCACAGCCGGGGTGGTGGACCCAGCTGCCCAATGGGGTATTCTATACCATGGGACATCATGCTCAGTATAAAAACCAGGTGTGTGGGGGGGCTCGTCCCCAGTTCGTGACACGCGGTCGGTGAGCGGTTGCGTTGTGCATTGCCTGCTTTGTGTATTCTGTTATTGTTGTTGTTCTCACTGTTATTATTACTGTTCTACTTAGTTTTATTTCAATTATTAAACTGTTTTTATCTCAACCCGGGAGCTTTCCTACTTGTGCCCTCCCGATTCTCTCCCCCATCCCACCGGGGGGTGGGGGTGATTGAGTGGCTGCGTGGCGTTTATTTTTGCTGGCTAGGGTTAAACCACGACAGTTACTCAGAGACTCCCATCCAAACGTGCAAGACAGCAAAAGGGTCTGAGGAGAGACAACTCGCCAAAAAGCCAGACAGCAGTCAGGAGCAGGAACAGCCTGCAGCCACCTAGGAAGACAGGGTGCTCCTTCTTAAAAAACATCTTTTTTTAACTTCTGTTATGGAATGACTTTGTGAGCAACCCAACAGGGATCCTTCCTCGTGTCCCTCTCTACTGGGTGATGGCACAGAGGCATCATGTCCCCCCGTATGAGGACTGCTGTCTGCCCTCCAGCCCAACAGTGATCTTCCCACCATCTTACTGTTCGACAGCTCTGCTTGGATCTATGTGAGTCCTAGAGGACCCCACCTTCCCAACGGCCTGCATTAAAGAAAGTGAAGGGTCTGATGTTTGTGCTAGAGATGCAAACCTGAGAACGATTCATTTGCCTTTCTTACAGGAAGTCATCAAACCCTGAACAGGATGCTCCAGACAGAAATCCTCTGAACAGCGTATCAGGAAGGGAAAAAACTATGGTAGTGTACACCCTCCTTTTCTAGGTAAAAAACTAGAACAGTGGGGTCAGGAGCTGCTTTGAAAAGGCACACTCACTCCATGGTTCCTTAACGATGAAAGGGTATATCCTGGAAGGCCGTATGCCACATACGCTATTCCCTCAGGAAGAGTAACTCCTGGCGTTCGCTCTGCATTCATAGAGCTGCAGGAGCCACAGGCTGGGAGAGAGCTCCTGAAGGAAGAGCTGGGAAGGGAGCGAGGGTGTCACATAGATAACTGACGGTGCATTTTACTGCCTCATTTTGCATAACTCTTGTTTTGAATAGTGCAGCCCACTGTTTTAATTTTCACTTTATCAGAATAAACTAGATTTGTTCTCACTCTCAAACCTTGTCTGGGAATAAATGTGCCACTTACACAAGTCATCAAAAACAAAGTGCTCTATGGGAGCAGTGGATAACAATTAGTGAATAAACACTGAAAAAGACTTCAGAGATTGGTCTGCTATGTCTCTGAGACAGAAGACATTAAAGGGGTCCCTACTGCTAGGATGCATGTTATCACTGAGCCTCATGGATTTTTTCAGGAGTGGAAACTCCCAACAGCAAGGCACAGCGTATCGCCCTCACTTATGTACCAAGGAAGCAAGGGGCGGCTAAAAGGCAGAATCACACAGAAATGGGAAAGCCAAAGGCAACTTCATAATGACACAGCCTAAACTGCAGATGGATATGTTCTGGGCTTTGTTTGGCACCACCACAGAAATCAGGCTAGTTCCTATCTCTGAGAAAAATACTACCAGCACAAATCAGGTCACAGGTCTGGCAGAAACCCTCCTCCCCTGCTCCATGTGCACCTTCACTGGATTCTCAGCAACATTTTGTTGCTGCTGTTGTTGGAGAACCCAGCTTCAGTCACTAGGAAAGATAAACTAAAAAGGACCACAAAGTTCCTTGGATCTGTGCAGCAATGCCAGTTTGTGTTATTACATGGTGTCTTCCAGTACAAACCACATCAATGATTAAACACAGCTAAATTTATTCATGGTGTTATAGCTTCACTCAGCTGCTTCCTTACAGGTTACCAGTTGGGGGAAAAATGCCAACCACTGTTCCATGATTGAATCCACCTCTTGAGAACTTGTACTGACTTTCCCTGTGATGCAGAGTTTCCTCTTTCTGCCATGTGTCCTCCATCTTTGTCTTACCTCGCTTTTTCTGTTTGAGTTCTTGATTTTATCAATTTGTAGTTTTTCTTTCCCTTTTTCTACTGCATCACTATGCTAGGTATTCCAGCAGAAAAGTCATGATGTACCCTTTAATTTGTGACATGGACTCTCCAGCCAGTTGGATGGGGGAGATGATGGACTGACTGGAAGAATAAGAGGTTATCATGCTTCCTAACTATCCAGAGACTCTCTTCTTTCTCCCAGTAGCCTGCACACCTTCCACAGTAGGGTCTTTACACAGAGGTAGAGAAATCCCCACTGTACGGTGCATTGGAACCGTTTCTTGCTTTCTGCAGCAGTGGTCCCCAATGGCTGAAGCAGGTTTCACTCATTAGTCACAAGCATGTTACAGGTGAACAGAAAAGCCCTTGGTGAATAAGCTTATCTGGATTCACACTGGCTCTGCAACATGCCACCTCGTGTGCCTCTGGAACTGAGATTCGGATAGGCAGCCAAGGCTGCCCTGGTGTTGGCAGAATGGCAAGGAGGTAGTGGCAGCCACGAGGCAGGGAAAGTTGGGAGAAGAGGAAATGAATCCACTGAGATGTAGCCCTTTTGATCTTGACACACTGGCTCCTGGGAGATGTCTGGCTTCAAGCAGGCGCTTGGACTGGAGACCAGAGGCCCAACAAGCAGTCCCCTCCAACCAACGCTTCTGTGATTCTACATGTGGCCGTCAAACCAGCTCTTTCATGTCAGTGCCCAGGCAGTTGGCTAAACTGGATTGCACAGATGGTCTGGATGTCCACTACCAGGAGTTACCAACCCCATTACCAATACCAGAAGTGCGACTGCAGCAAGCTACCTTCAACCTGGTTGTCCTGTTTGCCAACAGCTCTAAAGCTGCAAGGGCATAAGCTTTACTTGCTAAAGGCACACAGCTCTGATAGATGCACGTGGCCAACACAGAAGCCTGAGCTGCTGTAGTTTCATTCCTCTTGGTACTTAAGATAGCTGCAGCAATGATAGCGTGGACACACGTGGTCATATCGTAGTAACACTTTCAGATCAGAGCCAAGATGAGTTAGTGGTCTTTTCTGACGTTAACATCTACTAGCACGTCGATCCAGATGACAAATTTCCCAAACTTAAGTGTATTCTGAGAAGATGTTTCGGTCTGGGTCCTCATGTATTTGAAACCAGCAAAGTGCTGCTGTTTTCTTTTTCTCTTTGAAAGAGAACATCCCATTCCTGCTCCCATTGGGTAAGAAGCTGCTCTTCTGTACCATTTCCTATCTAGGGCTATCTAATGGAAACCATGAGGGTTGAGATGCTGCAATTTGCAGTCTGCTAGCAACCAGAACATTTCTGAAGGGCCTGGAGACATCAGCAGTTTCTGGAATCAGTGCCTGGGGTTACGTGCACATTTGTGGGCAAAGTTTGCTTTTATCTTTGGATTCTAGTCCAGTCTTTTTCCTGGACATCTGTGCCTGTGATATGGGGTGTTGGAGGGAGGAGGAATGCACATTCTCAGCCTGTCCTTTCAATTTAAATAACACCTTTTGCATATTCACCCATCTTAACAGGGAAAAGCCTCTTCTTTGCACCTAATCATCAGCAAACAGCAGCCACTGTGGCTTTTATCAATAAGCCAGTTTTTAGTTAGGTCTGTAAAAATAAATAAATAAATATATACAGCAAGAGAGACACAGAGAGAAGTGACACAGACGGTATCATTTTCAAAGAGATTTTTAAAAACACATTAAAGAGCTTTTCTTCACTTTTTTTTTTCTTTTTTAATTCAGTGACAGTCTAGGAAGGAGGAGATGAAGATAAAGAAAAAATAAAAAGAAGATTTAATGAGGATGAGAGAGAGAGACTGAAAGGATGTTTCCTAATCTGAACGAGCAGTTAAGGAGAATCAGGATGGAGGGAAAGGATGAATCTGAGAGATAATTATTGGGGATGGGTTGGAGCAGTAAGGGTAAGAGAAGAACAAATGCAATTCAGAAATTCAACCAAACCTGAAAAAAACCTGGTACCTTCTGCTATCTCATCTCAGGGCAGGCCAGCGTGCCCTCCTGGAACTGGGGGCACGCCAAGATACCACCAGAAAGACAGCTGCTCTCGTCTTCCTTGAACACAATCTTCCTTAAAGTGGGAAGCAGTGGAAATCTCCTGAGAAAGACTGTTCCCTTGGTGCCTGTAAGCAAATCTGGAGTGTCTGATAAAGCCTTTCATCGAATCCCTAGCTGTATAGCCCAAATTTCATGCTGCTGGCCACAAGTAGGGAAAACTTGCTGCTACCTGCAGAAAGGAGGATTGTTCTGCAGTGAAAGTAACTGATGAAGGTTCCCCCTCTCTGTCCCTAGTTTGCTGTGTGATGCTGGACATATTTTCTGCCTCTGAATTCTCCTGCCTCTAAAATACAGAGCATTTATAATGCATTCCCATTTAATCCAGTTGCCTTTATTAAAAGGGGTCAGAATTTTTCATCTCTTTCAGAGGCCTTCTGCTCCTAATGGGAACTCTCCTCTCCACCTCCAACTGAAACAGGTAGAAGCTAATTTCCTGCAGCAGGAAGAAATTACTTCTATCCCTGTAGTGCCTGAGCAATTCCAACAGCTGCACGTGCTTCATAAAGACTGGTGCTGGCTGACACAGATTTGTGACAAGTCTTCCCAGCCTCACGGGGGACACAGTGACCCTTAATTCACTCCTGTTTGCAAAGTACATTGAGATCCTTAGATGGAAGGGGTTATAAAATACCAAGTATTATTTGCTACCACTCAGTCCCTCCCCTGCTCCTCTCCCTCCCCCCAAAAGACATTTCAGACTTTTTCCTATTGTGAGCTCTATTTTATTTTTTAATTTCCAGACGGCTGAACTAGATAAGGGCCTGGAGGGATTGATTTACGAGGGGAGATTAAAAACGCTAGATATGTACAGTTTAGTTAAATGATGGACATGATAACGCCTTACAGGAATCTCTTTTTTTTTGGAGGGACAGAATGGGAGGAAAAGGAGGAAATGTATAGCTCTAAGCTTTATTTTGTTTATAATTTGCTTTTATTTGCACACAGTAGGAGAGACACAATGGCTGCCACAAGGGTGACACAGGAATGCAGCACAACCTAGCAGGAAGAGATACGCCAGGTTAATGTGAAGCAGTTAAATTGCTGTATGAAGACAGTTAGCTGGAGAGGGATTAACACAGACTCTAACACAGCTAATGACAGTGGAGAATGAAAATCTGGGGCCCGGATCCTGCAAAGTGCCCACACATAGTAACGTGCAAGATCCAGGACTTAAACTGAAAACCAATTAGCCTTAAGACAGGCTTAAGAAAATGAATCATGGAAACAGCTGCAATATATCATTGATTAGTAGTTTACAAAGGAGGAGCAGACATTAAGTCCAGCATAGATTCGTGGAGAAATACCATCAGGAGCCCTTTGCACAGGAAAAAGAAACTGGCAAGTTATCTTTTAGTGGTTTATTCCTACGGGAGCTCTGCTAAGGGGATCTGGGAAAAAATGTAAGAACCCCAGATCATCTGAAGAACAACCAGTATCTTGCCTATGTGATGGACAACATACTGCGGCTGAAAAACAGAGCCTCTCTCTCTAGCTGCAGGCTCCCAGGACTGCAGAAGTACATGGGCTGCTGACCAGCCAAGCCAGCAAGGGGCACAAAGGGCATAAAATTGCTTTTTGGTCTGTCCCAAGCAAAATACATAAGAGCTTCCAAGACAGAGATGGTTGTTTTGAGACATCTAAATAGCAATGCCAAGTATGTCTGTAGGGCTCCTAGGAGGAACACTGGGAAGAGGTAAAGTCTCCTGGGAAAGAGGGAAGATGGTGCTGGACTTCTGGACACAGAGCCGGAGAGGGAGACTTTTGTGATTCCTGCTAGAAGTGCAAGCTATTAGGTCTGTCCTTGGACTACTCCTCACGCTGCAGCACCATATCAAGTCCCAAGCATTCATCACTGCAGAGTGATAAATTCCTCATATCCTCTCCCACTTCTGACACCATGCAGATCTGCTGCAATATGAGACCTGATGCAGGGCATGGGGAACTCTCTCCAAAATGCTCCCAAAACTTTGACAACTTCAGTAAAGCGACACTGGGGAGCCATTCGCAAAATGAGAACACCCTCTGGAAGAGGGGGAGGGGTCAGTTTAATGCAGAGCAAAACGGTGGCATCAGGAGGAAGAACCACAAAGCAAGAAAAGTCCAGGTCTAGTCTGAGTGTTTGTCTGCACCATGACAGACACCACACTGGTGTCCTCGTCACAAAAGCACAGGAAGCAGCTCTGTACAAAGATGGAGTCTTCACTAGAGCCAAGCCCTTAGGGCCTGTGCCATGAGAAACCCTATAGAAAGTCAAACATCCATTTGCCTAGTCAGGCCCAGGTGAATGGGCTCGGCACCGTCGGCAGAATACCAGGTTGCAGTGGAGTCTGTGGTTCCTGCAGCTGCAGCCCTGCATATGCCCAGGTCCCTGCCATTTCTGTAGGGGGGCCACCTCCTCTGCCTGATAATCCCTCTTTACTGGGGGATGCACTTGAAAGCCTTGAAGTGGGGCCCAGGCACGCACAGTACCCAAAAGCCATACCTTGTGCTGGTTCTCTGCACCAAACAGAGCCAGCTTGACAGCCGGCACAACCCAACATTGCAACAGCATCTATTTAATCTCTTTTCTGAGCAAAAGTTATGTGCTGTTGTGCACTGTGAGTTGGACATTTTTCCAGAAGCCCCCCACACAACCGATCCTATAACTGCATGAGTCTCCAAGGAGCAGAGATGCTTCCTGAAGAAGCGATAGGCAGCTGGCGGGTAGAAGCGATCACTGCGTGGCGGATGAGATTCCACGGCACGCTGGAGATGGAAATATCACCTTAACAAGCATGGACAGCCCCCAATGGACTATAAAATTCATTTGGTGACTGAGATAATTCAAAAGAACCAAGTGGCACAGCAATAAAAGCCGGAACACATAAATTTAAACTCAGAGAGCTCTGCAGTGCCCCAGTAATAAGTGACAAAACAACCCACACCCACAGAGACTTACCCAAACCTGTCTGAAAGTCACAGTCCAGAGACCTGGGAAAGATGCACAGAAATTGTCTTTTTTAAAGAGGGAGGAGGACCAAGGGGAGTAAATACAAGAAAAGTGCTTACGCATTCAGAGTCTATTCGTCTACAAGTCCAGAACATGTATACGTGCCATGGCAGCTGTGCTAGGTATTGTGCAAGCAGCTTTTTATTAATCACATTACCGAGTCCCAAACTAGCATGTATAAGAGGCTAAATATTGTTCTCCATTATAGCAGGGTAGGCCAGTTCAAGACAACAATTTCACACTACCTGAGTGTAGCTGAGGTTGGATTATGGCAAACCACCTTTATTCTGCTTTTATGAACAACACAAATTGTCTTGTCCTTCCTCTCTTCTGTCCCCACTGGGATTCTTCCCCACACTGCTCAGAGTGTGCTTCCCAAAGCACTTCCCTCCCAAGGAGTTAGTTTGCTACTCATAAGATGAACAGACTAAAATTGCGATAATAAAAACTTTATAGCCCTCCATCATGTTCATTCATGCTAATGTTCTCTCTCACTGTGGATATAGCAAAAATTTCAGTACTGGAGAAGAAACAGGAGGCTTCTGATGGCATCACAGGCATGTTTTTCAGTGCTGTAAAAACATGGCAGTACAATACACTTTTACAGCGGAAGGTGTCCATCAAGGTCATTAATGACAGAGAGGAGACACAAGAGCAGAAAGTTGCTGATCGATGACGTGTCATAGTTTGGAGATGGAAACTGCGGTAGACATGATCCATACATCTCCATGTCCCCACAGGGAACTGTCCTAATCTAATAAGACGGGTGTCTTCATGGAGAGGTCCCAAGGGCGAAAAGGAGGCAGAGCTCTGGCAAGTGACATCAGTTGTAACACGGAAAATTGGAGGGTCTGGGGATAGAGCCGATCTCCTCATAGTACCTCAGTGAAAAGGTGGGGGAATCCTGCGGCTTTAGGGACTGGGGTGGTACAGAATGCTAATTACCCTTGATGAGGGAGGAAGGGGACGCTGGCTCAGCTAGCTAATTCATTATATCTAGTCCACCAGACAAGTGAGTCCTTTGTCAGGGTGAGGCAGACGCTCTCACTGACATAACAGGCACAAGCATTTTGATTTCCCAGCTCTGTGAGTGATGGCAGATACCACACCTGTCCCCAGAGCTTAAAAGCTGGGATCTTCAGCACCAGCAGAACAAGCCTTCATCCTAAAGGAGTCATTTTACTTTTTAATAAGTAGCAAGGGCAGACACTGAAAGGAGACGACGACTTTAAGAGTCTACAGGAACATCTATGATTTGGGTTTAACAACCACTGTTCTTTTCCTCTCCCACACAACTGGTCTTCCCAGAATCAGACCTGGCTGTGATTTATTATTATCTCTAATTTTTTGTACGGAGGCAGCATATGGGAGCTGTATTTGCAGAACAGAAATCCACTACGATAAGTATTACACACACAAAGACCAAAGATACAGTCCCTGCTCCAAGCACATTACAAATCAAGTACAGATTAGAGATCGAGATAAATACTGCAGTGTGATTCACCTGGATTCACTGTTGTTTTTAAAACCTGCCTTTATTAAGGAATAGAAAACACTTATGAGGATAGGGTTAAATATATGTTTAAGGAACCACAACCCCTTTTAGGAGCAGCTGAAGCTGCTGTGGAAATAGCTGAAGACATCTTTTCTAGGCATTTTTCTGCCTTGTACTTTCTGCCTTTTTTTTTTTTTTTCTTCCTACCTTTTTCCATCCTAATAAGGGCATTTGCAATGGAAACCAGGCTCTTTGCTGCCTCTGAGGTCATTTGCTCTTGCTGCTTACTTCCCTCCCCACACATCATCAGCCACTCCGTGAACCGAAGGTGCTGTGGAGCAGAGAAAATGCCACCTCCCAGGAATGGAAATGGCACTGCATCACCATTCCTTTGCTTACGAAGGACCATTCTTCCTTTTTTTTAGCAGGGTTTGGACTTTTAAACTGGTCCTCTGTATATGACAGCTACCACTGAGATCAGACTTCAGAGTGTAGGTCAAGCTGGTCAACTCAATACTTTGTACAGGTCTGACTATTCGAGTCAGTGAAATCTTAACCAGACCTTTCAATCAAAACAACTGTTAGACGTGTATTGGGTCCTTTTACCATTAAAGCTTAATTCCCTGAACTGAACAGAACAAACCACACTCGTTAAAGGCATCTTTATACCGATACCTGTTACAGACCTGGAGGCTGCACCAGTTTAACCTTACAGAGTTCAGGTAATATAACTAAAGCTGTAGAAAACCTGTGATCCTACATGCACCTATATGTCCCTGCTGCATCCCCTTCGCTTAAGATCAGTCCCAGTCCTACTCTGCCCTGTAGGATGAAGTAAAGCAAGCTATTTGCACAACCCGTACTATTCCTCCCCTGTTGATGGTGGTGAATTGTGTCAGAGGACACAACTAAAAGGGTCATGAACTGAAGCAGATCCTCCTCAGCCTGCAGTCCCACTGAGCCTCAGAAGGCAACAGCCATTTGAGGGCTGTCGCAGGAGGAATGCAAGCTGCTAGCACAGAGGGCTCCCACAAGCTGCCTCCTCGAAGGACACTGGCACCCTCCTCAGGTTGTGGCTCAGACCACCACCATCACCCTGAGATGAAAGTTTGCCACTGCCAAAGGCAAGTGTCTCTCCCCACTCCATGACACAGCTCCTCTTGGAAAGTCCCTTGACTGCTTGCACAGGAGGATTTAGGGCTGAGTCAGCCCTGCAGTTCCCAGAGACAAGGCCATGTCCATGCCCTCGTGTATGAGTGAAACGAGTACCTAAGGTGGCCAGAGAAGAGCAGGATGTACTCCGAGCATCTTTTGCTTTCCGCATCGGTGTAAGCGTCCCTCCACCATTCCCTCCAGAAGGGAATTTTGATGGAGGTGTTTCTGCAGTGCCCACACTGGAACTGTGCATTATGACAAAGCTTAATGGGATTCCACAGTCAATTACTCCCTACCCATTTTTCTGCAACAACACCATTGCACAACGACTAATAAGTGAATTACAGGAGAGAAAGGCCTTCGCTTTGTATAGGCAGGAGATGTGTCATTTGGCTCTTCAAGTGTATGGGAACAGAAAAGATTTAATTTTTCAGCCCCTCCCTTCCCCAGCTCTCCATCCACCACAAGATGAAATAAACAGAAGGAAGATGGGCTTTTTGCATAAATTGGAGATGTATGATTGATAACGTGTTATCTTGTCAGCTGGAGACACCTGCATGGCAGGTATTTATGCTATCAGAAGGGTTCTAGCTGGTGAAATACAGTTTGGTGCCGATAAGGGGACCCAGGGACTCATGGCGCCAGCCCCATGAGGACAAGGGGATTAAGGCTGATATTTTGCAGCTTGCTTTTATTAAATTCTGATTCCTTTTGTGAAGTGAAAAAAAAAGAGGGGAAGAGTGATTGGTTTTAAGCAGATAAAAGACACATGAGGGGTGGGGGTGGCTGGTAGAAAAGGGGCTGATGAATGGGAACACAGAAGGCCAGGAGATCTCTTGGGAATAAAAGGAAAAGTATTAAACAATTTTCTGATTGACTAGGTCTTGTCTGTCAGGCAGGGAATCAGAGTAGGGGGAATGGGTTTGGGGAGTTCCTCAGAGTACAAAGACACAGTTACATTAAAAGCAGAGCTAAATTATACAGATGGGGGAGGGGGAAAGAGCCAATTTCCTTCCTTTGCTGGAATTTTTAAACATGCAGCATGACTGATGTTCAGGCGCCCAGCTCACAGCCCAGCCTACTGCCATCGGCTTCTGCTTGTTGCCCCTGGCAGAGACTCCTGCTACACACAGTGACTGAGCCCCTCAAAATACTCCCACTTAGGATAAGGCTTCCTCTAAGCTTCCTCATGGCAGACCCACGTGCAGGGAGTCCCAAACTGCAATACAAGGGGCAGTGGGGCCGGAGGGGGGCACTGACAGAGCTGGTGTGGGGAGCCCCGGGCTGGGGGAGCCAGCATGGTTCCCACTCCTGAGCATTTTCAGGATAAAACCCTTCCCTCTTTACTCGTACATGTATCTTAGAAAAAAATCATTTGGGACACTCATGAAAGAAAAGCCTTAACAACTTCAGATAAGCCAAGGTAGTACTTTGCATATTCCCCAGGAATTCCCCTAGGGCTGGAAAAACAGCAACAAAACACCGGGGAAGGAATGATCCTATGCACCACAAGCATCAGTGGAGAAACCTACCACACTAACCACACACCCTGTGTGCAAAGAGGGCTTTTATCAACTGCAACCAGAATCAACATTCAGACACAAAAAGATACTGAGAAACGTTGGTAACGGCAACACCCTGTTATAGGATGGGAAGGTCTGCGATGCAGACACAGATGGATCCTTTTGGTTATATGATTCTGTTTGTGGTTCTCTGGGCATGTATTATTAATACCCTACAGAGTTTTAATTAGAGCTGAGAGATTCATTCATTGTGAATAATTTATCTGATTAATTTTGCCTTGCTTCTGTTCATGAATTGTCCACAAGCAGTTTGTAATTTTCTCAAATTTATTTGTCATTTGCAATTATTTGCTGACTTGTCTCGGTAAATAATTCTCAGCATATTGTTTGTCCACAAACTGTCCCCAGATAGTCAATATTCAAAATCGGAGCTGGGTTAGATATACTTTTGTTAAATATATGCAGTAAATTCCATTGAATGTTTCTGTTTTCTGAGTAACCTTTAGGATCAGGCTTCCATAGAGAATACTACTTTTTATGAGTTCAAATTTTGCTTCCTGCAAATAGTCTCTAATATTTACATAAAATTCACTGTTCCCATGAACATTCCTGCCAATCAATATATTCACTACAATACACACAGAAGAGACCACAAAAGGAGTGTTTTATAGTTGAAGCAAATAGTTCTTTTGTTACACAGTGCCCCAGTCTGTTCCTAGGGGACCTGTCTGAAGGTTTGTTTAGCGGGGGGGAGTCTGGTTGGTTTTGCTTTTCCAACTCTCCTGGTCAGGGGTTATGTTCTCCCCAAGTCACTCTCTCATGCAAACAGCGCTGCACACTGAATACATCGTCTTTGCGGGCTGCCTCTGCCAGCCTGTCTCAGAAGTCTCCACCGAGCATGGGACACTGGGCTAAGCACCATCCAACCAGAAAGAGTTACCGTCACTGCTGAGTGTGCCAAGTGGCACGACCAAATTCCCTGCCAAGCAAGTCACTGCTTGCTCCAATGTGTGCTGCCATGAAAAAACTTGAGAAAAAGAAAATGCCATACAACCAGGCTCACTCATGGGAACGAACCCCACTCTGTGGCAACAGGAGAAGCTTGCCCACTCTGTAAGACTAGACCGAAATTTGTACGGGATCTTTCCTTCAATGCAACTTAACATATTGTTTGGCACTGAAGAGAGAAGTTTCTCTGCTTGCAGTGTGCAAGAACCAGTGTGAAGAGTAAAGGACATCCTTCCATAATTACCAAGTAACCTCCACTTTGTAGGTTTGAATTATTAGCTTCTGGCAGGGAACTGTAGAGACATATCATTGTCATCCAATAACGTGCTGCAGACTTGCTTATTTTTAAATCAAGTTCAGAGATGAAGACTCACGTATTTCAGTATCCCAGAGCAACTAGAAGGTAAATACTACTGTGAAAGTTCTGTGGATGCTTGTTAACCAGCATGCACCCTTACTAGGATTTGTAAGCATATGCAGTCATGCCATAACCAGGGACAGCACAGGCAGAAGTAATAATTTGTCACCTAGTCCAGCACCAGTGGAGCCAGGCCCATATCATTCATAAAATCATAGAATCATAGGATGGTTTGCATTGGAAGGGACCTTAAAGATCATCTGGTTCCAACCCCCCTGCCATGGGCAGGGACACCTTCCCCTGGACCAGGTTGCTCAAAGCCCCATCCAGCCTGGCCTTGAACACTTCCAGGGATGGGGCAGCCACAACTCCTTGAGGCAACTTGTTCCAGTGCCTCACCACCCTCATACTGAAGAATTTCTTCCTTCTATCTAACCTAAATCTACCCTCTTTCAGTTTAAAGCCGTTACCCCTTGTCGTATCACGACATGCCCTTGTAAAAAGGTCCTCTCCAGCTTCCTTGTAGGCCCCCTTCAGGGACTGGAAGGCTGCTATAAGGTCTCCCCGAGGCCTTCTCTTCTCCAGGCTGAACAACCCCAACTCACTCAGCCTTTCTTCATGGGAGAGGCATTCCTCCTGATCATTTCTGTGGCCCTCCTCTGGACCCGCTCCAACAGGTCCATGTCTTTCTTGTGCTGAGGGTTCCAGAGCTGGACGCAGTACTCCAGGTGGGGTCTCACCAGAGCAGAGGGGCAGAATCACCTCTCTCGACCTGCTGGCCACGCTGCTTTTGATGCAGCCCAGGATACGGTTGGCCTTCTGGGCTGCAAGCCCAGAAATTCCCTTCAGTGTTTTTCCTACAGCCTAGTCCAGACTGGTTTTAACTATTGCCAGCAATGAGACTCCTACTTCATCTTTTCAGGATTTACTTCACATATTTCAGATCTCATTATGTAAGTTCTTCCAGACAGTTTCCATCTTTCCTTTCTCAGTGCAATTTTGTTGCTTTTAGTTATTACATCCAGGAAGGGAAATAGCCTGGCATACTTGTGTTTTGCAGGTATGTCGAGGCTTTCATACCACTTTCTAGCTCAGCATACCAACAACTTCTACATTTCCATTTTGATCTTTGATTAGACCCATGTGTCCCCTATAAATACTCACGCTCTCCAATCCAAATTCCACTGAGGTCAGTGCCAAAAACCTCTGGTTCTTAGTGGGTCTGAAACATAACTTCTGATGGTTACCATTCACACATCTTAGACCTCAACAAGCCAAACACGGCTGTTTCCCTTGTCCCTCAAATCAATCTCCTGAGCATCAGGCTGCTCATGCTGCTCAAATCTGAACTTTCTTCAAGTCTTCCTATGATGTTCTGCTGCCTGGAGCAGAATGCAATATTGGAGACTAGAATGGACAGGGAATACCATTTCCTTGCTCTGGATTCACTATTTGCATTTCCTAGGGCCTTGTGAGTGTATATTAGCATCCTATAGAGCTTTGCGGGTACATGCAGTATTAACATCCTATAAGGTTTTGTAGACATTCATTATTAACACACAATAGAATCTGTGTAGATGCATTATTAATACCCTCTTAGCTGGCAAGAGAATGGTGATATTTTCATATGAGAAATGTAATTGTTTAATATCAAACAGTATTATTTCAAAGATTTAATTGTATAATTGGGGTCAGTAATCGCTCGGTCGTTCTCAGAGCAAGATGAACTTGCAGGGTAAAAGATTTATTGTCCTGACAATAGAGAGCAAATTTAATATTTCTGAAAAAATGAGAACTATTAATCCTGGCATGTGTTACTCTCAAACACAGGGAACTGATAAAACTTTGATCTAATTTTCTCTTTGAAGGGGCGTTGGTGGGGTGTGGGGAAGACTGTTAACTGTATGTGGCCTGCCACGGAAAGCACAAAGGCTAGCCACATTCGGCTTCTCAGGAGCTCTCAGATTGTGCACAAGACAGCTACTGCGAGAACAAACTGTTCCAGTCCCACCATGCTGGAAGGGGAGGGAAGACAGAAGTGGTTTCCATGACCACAGGCAGCTTCACGGTCATTTCTCCAAGGGATGCTATTTGCATTTGCACCCACTGGGCACACACTTTCCTGTTTCTGGGAGTGCCAACCAATATTTGCATTCCAGATCAAGTAATACATGCATCAGTGGATGATGAGGTGCGTACATGCCAGTTGCAGCAACCATTTGGGTAATTCGTCTGTGTGAAGCCTGTGAAATCTGTTTGATACTGGGGGCTCGAGGTTTGGTGAAAAACTTCAAGCTTTGTTTTAATGAGAGGCTCTGATACCTTCTCAGTTTTGTTTGTTTTGTGTTTTCTGTTTTGGGTTTTTCTGCATCTAAGTTGAACAAAAATTCACAGAAGGTGACAGTGATAACAAAAGAGGCCCGTTAAACTCTGATGGTGTCCTCTCAAATGGAGCAGAAAAGAAAACCAACTGGCTGCTGCCTAGGGCAAGCCAATTTTCCATGTCAAAACTAAGGCTGGAAGCGGGAAGCAAGAAAGAAACAGAGCACCTGACTTGGTGAGGCAGCAGTGGGGACATACTGCAGAGATAACCAGTTATTGTAAAAGCAAGAGTATTTCCTTGGTCATTTGGAGAGGAAGGCTGATGAGGAAGGTGAAAACAGAAAGGCTGCACAACTTCTGTGATGGGCACAGGATCACAGTGTCCTTGGATAGCAGCAGGGAAAGGTAGCGGGGCATGTATTATCTTGCCATGCCCTGCACATACCAGTGCTAGTAAAGGGAAAGAGTTCCTGGGATTTCTGAATCTTTACAGTATCTCTTTGTATAACTTTGCTTTAAGTGTCATGGGTCCCTGAGGAAGGGGACTGTAAACTCACCTTGCCGACAAAGCCAGAGCTCTGCTAACAGGTGGGCTTCGGCTACGGAGCACTGAGGACTTGCAGCAACCAGAGCATAATCCAAGAGGAAGCAGTTAAAGACCTGCTATGCCACCTGGACGCTCACAAGTCTATGGGGCTGGATGGGATCCACCTGAGGGTACTGAGGGAGCTGGCGGAGGAGCTTGCCAAGCCACTCTCCATCATTTACCAGCAGTCCTGGTTAACTGGGGAGGTCCCGGACGACTGGAGGCTTGCCAATGTGACGCCCATCTACAAGAAGGGCCGGAAGGAAGATCTGGGGAACTACAGGCCGGTCAGCCTGACCTTGGTGCCAGGGAAGATTATGGAGCGGTTCGTCTTGAGGGCGCTCACAAGCCATGTGTGGGACAACCAGGGGATCAGACCCACCCACCCAGTTCATGGAAGGCAGGTCCTGCTTGACCAACCTGATCTCCTTCTATGACCAGGTGACCTGCCTAGTGGATGAGGGAAAGGCTGTGGATGTGGTCTGCCTGGACTTCAGTAAAGCCTTTGACACTGTCTCCCACAGCATTTTCCTAGAGAAGCTGGCGGCTCACGGCTTGGACATGTGCACTCTTCGCTGGGTAAAAAACTGGCTGGATGGCCAAGCCCAGAGAGTTGTGGTGAACAGAGTTAAATCCAGTTGGCAGCCAGTCAAAAGCGGTGTTCCCCAGGGCTCAGTTTTGGGGCCGGTCTTGTTCAATATCTTTATCAATGATCTGGACGAAGGGATCGAGTGCTCCCTCAGTAAGTTTGCAGATGACACCAAGCTGGGCGGGAGTGTTGATCTGCTCGAGGGTAGGAAGGCTCTGCAGAGGGACCTGGACAGGCTGGATCGATGGGCCGAGGCCAACTGTATGAGGTTCAACAAGGCCAAGTGCCGGCTCCTGCACTTCGGCCACAACAACCCCAGGCAACGCCACGGACTTGGGGAGGAGTGGCTGGAAAGCTGCCCAGAGGAAAAGGACCTGGGGGTGCTGGTCGACAGCCAGCTGAACATGAGCCGGCAGTGTGCCCAGGTGGCCAAGAAGGCCAATGGCATCCTGGCCTGTATCAGAAATAGCGTGGCCAGCAGGAGTAGGAAAGTGATTGTCCCCCTGTACTCGGCACTGGTGAGGCCGCACCTCGAATCCTGTGTTCAGTTTTGGGCCCCTCACTACAAGAAGGACATGGAGGTGCTGGAGCGTGTCCGGAGAAGGGCAACGAAGCTGGTGAAGGGCCTGGAGCACAAGTCTTATGAGGAGCGGCTGAGGGAACTGGGGTTGTTTAGCCTGGAGAAAAGGAGGCTGAGGGGAGACCTCATCGCGCTCTACAACTACCTGAAAGGAGGTTGTAGCGAGGTGGGTGTTGGTCTCTTCTCCCAAGTAACAAGTGATAGGATGAGAGGAAATGGCCTCAAGTTGCACCAAGGGAGGTTTAGATTGGACATTAGGAGAAATTTCTTTACTGAAAGAGTGGTCAGGCCTTGGAACAGGCTGCCCAGGGAAGTGGTTGAGTCACCATCCCTGGAGGTATTTAAAAGACGTGTAGATGCGGCACTTAGGAACATGGTTTAGTGGGCATGGTGGTGTTGGGTTAACAGTTGGACTCAATGATCTTAGAGGTCTTTTCCAACCTTAACGATTCTATGATTCTATAAGGCCCAGCTTCTGCGGAAAGAGCAAAAAGTACACCAAACAGGGCAAGGGGAGGAAAAATAAACGAGGCACACAGCCTATGCAGGCCAAAAGAAGCTTATAAATACATGAACCCAGGATGTCTGGACACAGCTGCAGCAGTCTGGCATGGAACCACCTATGGAAACTATATCAAGACTACGCAACAGAGATGAAACAGCAGATACCAGCTTGCAAATACAGATGGGCTGCTGAGCTTTTTGCAGATGTGGGCATTACATTTGCAGCTCAGCCCTGGGAGCTACTAATGAAAAAGACTATCTGAGAGGTAGAATATAATGAATTTATGATAGTGATCACCAGGCACTATGTGTTTTTCAGACATTCAAAAAAAGAGCTGTCCCTGTCACCAATGTTTTAGTATCTCCTTGTTTTTAGAGTATTCTCCAAACTTTTTGAAAAATGTAGGAGCAGAAACAGCTTCTTTCTCTTACTCTAACCTTACCTTTCCCAGTTACTTTGGCCAGATACATAGGGATAACCAGGATTTAGACCTGTACCTGCAGTGGTCTTGCAGAGACCTGTACCTGCAGAGATCCAAAATTCAGCGACTGGGAGCCAAATTTGAATGGTCTCAATTCGACCTAAGAGCCCTTGCTAATCACTTCTGGATATGAACTTTTGAAAGGCTAGAGCCAGCTATGGAGAAACACAAGACTTTAGGCAGAATTTAAGCCATCTGTATCTGCTCAATGTATCTAGCCAAGCTGGCTAGACATGAGAGCCTTATCTTATTCTGAAAGACAGAAGCACAGTATCCCCCACCTTGAATGACAAAAAATATTAGACTTTGCAGCCAAGACATTTTGATGTGGGGGAAGACATTTGGGTCATATGAAGAAGATTTCTTTTTTTTTTTTTTTTTCACTCCCTGTGCAATGTATATAACATTTATTTTTGCTTCCCAAAGGTTACAGGAAAAGAGATACAGGATATTCCATGAGAGAGAAACTAACACTTGCAAAGCAGGTCTTTGGAGCCCAGAAAGGACGTGCTCATTAAGTCAGGCTCCATGATCCCAGATTCAATTTCTTCTGTGTACAATCTGCCCTGTGGCCCATTAAGTCAAAAGCTGAGACTTGCTGCTAAAAAACAGCAGCTCCTGCAAAATGCTACTCTTCCAGTTCAGCCTGGAGGTCTCACTGCTCTTTCTTGAAGCAATGCTGCAATTTACTGCTTTCCCTGCGTACAATGACTGCCATTCTCTCCTTTACTGAAATAGCTTCCTCTGGCCAATGCCAAAGACTGTGTTATTAGACCAGTAACTCACTCCTGAACACAGTGATCCAGGTATGGCAATCCCCCAGCGCCTGCCTCTTACAAAAAAGAGCATCAGTGAAACTGGAAAATTACTCCCTCCCTCATTCCTTTCCAAATGGTGTGACTGTCGGATCCAAATCAGGGCCAGCAACAGAGAACATGGAGGAAATTTCCTTTTGCTATGTTATCTGAAAGCAAAACAACAACTAGCAAGCCATGCCAAGGGGATTAAATGAAAAATCACTACAAATTCACTGTGGATGCTGATGCTGTTAAAAACACACATTGCATTAGGACAGATGGTGGCTTTATGCAGTACCCTGCATTGAGAAGAGAGGTTCACAGTGCAGCAGGGATTCTTCGATCGGCTCAGGCTGACTTAGCCCCAGCAGAGCTCTGGTTTCAATGAAAGCAGCTCCACTGTCATTGACAGCATGGGGCTGCCACCTCCCCTCTCTCCTCCAACCACATCAGCTCCACTGGCAGGCACAGGAGACGCGCTTTGTTCTTCACCTTATCTCTATGGCTCCCATTAGGACCAGGTAATTCTCCTTCAACCATTTCTCCCCACTTCTCATGTGAGTATAGGGTTAATTGTTTCTGTGTCCATGACTGGTGTGTGCACCTGTGTATGAACCCATTGTTGGCCACATGCACACACAGAGAAACACATGCACATGATGTATACAGCAATTTAACTCCCTTATTCAGATGGATTAAATGTGCAAACCCTAGGAAGCAAGAAATTTCTGGCCTCTTGCCAGGTAGACTCTCAGACACCTAGCGGGTAGAAGGGCTGTGAAATCATATCCCCAGAGTCTTTGGAAGAGGCAGAAGAGTTAATAGGACACTAGGCTGAAGTATTTTCTCTAGGACTCCAAACCCATCTGTATGGCCTACTATTCAGATTCTAGGAAAAAAAACATTACAAATTGTTAGCAACACAAAGATACCACCATCTTCTGTGCTTGAACTGTGGAGGATTCTCCATAACACCTCCCTGGTCCCTAGCCATTAATCTGGCCCTCCTTCCTTACTCCCTTGCAGGCCAGCATGACGGCATTTCACCTCGCTCATAGGAGCTCAGAAAGATGCAAAATATGACAAGCTGGTAGAAAAGAGAAATGGACACATATTTCATTCCTGAAAGGGAAACGAAGAGGGCTGTAGCAAAGCTGGATAATAAATAGGCTTAAAATGCTTCCGTCTAGTCCTGGTGTTCCCTTTTGTGCCTGCACAAGCATCTTAAAATGAGGTGGGAGGTAAGGAGAAAAGGAAAGGCAACATGTCCACCCCTATGGCAGGACCAGAACCCTAGCATGGTAATCAAACTGCTCAGGCAACTCTGTCAACATAGGAGAAAAAACGGGAGAAGGAAAGAAATGAGAGGGGGAAAAAAAATCAGGACTAATGGCAACTTTGAAGCAGAGAAGTGAAGAAAAGAGATGAGAAACATCACAGGAGAGAAATGACTAGCCGAGGACTAAATGTATTAAAGGAGCAGATTTATAGTCTAAGTGGTCACGCCAGTCTCTTGTGGGTTTGATAGCAAAGTAAACCTGTCATGGATACAGACTGGTTCTGTAGCAAGGCAATCCGTGGGAAAAAGCTTTGCTCATCCATCCAGGCGGTCCCCCTGCGTGATCTCCAGGGTGCTCTCCCAGCGCCAACCCACCACAAAGTACAGCAATGGGGTTGGCGAGGACCCCGCTGGGCCTGAAGAAGCAATAATGCTGGGAAAGCTACCTGGAGAGACATGAGGAGCACGTGCGTGCTGCCTCACTTGCCAGGCAGGGCTATGTGTTCATCAGCTGTTGAGTCACGTGCGTGCGTGCATGTGCGCGCACGCACGTGAACATGGCTGGATGCAGCAGCCAGAATTCACAAAGTGGGTGTCATTCAATCCCACCTCAGGTTCCTTCCTCTTCTTCCTGCTGTGTTTTGTTGCTGCTGCTCCTAACAATTGGGTGCCAAACATTTAGAATTACCTGCCCACTTGCAGCCACTGCAACAGAATTTATTCAGCACACCAGTAATCCTGAAGCTGGCCTAGCTTGTAGTTTGATTTTCATAAAGCCCAGGACATATGGTTCCCAGTAAATTCTTAATTCACAAACCAGTTTAAAACCCAGCAGGGTAACTAATCAGGGCTACCACCAGCCCTCCTCACTTCCTCCACAAAAACACCAGAGTCGGCTGATATTCCCAGATTAGTTTTAGTTTGGTCCATTTCCTCACTCAGCACAATACATCAACGTGCTCTCCGAAAGCCGGCATCTCAGGCATGGAAACCAATTCTCCATGCTATCTGCAGAGGTTTGGTCATGGGATATTGAAAGCTGGAATTCAAAACCCATTGAAGCTATTACAGCAATAAAGAGGGAAGGGGGGAGAGCTAGGGAGAAGGCAGACACAGAGGTCTATTTCTGACTGTAGGCGCATAACGGGGAAGTAGCCTTAAATACCCTGATGCCTGAGAAGGGAATACTGTCCCTCTCTATTGCTAAGCCACTGGGAACATGCTGTTTGATCTTTGCCATTTCATAACCAGGACTACCTCTAGCACCTCAAGTGTGAACCACACGCTGCTGTTCAATGACCCAAAATAGAGGAATGGGAAAGCACTCAATGTAGTTGTATTAATTGCTTTTGTATGTCATAGTGTGCCCACTTACTAACATGTGGAACTCACTGTTGCTTCGTAGTAGTAGAGCAAAGACCAACCCCCTTTTTTTTTTATGCTAACATATGAGAACTTTCAAGATACGAATAAAAAAACTTTTACAAGTGACTATTGGGGAGATAAAAAGAACCAGGGAAATTCACCTTCTTATTCTTCCCAAAAGACTCCCTATCAGATCTCTGCATGCTAATAAGGATTTAAAAATCTCTACCCTGACCATCTGGAAGCATCACCAGCTTCTAGCTTGCAGCGCTGTCTTGGTTCGCTTGTCCAGAACTCAAACCAGAGAGTACAATGATGATGGCACAGTGTTTTTGTGAGTGTGCATATTCCCGTCTTGGATGTGAAGACAGATCTCTGCATCACCTCATACTGGGTCCACATTCATGTGACAGATTGGTCCTATGATGCAGGACTTCAAAGGGAAAGGAACTGGAGACTCAACACACATGCATACAAGTGGCAGCACCACAGTAACAAAGCACCGGGGACACAGGTCGAGGGAGCAGGGGACATGGGTTGAGGGAGCAGTACACATTCTTGCCTCTCCATGACTGCTTCAGGCTAGTAAATCATGAGGGAGCACCATGAAGCCCTGAAAGGTGCAGGGAGCTGTAGCACAGCCCCAGCTGTGCCCACATCTAGGGCTGCTGTGATAAAGCAGTTGCTGCTGGCCAGGAGACAACTTTCTACTGACTTGCCCATCAGGCATCCCCGCTCCTGCTGAGCTCACTGGGAGCCGTGATGCAGAAGGCAAGTCACAGAAGCAAGATGGGGCCAACCAGCTGATGGGTTGTACCATGCTTTCCAGAGGAGAAACAGCTCCTGAATCAGCGGGTGCTTGCAGAAACCCAGCAGTAGTGGCAGCACTTGCTGAGATCATCAGAGCTCTCTGAACAGAGCTGTTTTCTCCAAAAAGTGAAGGCAAAGTCATCTCCGCAATAAAAAAGTGGCATGGTGACATACCACCTCATTCCAGCTTTAAGCAGCAGCTTCACCAATAAACAAATGTGAATTCCTTAACTCTGTGCATGTGCGTGCACAGAATTTGTGCTCCATTGCACGTGTACGGGGCACTTCTTGGTATATGCTGAACTGTGCCCCTCCAGCAGAAGCAGAAGTAGAGAAATCTAAGCCCATTCACTTTTATCAGAGGAATTGCAAAGGATGATTATTTAAGAATATGGTAATGTCTAGGAACCAACCAAGAACAGTGTGTAATTTGCTAGGCATTGTCAAAGCACTGAGCAAGAAACAGCTCCTGTTTAACTGCCCACAGTCTAGTAGCTAGACCATCAGCTGGACCCTTAGCATCAAATGGTTTCTGACGCTGTTGGGGTGAGTTACATGGACATGGTTCATTCTAGGTACCTGTGTGTTCTTGCTTTCCTTCTGTGATACCTCAGTGCCTTGTGGTAGAGTATTTGTGTTCTTAATGCTTCTGTAAGGCAGATGCCGTTGCCATATTGCAACGGTGAACTCAGGCAGTAGGGGACTAAATGACCTGTCCCACATCACAAGGCTGTGCGTTGACACGGCTGTGCGTGAAATTGAACCTTCATCTCTCAAACGCCAAACAGCCTCCTAATTGCCACCTCTTCATTCTTGTACCTCCCATCTAGTTTATACATAACAACCAGCCAGTTCATTTCCTTCGTGAAACGTCGAAGCCTTCCCCCTGCAATCTCCATTCTTCCCAGAGCATCCAGTATTTACCTTGAAGATCCAAGCCCCTCTGAACACACATACTCCTCATCTGATATCTGGACAATGTTGGAGGCCTGCTTTGATGCCTTTCCTTTCTCATCTTGTCCAGATGAAGGAAATGTGAGAACAGAGAAAGAAAAATGCAACTAAGCAATAAACTTTATAGTAATTTTGGGAGAAGAATAGGTCCTGCAAAGCAGATGCTTCTTCCAGGGCAGCTCAATAAAGCTGAGGGAACTGTTCCTTATATCGGTAGTCACTTTGCCCCCATATCCCCACGCGCTTTTTTCCTGCCTTCTGCCCAGCACTGGGGCTGAGCCTCTGCCGACTGCTGCACACTGCTGTGTGCCCCTGCCTGCGCTGCTGGGTGTAAGCATGTGCTGCCATGAGCTGGAGAGGCCACCTGCCTGCTGGCCTCCATGGCTTTGGGCCACGGACACGCAGGGGGCAGTCACTGCCTGTCACAGAGTGTAGGCAACCTTTGGTATGCAAGAGTGCCAACATGTCCCAATACTTCACATCTTACACACATGTAATTTCACAAGTGCAAATTTCCCAGGGCCTGTGTGCACCAGCATGTTTGGAGGGCTCACCAGGATGCCTTGCCCAGCTGCCTGCCACAGCACGAGGACAAGGTGAGGCATCTACACTCTTATCCTTTTAGTAGCCTAGATACTCAGGCCCCAGTAGCCCATTTGAGGCTTGGGTTATGAATGGGTGGCATGGCTGGAGGCAGATTTCTGTTTGTTTTCCTGCTACCCTAACCACTCTGGAGAAGGGCATTGCAAGGGGGACTGGCATCTTTTCCTAGGCTGAGACCACTCAGCTCATATGAGAGAAAAAAGGCCTTGTCCCATAATAGGAGACTGTCCAGGGTACATGCCACAAGCAGGTGAGACAACAGAAAGGCCGGAACAGGCCCGTCTAACTCTTTTTAATCAAGCAACCGTCACCATCTTTCATAAAAGGCATTAGAGCTCAGCTTTCCCTCATGAATGACCGGGGAGCGAGGGGGAGTTATGCCATCAACCTCAATTCCCAGTGAAGTGGATTTACCCAGGCAGCCCAAGACATCTCTTCACATCTTTAATGAAGCCATTCCCATCTACCTGCCTGAACAAAGATCTTCCTAATAGACCCTTTGGTCAAAGGTCCCAGCTGATGCTATTGGCTTCGTTTTCAAAATGCACCTTGCAGTTAGGCTGCTTTGCGTTCCTTTGCACTGTGCAATGCAACAGCTATGCACAACAATCTCCAGAATGACGCCTCCCTCCCCCCTTCCCTGCTGCTAAAAGTCAGAGATGGAACATAAAAGTCACAAGGAATGATCAGCCGTTAGCATAGCCTGCATCTTCTCTCAATGTTATCTTCATCTCATGCAGCACCACACTGCAGTGTACGGGTACCCACTACCTACACATGCGCCCTAGCTCTCAGAAGTACAGGCATTTTTGGATGAACTCCCTGGGCTCCCAAGAGAAACACAGGACTCATGCAGTCTCTCTCTCTCCCATAGTCTCAAATTTACACACCCGTTCCATGCCTGTATCACTCACACCTACTTCCACACAGCTGCCCAGTCACACACTCACACACCATCACTTGCACACAGCCTCCCACAAACTCACACGTGCTGTCATGTTGTCATATACACATTTTGCTTTCCTATTCTTCCTACATGTATGTCTCTCCACCACCACCACTTGCACAGGTCCTCAGGAGGCCCACTAATACCATCATGCTAGCTGAAGACTCAAGCTCACCCCTGAGCCTGAACACTCCATTTACCCTAATCACCTTCTAGTGCCTTACACTATTGCTCAAGCCTGGACTGTGCTGTGCTGTTACTGAGAGAGAGGGAAACGGTCTGGGTTGGGAAGAGAAGAGAGATGTTTCAAACCCAAACCCAGACTCTGCCCAGACAGTTGGAAAAGCTGATAGCCATGTCTGAGTTCATGCTGAGGCGCAGAGCGCAAAGACAAGGACTGATGGAACGAAAATGTCTCACTTGCACATCTCTCGTATACTGCTATTCCTCCTTTGCTAGTAAATATGAATTTACTGAGGCTCCTGCCGAATATCACTCGTCTTTAAATGTCTCTTGCCAGTACTCAATCTCCCATCTCTCATGGTTAGGTAGAAGTGATGAACAAGGAGACACACTCATCTCTGTTCCAGCCCTACAGTGTACTGCAAGAGGGAAACAGATGGTTTAATGCATTCTCTGTCTTCCTCTTTTCAACAAATCCTGGTGCTTGCAGAAGTGTTAATCTGCCAGAGCCCCAGGGGGTAACGTTTTGCCCTGCCCAGATAAACAGTTCCCATTCCATATTTTCCACTATCGTCACACTGTTCATCCTCATCAACCCTCCCCTGGAGAGACCAATTCTAGGGGGTACAGCCTCTGCTACCATTCTTGTGTTTTGTCTCTCCAATGAACCAGTCAGAAAGGAAACCTGTGATCAGTCCCCTTGCAGAGGTCCACCCTGACTAATAATAAACACAAACAAGCAGACTCCCCTAACTGTCACTCGCACCAACTCCTCCCATGCAATGCTGCTGTACAACACGCAGTCCGTCACAGCAAATGGCACATGTGTTGACACAGTTCTTCCCAGCCAAATCCACAGAGCCACGGTGACAACAAAATTACAGAACAGCCTGGTCACTAAATTACCCAGCAGCTATGAGATGAGCCTTCTGAATTGCCTTGTTATTATTTCCCTAATACAGTCTGTTATAGCATCTGGCAGTACGGGGTGTTTCATGGCTAAGCATGCAATAAAACTGTGTGATTAGATAGTTAACTGACTTGTGAAAACAGGGTAGGGATTTGCAGCCAGTTAAAGAAGGAGGGATTCTCTCTAACAGAGGAAAATCCAGCCATGAAAGCTCAAAACTCCAGGCTGAAAGACACATGATCACCCACTTCAATAGAAAATCCCCATGTGAGATTTCACTGGTGGGTGGGAAAGGGAGCGTAACGGTTCTTCTTTTCTGTCTTTTTTTTTTTTTTCCTTTTCCAACGTTAATTCTCCCATACTGGCTGGTCAGTAGAAGAGCAGTGATTACGTCTGTAAGGCAGAACAGGGAGGGTAGCTTAATGTGGTGGGTTCTCCAGAGAGAATGGCAGGGGCCTGAGCAGCTCTAAGCCAAACTCCTGGGGACCACAGCTGTTAGGGAGCCTCATATCAGACTCCTGTGGTTGTGGCAGCATCATGCATTTATCTGCTGGGGACTGAGCACATGGGGGTTGACAACAGATAAAAGTCTACCCAGCCCTGGCTGCCTTCTCTGCCCTGATCCACAGAGATGTTAAATCCCTCCCAAGGGTGAAGTGGAACAGGTGGTGCCACAGAAGAGCACGAGTCCCGTACGTGAAAGTGGAAGTCCTGGGCTTGGGGTAGGCCGAGGGGGTGTGATCAGTCTCACATAAATTAACCTTTACAAAACACTTTCAGATTCTAATTACCCGGCAGCATGAAGGACCAGGTAATCACCATGTAGTTACAGGAAATTTGCCATGTAATTTGCTGTGTGGGCAGATACTTGGGATACTTGTCAGGTAATTACTGTGTGGGCGAAGGGGACACGCAAAGGTTTACCATAGGTAAGCGATGACTTTTACAGAATGAGAGTAAGGGGCAACCTGAGATCTCACATCCCTTCTCCACCTGCCCAGGAGGCATATACGATGTCCCCACAACTGTTCCGTTCACTGCTCTTATGATGGGGCATAGCTGGAGAATGGGGTGCTTTTCTGCTGGTATCTGTGCAAACAAACAACAAAAATGATGGTTCCTGCCCCGAGGTATACAGCTCTCGTCTAGCCCATGCTTAATAGGTCAGGCTGTCTCATAGACTTCCTAAGAGCCAGATGCTCCACAGATGGGCCCCAGCACAGTATGGTTTGAGACTGGACTGGGCATGAGACTTTTTCACTCATAACTGTCTCCAATCACAGCTTAGTACCCTTTGCCTGGTATTCTCTCCTGACAACTGTGGATTTTAGTTTTCACATTTATTGAAACAGCCCTTTGATTTCTCTCCCCCTCCCCTTCCCCTGGCTCTGTTAACCAAACAGGTAGGCAGAGCATACACAGTCATTTGCAGTTATTTCATATGCAGCTCTGACCTTTTTCTGTTTGTGTACAGTCTGTTTGCATGTGTCCAGCGATATGCATTCCCCTGCACCTCATACACACACACTACAGTTTTAATTTTGTTCTCCCTCTGCATCGCCCTATGACAACAGGTGAAACTGAACACATCCTTTGTATCGGGAGGAGTTTTGTAAACCTTTGTTGGCTGGACAGGCGGCTGCTCTTGCTCTTAGATGGAAATGGGTCTGAATCTTCTTCTTCAAATCCAGTAATCTTCTCCAGCTCACGTGTTCAGACAACTCTCAGACTCCATTACATCTATCATAAGCTAAGTCCCAATCTTAGACACCCCGCTCCCTTAAGGCGGTGTAGCTCGGTGTCTTCATCTACTCCAAGCGGCCCTATTTCACATCCCTCCCAGAAGAGAGATGCTCATGTCAGATCTCCATAGCAGACCTACCATGGGAGAGCTCAAAACTAGCAGTGGACAGATTACTCATTACACACAGTTTATTTAGCACATTCTGTCCTTTTCTTCCCTCCTGCTGATAGATGGTCTATGAACACATTTTTATGCATTTATTATTGTTTATTATTTATTTATGCAAAATTGTTCAATGAATATTTTACATGAGCAAATTTCAGTCTGGGTGTCTGTAATGAGCTTTCACTCGATTAGAGAATTCTGAATATTCATGATGTCTAATTGGCCATCTCAGTCACGTGGTATTTTTTTCTGTCCCCTTACTGGATGACTTAACTTTTATTAACTACTTCTGCCCCAAGGAAATTTCCTCTCTGGACTGAAAGGATCAGAATGACTGGCCTGAAGTTATCTTTCTGAAACACAAATTGTTGCAAAAGGCAGCACCATCCACCGAAGGCATGAGACGATAAATTAGTTTTAGAACACACCACAATACAAGTGAAGTGGATGATCCTATCTCTGCTAAAGAGCTAAAACAATTCACTGAAGGAAATCAGTCAGACATTGCCACAGGTAGCCCCTTGCACAAGCAGAGTTATTGCCACGCAACATATGACCTTAAAGTGGGATCCATGCTGTCTTCTCAGTTCCTGCACAAAAGGACCACTACCATTCATACCACTCACTTTGATTGGCGTCATTAGCCGAGAGAGGCCAGGCTCGTCTTGAAGATTGGTTGCTTCTCACACAGAGAGGCTTGATTCGCTATTTCCCATAGCTCCGAAGTAGATCGACCTGGGACATCAGCTCCAGGTTCTTCTTTCCCGCATCTATTCCCAGATTTACATGTCCTTTTCCAACAGCACTAACAAGTACAACAGATGAACCAGTATTTTCACTAGTTATTCCAGCAGCCAAATCCAGCTTTAGCTAAACTCACATTCACGCTAAAATGTCACGTGCTGATTAGAAGTGCTTGAAAATGTACCAAACAGTGCAAACCATATCCAACAAAAGAGATGGTCCTGAGGCTATGTCTCTATGGCAGAAAGCAGAGCTTTGCCAAGATCCGCAAGCCAGTTTTGGTACCAGAAGCAACGTCTTCGTAGCAAAACAGCACTCCAGCCAGGCTTATGGAGGCTTTTTCCTCTGCAGGGCTAAGTAGCCAAGCAGTACACTACGCTAGCATGTAGTTAGGTTGTTAATGTCTCGGCTGGGTGTCTTTGCATATTATTGCTATCTACTTGTGGGTATACTAGGGCTAAATTTGGTCACGTTTAACGCAGAAGGCTCCTCTTGAGTTAGACCACACTCCTAGAGGTCAGTATGGACTTCCAAAGCCTGAATCATCTCATCCTATTGTGCACATCAGGTGGAAATGTCAGATAAACTGCTCCCTAATTGTGGCTATCTCTCCATTGACTATAAAGAGCCTGCAGCCAACATGGCTATAGGCATTTGTGCTGTAAGTTGTAGTTAATTAGCAATAGGCAATTTCCCTCATTCTGAATAAGAGGTGGAAATTATCTAGCTGTCCGATACTCAGGAGTAGGCGTAGCAGAAGGAAGACATATTTGAACTGCAAAGAGCATGGTGAAATCTCAAACCAGCATCCCATTCACTTGGTGATATACACAGAGTATCAGAACATGTCAAGAAGGAAGAAGAAGGGCGGGGAGGGTGGAACTAGGGGAATTTGTGGTATTGCCCTACACATGGTTTGGTCATTTCAGCCTTTTTTCATGCAACCCTATGCATCTGGAAGGGTCATATCACACACCAGGGAAAATGGCTTGCCTAAGGTACTAAATCCTAGACGATCTATTTCTACCCCTTGGTTCCGTGCTGCATGACAGGATATGTGTGTGTATGCCACTGTCATAGGGCAGAGCAGCACACAATGGAAAAAGCCTTCAAGTCTGTGGATTGTGGTGGCGTTCAGAGCTGTTGCTCTTTTCTAAAAGCAAGCTCCAGCTCTGCTGCTCTAATTCTTTAGTGTAGGGCTAGGAATCGAACTTATTTTGGTTGAACATGCAATTGAATGCAGGAACACAGACAATAAAATACTCCAACACTCTTTCTTCAATCAAGGAAATTACATGATATTAATGCAAGCTAGCTTGGGGTTGACTTTATGTGCGTAAAAGTCAGGAAATTTAAAAAATGATGGTTCCCACAGCAACCTTAACTCACCCATGTTGCACATATCTAATAAGGCAGAGTTAACAGCATACACATGAATATAAAATACTACTCAAGCAAATCTCAGCCATCAGATTGCATTAATATTGATTTGTTTCATTTAATAATAGATTGTCCCATCATTGCTTTCAAGAGAGCTTTTTATGAAACTATTTTTTTACTTTAAGATTAAAAAAAAAAAACCAACATATTTTATTCACGTTTGATATTTTAGAGAACCGACATTGTTTCTTCATATGAAGAAACTGACAAGCAGCCAGGTAGAATTCAGTTCTCACTTTTACAATATTACAGAAAATTCAGCTATGGGGTTTTTAATTAAAAATGTGAAACCTAAGTGTGATGACAGCCAGAAGGGACATGAACAATTTTATCGAAAAAGAACTTAAGTATGAGATATTAGTCTCCTCCTTCACACCCTCTGTTCCCTTTATTTCTATCACTGAGCTGAACCCTGTGCTGGGGATAAGTCACTTTCCTTGATGTGTACCAGCCTAGGATACAGATACAGGGCTACGCTAGACTCATCCCCAAAACAGCAGGATCACAAAACCATAGAATCATAAAATAAAGTCAAAAAGGACCTCAGGATGTCACCTGATCCAACATCCAACTCAAAACAGGGCCAACTGATGTTAGTTCAGGCTGCTCAAGATGCGGTATCTGTGTTGAAACTGGCTTTTTGGTACAGCCATATGAAGATCAGCTACAAGGTGTCCTGCAAGACATCCCTGAAACGCCACAGCAAAGCGTGGGGATTCTTATCCTAAATAACTGGAGATGTTGGAGGTCAGGACGCTAGTTGTGATGTAACCTGAAAACATTGGCAGCTGGTATAAATGATCATCTTGCAGAACTTGGCTTACAATGGGTCTAAACTGAGTGGAAATGAAAGCAAATTTTACCAAGAGATTAGGACTCAGCAGGCATGGCCACCTGGGATTGTTCCTGTGGTGCTGCAGAGCTGGTATGGGCAGCCCACGGCAGGAGAGCCATGGGGGGCTGCAGGAGTGCACTGACTGTGTGGTGCAAAACCAGGCAGTTTGCAGAGCTCCCTGGAAGCCCTGGTAGTTCTCCCTGAAGGTGTGAGTGCGTGTAGCTGGCACCCAGGTGACCACCAATTTTAGCAGCTCTCTGGCCAAGAGCCACGGTGCTCACAATCCTGCGACCAGATCCCACCGCATTCCACGGCAGCCCTGTGGAGTCACTGCAGCACCAAGCTCTTAAAAGACACCCTCAGGCACAAAAAGAAATGAATGAGCTCCAGGAATTCAGCTGGTTCCCTGGGTTTCATTCGGTCAAGGAAAAAAATAACCTTCTTCTTCCTAGACCCTGACACCTGACTCAGAAATGAATCATCTGAAAAAAACAAGCCAAACAACATCCTAGACTGCATGTCTCATTTTGCCTTTTTTTAGATAAATAAACCCTTTAATTTGATTCCAAAGTCCTTGTAAAACAAGCTCCCCCAGCCTCCTGTTTAAACTTTATAGCTCCTCATTTAAATTAACTTGCTAAGTGTTTGAGTCCCTGCCTGGTTTGAGGCACTATCTGGTCCATCAGAGGAGCGTGGCTGGTCACGTGGCAGCTCTCATTAGCGAGTGGCAGGGACTCAGCTGCGCCGGCTTTGATAAGCCCAGCTCCACTCTCACAAGTACGCCGCAAAGCAATTAAAACAGCAAAGGACCCTTTTTTCCCCACCATCCTTTTGCTTCCTCCTCCGAAGCTGAATAAAAATGATTTGATAAATTATTCTTTTCAGAGCTAAACACTCAGGCGAAGGAAGGGGGAGAGGGGAGGAGGGAAAAGCTACACAGGGGAGAAAAGTCGCTCCTGAGGACCCATTATTAGCCTGTATCCCCAGCTCGCTGGCAATCAGGACAAATTCTGGTGTTTGGGGTGGGGCAGTGCCACAGCAACGCTCCCTGCCATTCATCTTACACTGCCACCAGGCCTGCTGGATGCGCACTATAGGTGTGTGCCCGTGCGCGTAACGCATGGGAGTTGGAGCAGGCATTTAGGAGAGTTTCAGCCTAGTATGATTATGCTGCCTATAGATGCAGTGCAGGCACAGCTCAGTCCCGGGTCCCTTGGCATCTTCTGGACTACTCTGACTTACAGCTTGGGAAGGAAGCCCTTAAGAGGCTGATAATAGACATGGTTTGGAGGCGCCTGGCTACGCTGCCATTGCCACCATACCAGGAGCCAGAATTGCATGCTTGAAACAGCCCTGGGGTTTTGCTCTCTGTATGCAGTGTACCAGTGCTACTGAGCTTTTCTGGGACTCCCATATAACCGAAACAAACTCCTGTTTACAGAGAAGTAGAAAAGATGGGAAAGCTTGGGTACCACCTAGATTAGACTAAGTGATGCACTGAAGTGAACTGCCTACTGATTAACGTGGAACTAACACAAGACCTTCTGCAGGAAGCAAAAACAAAGATGGGCTCAGGGATTCAGAAAGAAAGGAAGGGTTGGCATGGCAATAACACAGCTCACAGTCAGAGACCTGCTTCTGCAAACTGGACTTGGCAGTCACAGAAGGGAGCGCCTGATGGCTGGAGATTGAACGGGAAGGTTTAATTGAGACTGCGCCATCCAAGAATAGGCATGCTAAAACAGTGGCCAGTACCTAGGCTCTATCTATGTTTTCAAAAGTATCTGGAAAATTACTTTTATTAAATGGGATTCTGACAAGTGCTTGAATTTAGAGGCTGCTCAGCAAACAAGTATTATCAGGGGGATTGGCCAGCCACCTTTGAAACTCTCTGTCTCTCCTTACTTTGTCTGGTTTGGGGGCCAGGGCTTTCCAGTACCCATTGTGGTCATTTTTGGCCATCTCCCATGGCATTAGTAACTGCAGTTTATAGTGAGAAGAGAGATGCAGAGAAAGAGGGCATTTGGGAAAAAAAAAAACAAAATACTGCATACAAAAGTTTCAAATTGGCAGCACATACCCACGACAACCCAAAATAAAACAACTGAAAAATCCCGCTCCTTTTTCCCCATGGCACAAACCCCTCTGATTTACACCAGGATGCTCACTGAGGGTTAAACGAGGGTTATTATGCAAGATGTTCTATACAATCTGTCCAGAGAAGAATTCTCTCTCTCACTGTCACCTACAGAAACACACACAGTTCATCCATTTAGGTGACAACATCTCTGACTTAGAAAAGCAGTTTCAGAGAAGGGGAAGTATGGCAGAACATCTTGGAAGTTAAGAGGGAGAGAAGCTGGGAAGTGGGAGTTTCGTGGCAGCTGCAGGTGGATGCTACTGCAATGATGCATGATAAAGAGGCATGGAGAGGGAGGCGGAGGGTGCAGAGGACACAGTGCAGTTTCCAAGTGATCATCCATCACCGGTGGCTCTGCCTTCTCCTCTTCATGCCAACAGGTGATGGAGCCTCATCCATAAAACATTTCCTGGGTGTCACTAACTGGAAGACGCATTGGAGGGTTACACTCACTCTGCATAAGAAATACCCAGATGAAGGAGAGAGCTGCCACTTTTAAAGTCCCTGTGCTTTCCTCCTCTCCACCCGTCCCCGCATGCTGCACCCAGAAATCATCTGTCTTTCTACACCAGCATCTCCTCTCTTCACCAGCTGCTGCTATGATCCATACCACAGGCTCCTCTTCCATAGATACTTTTTATATAAGTATTTTGTAGATGTATTTTATGTGGTTTTTATTCAGGCTACCCCATGTATGTAGACCTGTGGAGTCTTCTCATGATCTTAGGAGAAGAATCAAGTTTCCAACATATCCAACAGCCCCTCCAGCTTCTAGCTCCTCCCAGCTCCTCACTCTCTTCTCACATGCTTCTGAACCCATTCCTGCCCTAATCTATACTCTGTACATTTTAACCTCTCTTTCAACAAAAAGCTCCCAAATGAGCACATTCAGTAAAGCACAGCAACAGCATAACTTCTCTGCTTAGCTAAGGTGACACGACCCCACTGACTTCAAAAGTCAGGGCTACAAGATCTCTGAAGGTTCTGCTCCCCAAATAATTCAAACAGGAAGATCTGGGAAAGCAAAAAAAAGTGTTCAAGCAGCGCAAAGCTACTAATTGAATGATTTTCATTTACATTTACAAACAAAAATGGCTGGGTGATTCCTTAAGTACTTTGGATTTAGGATCTGAAATATGACTCAGGTTACACCTGATGGGAATCAGCACGTTTTCCTGTAATGTTCTGGAATTGAATGATCGTTTTGACAAACCGCTGCATGCATCAGCAGCACTGGCAGCCTCCACGAAGAGCAATTAAGTCCTTAAATAGCAGGGAGAGGGCAGGGGGCTGCAGGGCAGCCGGGGAGCACTGCAGAGCCGGTGTGGGGAGCCCAAGGTTGGGAGAGCTGGGGGTGGGGGGGCTGCAAGGCAGGAGTGGGGGGGCACTGGCAGAGCTGACTATAATAAATGATGTGCAGCAGCTGTTTGCGGCCAGCTCTATCACTCCATATTTTTCACTAGAATTATAATTCAACCGTTCTTAATACCAACTCCTGTGCCATTTACTGCCTGACTTACCAAACCCAACTCACTTCTGCACTTGTGTTCCTACATAAGCAAATTGATGGTTCAGACTGCCAACCTCAGCTGTCAGCTGTCCAAGTGTTTCTAGAAATGTATTGCATTTGGTGTTAAGACACTTACTTGTCTCCTGAATGAGAGATGGAGTATCTAGAGAGAAGATAAATCTCACCTGTAATTAAATGCTTCTAAGAAATCAAGTGGCTACAGAATCAGGGTGGCCATATGCGTTGGAGATGGATATATGCTCTCTGAGAAGGCTGTCTGTGTTTTGGAGGATTAAACAGCATAAAGCCATGGGAAGATAAGGATGCAAAAGGGAATGATGATGAGAAAGAAAAAACAGAGGAGAAAGAAGATCTAGAGACAGCAAAGTATGAGAGTGAGGCAGAGGAGACCACCTGAAGAAAGAAAAGCAGCTGGAATCACTGAAGAAAGAAATGGGAGAAAGAAAGGAAAGCTCTATGGATAGCCACTGAACACAGTACCCCGCCTTCAATCTGCTCTAGAGGAATAAATGCTGACCCTACTTCTTGCCTGGCTTGTCAGGGGCTGTTTGGCTGAATAAGTCCAGCCCAGCAGCCCTCTCCCGCTCTCTGAGCATTAATATATTCATTTCATTATTCAATTATTTAAAACATTTCTTATGTTCCATCTATTTCACACAGATGGAGGTGGGGTGGGCTGCTCCCTCTCTCTCTAAAACCTGCACCGCAGGAGCCTCGAGGAATGTAGGGCACAAAGTGCTCCTTGGCTCTCCCTCCTCCACCAGCTTCACCCTTGCTCCAGCACCAAATACTCCCTTACCTGCACCTCAGACATCTTGTTTAAAAGGAAACCCTGTGAATGATTGCCACCACTGCAGTGGCCCCTGTGAGGTGGAGAGTGCTCTGTGCCACCGCAGGAGACCAACTGTGTGTCAGAGGGAAGCAGAAGCACTGAAAGTCGCTCTCCTGTCAAACTCTGCTGGCCCCTGCAGGCAAGCTGCCTTCTCACGATGTGTAAAATATAAGCTGCAGGTTAGACAGAGACTCTTTTCCTCTCCATTTGTCTACCAGCTTTTGAGGGGCTAATTAGCTTGTTAGTCATGGTTTCTCTCTCGGGCTTGCAAACCACTATAAATCTCCTTCCCTCTCTCTCCCTGTTCCAGGGGAGCATTAATTCAGATTCTTGGATGGGAGACCTCCAAAGACAACTTAAGGTGCTGAAGGCGGCTGGGTTCATGAGTGAGTGGCTGTCATTCCTCCTATAACATCATTAGTTCCCACGTCCCAAAGTGATGCTGAGAAGGGCCACCTGTTAAGCAGAGTTCTTGACCATTTGCAATCACAAGAGAGCCAATGGCACCTTGGGTATTACTTAGCCCTGCCCCACAAATTACACTACATACAACGTAAAGCTGGAAGACCCCTGCTGAATCGCCTAGCCATCTTCTACCCCCCAGAAGCATCAACTATATTAAAATCATTCCTGATAACCGTTTGTCCAACCTACTCTTCTAAACTCCCAGTGGTGGAGAGTCCATGTCTTCCCAGGCCCTCTCTTCCAGTATGTCATAACAGGTTCTGAAAGTAACCTCATCATAACTTCAAACAGAAGTGGGAGTTTTCCTCCTCTTCCCCAGTGCACCCCCAAGAAACTGTTAGAATTGTTGCTGTGTCCTCACAACTCATAATTTTGACTCATATCAGACTTTGTCCTATGTCACTGTCAGGTGAACCAATTCTCAAGGGAAGCTACCTAATTAAAGGTATCTCATCCACAAAGAGATTACTCTGTCCTCTATTTGGCTAGCAGTCCTTGTTTGCTATAGCTTACAGGAGGCTACAAAACAGCCAGGCCTGTCTTCTCTCTGCTGTGGGTTGCTTGTTAAGTGGCATTGAGGAACAGCAAATTCAGCTATCTTGAGCGGTACCATCAGTGTGGGGTTTGCCTTGGGCTTCCTGCTGCTTGTCACTAGAACTGGTGGGTGGATCCAGCTCCAAAATCCTCATTTGAGGCAGAGCTGGGTAAAGATTTTTCAGGGAATCAGCCAGGTATTTTTAGTTTAGCCTAGCTATTTTTTCTGCAAGAAAGAGTTAGCTATTTGACGAGGATTTTGCTGTACCTCTATTAGCAACCCTTATTGTGTTCAACTCTTATGGGAGAGTTCCCTCAGTGCAATTTCATTCAGGCAGTTCTGCTAGTAATCTGCATGGTTACCAACACTAAAGCATCATAGCAGATAAGGAAAGAGCACCTGGGGAATCCAGCCCTCCACTCTGCCGAGAGGATTTCCTGCAGTGCATTCTCAGACTTTTGTCCAATTCTGTGATAAATGTTCTCAAATGATGGAGTGTTCAACCTTTCCCTTTGTAGGAAGAGTTCCTGAGCCAAGAACTACTCACTGACACAAAGTGAATCTGGATAATCAGCCCCATTTGCATTCTTTCCCTCCTGATGCTAGCTAAAGCTGGGTAAACAATTCTGAATGAATCATTTATTAGCTTAATTCTACCTCCTCCAATTCATGAACTGTCCACTAGCGCTTCCCAGTTTCGTTTCCTCCAGCCTATTTTCTCTTCAGAATCATCTGGGTATGAACACAAAACAATCCACTGAAGTCAGCAGGATGATTTCTTTGCATAAAAGTAAGCTTGTACTTTAAAGCTTTTGCTGAACAGGGCTTGTCTTGATGGATCTTGGGGTTTTTTTTCTTTACAAGCTATCTTTTCTTTTCTACTTACTTGTGAGCAGTGAGTTGGAATTTTACAACTATCTTTCTTGAATACAAGAGTCATGTGGTAAGTTTGCATATTCTTGAATGGATGAAAGCATCTCCTGGAGAATTTAACTTCCTAGGAAACCACCACAATTCACAACGTGTTTTCTCAGTGCCACATTGCCAATACCGCAGTACAAAAAAGTCAGGAGTCAGGCCCTCAAAGCTAAAAATCACAAGGGTTTTTTTTTTTTCCCAAGTAATAAATGTTGGGTTCTTTTCATTAGTCCCCTTGCTTTTTAACCTTTCAGGTCCATTCTCTTTGTCAAAAGCACAAGGGCCAGAAACATGCTGCTTCAATGAAACAAAAAATATCTTGACTTCAACAGCAAGGCTTTCAGAAGCACAATGAATACTACAAGCCTCACAACAAAACATGAGTACTGGCAACACCTAACTAAACAATTATGCGCTAATAATACAAACTAAACATTAGTTTGCAATGCTGAATTAACTGCCATGGTTTCTACAACAGTTCCAGCCAGGGGACTTCTTTCCTGAGATAATCACACAAATCAAACTCAAAAGGGGGAGAACAGAATCAGGGCCAAATCGACCATTCAAGCCAGTACTGGAGAAAGGATTTGGGCTCCTAAGCTGTATTTACGCTCTATACACGGTTGCCCTAAACAATAACTTTTTGTCCTGGGTGTCTTTACAATATACGATCAGTAGCTGCTGTCCTCCTCTCTATGCCAACTATGCAAACACCTCTCTTATCTTCATTTGGAGGGTGGTCCCTTTGCATGCCACGACAATGTCATTCCTCTGTCAGCTCAGTTTAATACATGAGCATCTCGGGGACTGATCAAGGACTGCACTACTTTTTTCCAGGAGTGTCTAACTCATCCTCGAAGCAGCTCTCTCTCCCTTGTACCCGATTGGAAAGAGAAGCAGTCACGTCCCTCTCCAAGAGCGATGTGAGCACTCCCTCTGCTGTTGAACAAGGGCTTCAGGCAGGCGTGGCCATACGGCACTCGCAGCTCTTTGCAGCTGATGTCTTCGCACAACTAATAGCTATTTGGCTGGCATTTGTCTCACAGTGGAAGGGTTACCGCAACACATACTGGGAACGTCTGGCCACAGGAAACTCGAGTGATGAAGTTGTTTCCAGTCCTCTTGCCCCCATCAGGCCCAGTGATTTCTAAACTGGGTGCATACATGCGTTGCCTGCACTCTGCGAGATTCAATTTATACCGGTAGACAAGAAGTCAAGTTCATGATCCCCAGGACAGGAGAGCAGATGGCTTTGTGCTTTTGATTTTTTCAAGTGAAACCATCTGGCTAATTCTCTGTGGCTTGTGCATGCGTGTGTGTTAGCAGGGAGAGACACAGCCTGCTTCCCTGTCGAGGCTGCGCCTGCAGTCGCAAGGGAAGAATTTGCTATTTTGGAAGTGGGTCCTGCCCACCCTAACCTCTTCAGATAGCGAAGAGGTACCAGTATGGCTTTAGCCACTAATACCAGCAGGTGAGATGTGGCACAAGCATATCAAAACCAAAGCCTGCTATGGCAATTCCCACACGTCACCTAACAGGTCACGAGCCAGGAGATCTGACCTGATTTACCGCCAAGGTTGAGAAAGAGTGTACTGCCCTCCGCTCGACACTCTTCCCCTTCCTCCTTAGGCCATTACGTCCTGCTTCCCCACCTTCTAGTCACACTAGTCTGCAAGTACTCATCCTCCCACCTCTTCATCCACACACCACTCTTGAGAGCTAGGGAAGTGCTGCCACCCCCGCTTTACAAATGGGCTAGAAGCCCAGACAGACTTCTCTGTATCAGATGGGAAATATATGGCAGAGCATAGCAATGAACCCAAGCCTCATGCTACCTAGCTTAGCTCCCTAATACAAGAGATGGTAAACATTTTGAGAGTCTGCTGCCAAGTTTGTTTAAAACAAACCAACAAACAGGCTTTGAAGCTTATTATCAGTGTTTCCAGCCCAAGTCTTAGTGAGAGCCCAACTTGGCTTTGGTGACAATGGTCTGCCGATGCTGCTATACCCACTGGACCAACATTACCCCCATGACAGAAAGCTCCTGAGCTCTCTTCCCACTTGAGGCAGGACGCTGCAGCAGCTGTTACCCAGCCTCTCAAAGTCTCCTGTCAGTGTGTCTAGACTCAGGATATATTCCCCCATCAAGCACCTGCAATAACATGGCATCTCCCCATCATGGCCACATCACCTTGCCACCCCAGGAGGAAATGTACAGATGTTGCCCCAATGCAGCGCCTGTGTTTCCAGCCCATCAACCCGTCTTGTGGGACCAATCCTCTTTTTGTGTTTACATTCAGGTACTATGGGCCTTGAGAATCCGGCTTCCCATTGCAGGCAGGCTCAGGTTCATCCTACCCATCCCTGTGTTGCTTGTACGGCTTCCTGCCAGCAGAAGGGAAGTCTCTTGGATGATCAGACAGGTCTACTCAGGGAATGCAGACAATAGTATCCCCAGTGGCTACTCACTGAGTCAGTACCAAGATTAACCTGCCAGATGAGCTATGTACCCTATGCCAAGAACAGAAAAATGTCTCCCCTGCTTCATTTTACTTCACTGATCTTGAAGCAGTCAAATCCCCTATTTGCAGCAGAGCTTCCCATAGCAAATAGGCAGCTGGCTGCCCATGCAGGATTTCTCCCTGGGGGATGCCCATGCCTGGGGTCAGCATGTCACTCTGGCACAGAGGGGACGGTGGGTGCAGCACTTGGGGCTCACTCTGGCACCCACAGCCAAAAGCATGGCGGAGGAAACCAGTACCAGGTGGATAAGCAGCCCAGGGAAGCACAATGCACTGGATTGGACTGTGGACAGTGCATGCCTGTGTGTAACTATGCTGCTCTCTGTTGGCTGCAGCACAGGGAACAGATACGGTTTCAAATGCTGCTACTGTTACTTATATTCAAGTGGATCCTTTAAAGGGCTTTACAGAACAAACAGGTATTCGGGAAGTGTTTTGCAGCTTCCTACCTTGAAACGTGAAGCTGTCAAGACTGAAAATGCATGAGTTTTATCCTCTGTGCTGGGCAAAGAAAATTCAGCTACTGGCAACTATGAAATGACTACATTCACAATCAAATGCAAAACAGGAAAAAGACATCCAGACCACAAGACTTCCATTCCCCTACCCTACCCACCTGTTCTGCCCCATCCCTTTTTTATCTTCCCTTTTCCATTTTCCCCTAGCAACTTCCACATCCTTGCTCTTCAGCTCTCATTGCCAGTGCTTGCAGCATAGCATCTCTGCTTAGAAGTGCTCTAGCTGTGTGTAGCGCAGGGGATGGGGAGCTGATTGGGAATGTGCTGCATTTGTTCATGAACTGATGATGGTCAGAGTCCAGGATAGAAACAACGAAAGAGGAAGAGGGTGCAGTCCCTCAGTGCCAGAAGCGATTAAAAATGGTGGTTCAGTCTTCCTCTGTCTACAGGGGAGTTAGTTTCTCACAAAGAAGCCACTATCTCCTTCAGAAAACTCTTACCTATGGAGCCTGTGTACTTGCAGCTGTGACTCATCAGCTCCAGATGCCATCCCACACACGTGCTGCTCTGTCCTGCTCTGCTCAGCTGAGTGTGGATGTTCCCTGATGCTTCTGGCTCCTTCTCCATGTCTCCCCTCTCAGACTCCTTCTCACCTACGGCTTTTTGTCCCAAGTTGCTCTATAGCTAGAGAGGGCTGTCACATGTTGTACAACTGGGTTGCTCTCTGCCCACTGGCTTGTGAAGGCAGGAACGGCTTTCAATGGGAGAAACATACCTGGAACTAGGTTGTAGTGGTGGTCTATAGTCTTGGCTGGCTGGTGATTAGGGATAGCCAAAAAGCAAGAATCCTGTATCAGGGAAAGATGGAGTTTTTGAGATGTGTTTTGAGGCTGTTGTGAAATAAAGCAAAGATTATCGGAAAACATCTGTGAACAACAGCATGAAAAACATGAGAGGATGAGCAGAGACACAGGTGCCATTTTTTGTTTTCAGGACACTATTCAGTCTGCTGTTTCCTTGTCTTCCCTACAGCAGAAATTCCCTCTGGGATCTGAGAAAGTTTTCTCAGCAAAGTTTCATCAAATTCTTACTAGTGGTCTTGACAAAGAGCATTTTCCATGAAAGTAAACCACCCTCCCCCTTCATCATTTCACCTCTCCCTCCCACCATGACCATTTTTGAAGCTCTAAAGGTCTAGTCCACATGCACCCCCACATGCCTTATGGTCCCTACTTATTTCCAGCCCAGGATCAAATACCTGCCTCCAGTGTAATCATCCATGGTCAATGCAAAGAGCTTATAAGAGAGGGGATGGAGATCCTGGTGCCTTCAGCTTTCACGGACTAAAGCCTGGATCTATTTGAGTAACAGTGCCCATGAGAAAAGATGGTTCAGAGTTATACTCCTGGTTGTACAGAAGAATTGCTGTGCCATGCTGGGTGCTCCCCTTACCTCCGTTTTCCCTTCAAAGATAAAGATGAAGACTGACAGGAGATTGTGAGAAAGCACATCAACTGTACCTTCATTTTTCAGGGGTTAGAAGAGCGAGGGATGATCCTTTCTCACCTTCTGCAACTGGTGCAGTGAGGAAGGGTCAGCACTCTTCTGGGAGCACTGCAGAGACAGCACAGCATCAGTGTACTGCTCTTCTGCAGGCAACTAACTCTGTGGCTGGGTAGAGAAAACATGTTTAATGAACATTGTGAATGCACAGGGCTTATAATGGATGAGGCCTGCTCAGTTCTTTAAGGACAAGGATGTATGTGAGCATTTCAGAGGGATCTTTATAATGCACACAACCCCAACTCTTCTTTGCAGGGAGGAGTACAGTCCCTCCTGCAATACTTTACGTGAGGTTGCAAAGTGCGTTTTCCCGAAGCATTGTGGGGCTACATCTTCTGTCCCACCTAGTCATAGTGGTGCCTGTGGGATCTCTGAGAAGGACCTTCAGTATCCCATGGAATGGGAACAACTATGCAGATGCCAGGCCAGGGCTGCATCCCCACCCCTACTTGAGAATCCAAGGCAATGAGACCTCTACATACAAACAAGCCATCCAAATTAGAAATCCCACATCACGCACACTCCACCACTCAAACACCCGAGATGGAGCATTTCACAGCGTTTCAGCTGCTTTCAAGCCGGGGCAAAAAAAGAAAAAAACCTCAAAACCCACCAAAAGGCAACCTCGCCCAATGCCAGCAGATGGCAATGGTACTCCACTTGTTCATCTCTGATCCCGTCCATGGAAAAGGACACATCGATGCCATCTACAGAGCACTCGGGAGAAGCAAACTCTTTTTAAAAAATGCTTCAACTCTGCGCAACGAAAACACTTTAGAAAAGCGTGGGAGAGTAAATAAGGCCATTTCTTGTGCAAACCCACCACCTAGAAGCCTGGATGTGATGGCAGATTCTCGCTGCACAGGACAAACTGTATGATTTTCTCATTCTCCTCCTTTCATTTTCCCTTCATAGAGATTCAGTCTAGAATATTAAGAGAACAGGCTTATTTATTTATCTATGCCTTTTCAACTCTCCTGATTAAAGAGACGGGGTTTTCCCCCTCGCCTGCACGTTCCAGTCTGTGTGGAGGGGAAGCAGTAGGAATCCAGCAAGGATCAGACAATCTCAAGCAACAGTACGATGGCAGCTCCTCCTCCTCCCTCTCTCAGTTTTGAATGAGTCCTTGAAATGCCCTTGAGCTATAGTGCATAATAAACTAACATTTATACAGACACAGGCTGAGCAGTTCAACCTATTCACGTGGAACCTGCGATTCTCCCCAGATAAGGGTAAGCAGAGAGCTAAACCCCAATACAGCCCCTTCTTCTGCCTTCTGCCCCATGAAAGACTCAGCACCTCAAGCTGTGGGGCTGCTAACCTTCCACTGATGGATCATTGGGCCAAAGACAGGCCCTCTAGGGCTTCCAAATCTTCCACTGAACTGAAGGAATAACTTGAAATCTGCCCCCCCAGCTGTGGCTCTCACCGGAGAACTCAGTGCTGCTGCAGGCAGAAGGGGAAGGAGTCATCAGTGTGGCACAAAGGACCACAGGCAGAAGGCAGCTTAAATGACAGCCAGGCAGATTTCCCCAGGGAGAGCCTGGGGCAATCCCACCTGCAGGAGGTTGGACCTGGCACCAGGGGAGAAAAGGTACTGGAACCTGCGAATAAGGGGGATGAAGGCATCCTCATTTGGATGGCCAAGCACAGTGTCTCTGAAGTCAGTAATTATGCTTGTCCGGACACTGCAGGTCCTCTAGCAGCCATCACGGCATAGGGTCACTTAAAGATTAGGCTGTTTAATTAAAACAGGGTGTGGAGCAGATTCTGGGGAAGGGCAACTTGCCCAATGACAGCATGGACTGCGCAATTTCTCTGGGAGAGGAGCTGATTAGAGAGTAAGAGGCATCTCTGCCGCAGGGAAGGGGACTCATCTCTAAAACTCCTTAAACAGGTACTTCACGGTGACCTGTCTCGTTAGCAGGAATAAAAGTCCCATCACAGGGCTTGGCTGAACTGGACATATTTCAAGCTCCTCTCCAGCTGGCTGAGTGATTCCAAAGTGGGAGGAGAGATGTCCTTGAGATATGATTTCTCTCTCTGATATTTCCACCAGAGGCAGAAGTAAGTAAAAACATATCAGCACACCACCCCTTTTCACTTCGGTTAATAACCCACCCCCTCCCTACAATGCAATCACTCCCCAGGCAGGGAGGACTGCCCCCTCTGTGGGGGCTATTGGAAGATACAGGGCTCCAAGTGGCTTAACATATTGACAAGTTCAAGGCACCCTGAAGGAAGAGAGAGCCACAGAGAGAGAGGAAAAAAACCCCAAAACAGAGGTAAGACAGATTCCTCAACTGTAGCTCGCTGTCTACCTCCACTGTGTTCCACAGGAAAAAACTGAGCAATCCTTTCTTACTCACCTTCTGCTTCCGAGGATCACACAATGAGAAGAGAAACCTGGATATAGTGACTTATTGCCAAATGGTGGAGACCGGTGCTGTGGTTCAAAAGGGGAAAAGGTAATAGATCTCTAAATGCTAGTAGGTTGTGAGCCTTTCAACCTTTACAGAAATGGTTATCTTAGATCATAAAATGGCCCATTTCCTGGATCACAGATAGGTTGCTTGTGGCAGGCCAGCGAAGGAAGGGAGAGGGGGAAAGGGAGGGGGTTTAGCCCCAGACATATTGGTGCTTACAGGGCTTGCTTAGTCTCACTGCTTTATCTGTGAGCAGGATGTTCTAACTATGGGATGGGAGGATTTACTGCTCCACAAAAAGGAAGACTAGAATAAATTAAAAGGGCATTTTTCCACAACAGCTTTGTCTGTGCTTCCCTGCTATCCTGCAGCCTTCCCCCCTCCCAGCTCCCCCAGTCCTGAGCTCCCCACCAGCTCTGTCAGTGCCTTCCTTGGCTCTGCAGCCCCCCGGTTCTCGCAGCCCTGAGCACTCCCCTACACCAAACTCTACCAGTGCCTCCAGGCATTAAATACTGTTCTTGCTGCTCACTTTTCTCAGTTGCCTCTTCAGCAAGGGAGCTGATCGTGCTGTGGGAAGTCTAATGTCATGACTTTTTATGCAAATGAAAGGAGACTCGCCAAATACATTTTTTTAAGGTGATCTCACTCAGGATTTCATACTCAGCGTCACAGGGTAATAGGCGTGACTCCACGTACACACAAAAAAGAGCACCTGTCATCTTGCATGATGCTGCTTTGCATGTATTCAGCTTCAAATCTGTGCACCCAAAAGGAGAGTTTGTCATAGTAAACTACATCGGAAAAGTTAATCTCATGTGACAGACAGTCCACACCACATTATGAGCCAGCGGTTGGCTGGCATCCTGTTCTGAGAGGGTGCTACAGTCATGGGGCAGGAAAGCCATGCACTCATACACACACACGCAGCACTGAGACGGCAGAGTGTGAAAGACAGTAAAATCCTCAAACCCTATTGCAAACACCACATGGGCACACATTTGAGGCAACGTACGCATACACCTCTTACATGCTTTGGCAAACACAACTGAACATTGTGTACGGGCCCATTCACAGACAGAGCCAGACAGATAAACACTCAGCGACCTCAGCTAACACAACTGCAAATCACAAAAGCACTAAAAGAAATTCCTTCATATACTACCAAAATGTACAAATTTAGCCATACACTTTGCCAGACAGGAATGAAGGGCAATGCACATGTTTAGTGGCATTTGTGCACCATTTGTGTCACAAATGCTTTTGTGCATCAGCTTGGAGCTTCATACAGCCCCTGAAATGTACATTGCCATACAGGAGCATAAGCTTGAAATATGGGGGTTACACAAAAGCAACCCCCAACTAGAACTATAGAAAGAATTGTTTAAGGTGGTCACCTGGCCTGGACACCCCTTCGAAGCAGGAACTCCAAGAATAATCAAAACGCACTGGCTACTGTAGCAGCAGACAAACCTGGAAGCAGCTGTAAGGAACATATAGAGATGTCTAGGAATGAAAGACGCAACAGAGGTAGGTACAGCACTGGGGAGAAGGGTACACTCACAGGATCCTAGGGCAGCATGGACAGAATCCGGCCATTCTCAGCTGCTCGCTGCACAGAGTTGGGCCTGTATGGCAAGGATGAGAAAAAGCAGATGCTCTTTCTTTCCACCATTTCAGGACGGTAGGGGCTCCTCCCTCCTGCAGAGTCCCTTGAACTGTCCAACAGCACAGTGGCTGTTCTCAGCATTTTGCAAATTATATTATCGCACTGTCAGCCTTCACAAAGCCGATGGGAAAGGGCCATGCAATCAGATGATGCGAATCAGTTTAGCTTTGCTGAAGCCATCAGAACAATACCATTTCCCACTACTTGATGCTCGGGCTTTCACGCCAGTGGTGAGTCCAGGAGTGGCGCTGAGCTCACAGTGGCCCCATTGTGATTCCTGTTCAATATTCTCTTGGCTAAGTTTTACACACCTTATGTCACGTGGTTCTATGCACACCCTCGACGCTACTCACAGCACCATGTAATCCTCACATTATGCAGTTTTCCGCAAGAACGTAAACAGAAGCCACTGATTTTCTCAGAATCTTTTGGTAGGAAAATAAATTATTTTCACGGGGAAAACTCCTTCATTCTGCTGAGGCCAACATGTACCCCATGCAGTAGCACTGCATACTACAAATCATGATCCTACACTCACTGTCACTATCATTCTTTGGGACGAAACCTCTGTGCTCCATTCAGAGGGATAGAAGGAGCAGAAGACCTGAAGTGACCCAACCATCCTTATTTTTATCACAGGGGACTTCACAACTATTTTCCAGGAGTTGCCCCAGAAGGAGACAGAAGTATTTGTACACAGACAGTCTTAAAACTCCTGAAATTAACTGCAAGAGACCACACTGAAGCCAAAGTCTGCAGGTTATTACTATCCAGCAGGCTTCTCCCACGGCCAGTGAAGGCAACAGCTGTTGCAGGGAGAAGCCAAAAAAGTAGATGGACAGACACACCAGTGAGCGTGGATGCGCATAAATGAACAAACACAGAGGAGAAAGTCTGATCCATGAAAAGGCTCCTGCACCAGCAGAGCAAATGGGAGTTTTAATTTGCCAGGTTAAACGGATGCTGAGGCATCACCCACCAAAAGGAATGTGCCTGCAGCACGGCTGGGACTTTACTTTCCGCTTCCCTCCTCTGTCTGCGGAGCACAGAAGCTCTGGTTCCCTCATGCTCCTCTACAGAACAAAAGGAGGAAGGAGAAGAAAAAAAGCACTGCCAAAGAGGCCCTAACTCATCTCTTACTCTTGGATAAGTCCAAATTTATGGCTCTGTCTGCCTTTGAGTCTTTATTATCTCCTTAAGTGGCTAGCTTTGTACACAATTTATTATAAAAGCCTGGAATCTACAGTCAAATTACAGATCAATTGAAAACTACACAGAAAACAATTAACATCTGGCAGCGGTTTCATCTATAAAGCTGTCACAGGCTTTGCCAACCCTGAATTCCTCTTCTGACACCCATATTTCCTCTCCCCAAACCCAGTCTCCTCTTTCGCATCTCATGGGTTTGTGGGAGAGCTGAATCTCCTCTCCCCAGTGCTGTGGTGGCATACGGCTGGCTCTGTACCAGCAGGCCACCGTGTGAGGTATGAAAACCAGGCTGAATACAGCATAACACCTCTCTGTCTCCTCTAAAGATGTGACTTTGTCAGGTGCTACAGAGGGAAGCTGAAGCTGGGACTGCCCCATTGTGCCGGAGCTTCCGCCTCCTCCTGAGCAGCTGGAAGGCAGGATGAGGCCGGGAACCCTGGTCTATGTTTTGCCTCCATTGCTGCTTACTGACCTGCTTCTCCATGTTCTCAGAAGCCTACTACCTTCACAGGCACCTCTGTCCACTTCCAGCAGCAGTTCTCTGCTAGGCAGCCATGCATTGCTGGGAAAGATCAAACACGGGTGTGACAGACATAACACCATCTTCTAGGGAGATGACCTTTCACAAGGTCTCTCAAAGCATTTCCACTGACAGTCAGCTTCTCCCTTCCCCTCAGCTTTCCTGTGTTTTGTATCAGTGAGAGGAGAGCAATAAGAAATGGAGAAGGCCACAGGCAGCTCTCAGTTTTCTGTGGGAGAGCCTGGCCTTCTCTGGGGTCAGAGCTTTGGTGGCTGAAGCCTGCTCTGATGAGACCGTCAAATAAAGTGAAAACAAATGGAAAAGCAGTGTAACATTTGCAGATACCCTGTCCTTCTAAAAACATTTCAATCATTCATTCCTGAGGATAAAAGCTGTCTCCAGCAGCATGTGCCTCCAACCTTGTTGCCAACATGTCATCTCCTCACCATATGGAGTTTCACTGCTCTTTGGCAAAGGTCTTCCATTTACTGGGGGAATATGAGAGAGTTGGAGTTCAATGATCCTGCAAACCCCTTTGTCTCTCTCTCTCTCTCTCTCGCTCCACAGACCTTCCACAGCTGATTCCTGCTTTTCCATCTCATCTGCACAACCCAAAGACTCTGCTAGTAGAAAGCACTTCAATGGGCACCAAGGCAGGAACACTGAATAAGCAGGTAATACTGGTTTCAACAAAGAATATCTAGCTTGGCTTTCCATTATGTGACGTGATGGGAGTACAAGAAAAAAGGATATCTGCTGAGTTCCTGCATGCTTCATGTTGTAGAGTTATTACCGACTTTTGAGGCACAAGTTGATGGACACCATCTCCCACCCAATGAGACAAGCACTGCTTGTAATGGGTTTAAAAGGAACAAAGGTGAGGTCAGTGAGGGGACTGACTGCAACATTTCCAGCCATTACTTTTCAACAGTACTGCTGTAGAAATAATTCATTTTTCTGCTGTGCATTTACCATAGTTTTCATCCCAGATGAAATACTACAGTTGATATAAACATAAAAACCACTATAGTCAACATGAGTCTGCACTCATCGTTTTTGGAGCAGTGGGGCAAAACACGCTTTGGACACTTCACCCATCCTTCCCCTTCCACCACTCCCCAGACATGCATCCATCCTTAGCAAAATGGCAATAACTTGCTGCAGAAGTGAACTGCCTGTTTGGGTAGCAGGAACATTGAGCTGAGAGCGACGGGCAGGAACGGTTGCACAGGAGCAGCTCTGGAGATGCTTGTCTCATGGAAAGCTGGGCAGAGGAAATGGATGAGTGGACAGTGCAAGGGAAGTCTCCGCCCTTCAGTGAGCTAAGAACAGCTGTTGTTGATGATGATTGCTTCCTAATTAGCTTGCTTTGTATAAGCTTGATAATTTTATGTACCTCCAGAGGAGCGGATTAGCTCTGAATTCACGTTGTATCCATTTGAGAAGAGTACCCCATAAATTATTTACCTAACTCTCAGAAATATTAGATCAAGACGACTCTAAGTATGTCTGATTATATGGCAAGAATAACGCTGAGAAAAAAGGCTTGCTGCATTTACAAGCGCACAGAAGTGATAAACTGCTTTTAAAAGTTACCATACATACCCTATGACACCACAACCTGCTACAGGTTTACAGTTATGCTCTTATTACTAGTATTTCTCCAAAGCAGTTTTTGTATGGCAGGAGCACATAGAAACCTCAGCCACAGATTCGTCCTTCAAGAGACAAAAAAAGATACAGACCCAAAACAAAACTAAAAAACAGTCATTATCCCCAAACATGTAAGGTTATCACGGCCATAATGAAACAAAATGAATTTGAGTGTATACTGGTAAATGGCTCTAAACTTCATAAAGACTCTATCAACCTCTCCCAAGTTGCTGGCTCTGATTCACTACTGGTTTAAGTAGAATAACACAGTGATGAATCAGCTATGCTATAATTTTCACTCCATTTTTTGCTATGTTAGTACATTGTTACTTCATTACTATTGAACCGCTATATTTTTTCTGTGCTTTGCAACTAGCGTTCTGTTAACCCGCAGTGAGCCTACAGCCACTGTAATAGAGCTAATACTAAGTCTCGTAGCAGTAGCACCCCAATTCTTATTTGAAGATGAAAACAGACTTAGCACACTGCTATACTTACAGGTCCATTGACCTTATTTCAGGGTGAAGATGATATTCAGATGAGAGAAAACAGAATGGTATCAATTAATGCCAGCTCCAATTAGGAGAAAAAAATGTAACAGAACATGAAATTGGGAGAAAAGGAACCAGAGAGAAATGAATCCACAGAGGGGGCACGATGAAGTGCAACGGGGACATCCTTCCCCATCATTGCATGGAGGACTTTCCAGCTTACATTGCCAGTGGGTAGTAGACCCTGGTTTGAATACACCTTGGGTCCCTTGGGCTTCTTTCCTTCCTTTAGAAAGGAATATTAGAAAGATATTTTGGCTCTTGCTGGACTCAAGCTACTGAATGCAACAGATCTTTTGTCTGGTTCAATATCACATTAATGAACAAAGGTGCAACTCAGAGCAGCCACAGTTCAATCAGCGGCTCTAATCTGTGAATATCCTCTGAACATTTATATCCCTGCCAGGTATCGATAAAGCTAAATGGCACCTTCAGGAACATAGACAGGTGTGGGAACGAGTTTGGTTAGGAACATGGGATGTGGCAGAAATTACCAAGAAAACAATGAGACTTTATAGATGTAAACAGAATACCCAAGGCATATTGTTTACGTGTTCCACTTCTGCAAGAAGAGTGCTGGGATCAGGCTCTGTGAGGCACAGTCCATAAGGTATGAAACCCCCACCTCCCTCTCACCTCTTGAGTTGTTTCAAATTCACGTCCCCCGACTTTGCTCTCACTTTGCCCAGAATTTCTCTCCCCACATTGCTCATCTTGATTTTTCTCTTTTCAGCAAGCACTACTTACGTTCCCTTTTATTTAAATACAATAAAGAAAAGCTTCCCTAAATGTACCAGCAGCACCGCATCAATGATCCGCAAAGATGCAAGATTACTTATCAACAGGTAGTGGCTGCTTATCACATGTGGGAACACAACTCAGAGCTTTACAGAACCTCTTCCAAGTTGGGTCCATCACAGACCAGTATCTTCCCAACCCTATGTCTGGGAAAAGGCATCATGAGATTCCTGTTGAAATGGACTTAGGGATCTTTACAAGACACGCAAGGGCAAATGTAGAAAATGCAGAAGTCCAGTGCCACTAATGGTGTACTCTTTGCCTCATGTTTTTGCAGCAGAGTGATTAACAGGGGACACACGTACCATAGCAAAGGAATGTTTCATGGTTGAAAGGTTAATTCTTGATTTGATTTGTTTCAGAAGTATTGGAGATTTGATGGAGGAGGGCGATGGGGTGGAGGATTAAGAGGGCTCCCGATCAAGGAAGAGAATGATTACTGAGATAGGCACTAATGTGCAGGGAGAATCGCGCGGTTCCTCCCGAAAACGTATCTGTTTGATTTTCTTGTAATGCTTTGCTGCTGCTGGCTCCAATCAGTAATCCTCACACTCCTAACACACGCGGCTTGCAGCTGTGTTGTGCCCTTTTTCCTGCCCACACACCCTTCCTGGGCCACAAGTCATTTAAAGGCAGTGCGGCTGGATTTGATTTGGGAAGGTGGTGAAGAGGGGGGAAAAAAAAAAGGAGTGGGTTTGAGAGTGAGGGAGAGCAATTGAAACCAAAATCCAGAAGTTGAATCTCTTGTGCTGAATGTTAACTTACAGAAAAGTAACCCAACAACCTTGAAATAGAGCAAAGCCCAATTTAAATTCATTACATTTAAATTAAATTTAAAGCCCATGTAAATGATTGACTTAGTTAAGAATATGTCATGTGGAAGAGAAAAAGTGCAGCAGCGACATGCCAGGCAGCTTTCGCTAATTTTACAATTCACAGCAAAATCTTTATACTCTGATTGCGATTTAAAAAAATATGCACATAACTTATTAGCACCAATATTAGAGCCAGTATTTATACTTCTTCTCATGAAATCATTGAATGTTTTGCAAACTCCACACACTTCATCTACTGAAATGCTACTTTCTGGGGGTAGGAAGGACAGGGATCTCCACAGGGGGTATAGAATGGAAAAAAAAAAGAACATAGGAAGAATAAATGCAATTATTCCTAAGTGGAATTTTGCCTCTCCCTCGGGATGCATGCTCTGAAGTGGGTAAAAATGCTTCAGGATCTTTAACTACCATGACCTTAATTCCAATGCAAAAGAACATTTCACTTGTATTCAATTGAGAGAAGAGTTACTGCATTTTTGAACCTTTTTTTAAATAGTTAATCTACTGACAGTTACCACCGACACCAATGGGTACTAGGTCGCAGTCTGAAGGATTATGTCACTGGAACTTTACAAAACTAGGCGATTTGTAAGAATATTAATGATAACATTAATAAATTAATTCAAAACACGCTCTGTGCCTGTCTATCCCCTCCCTGCTACCTCACATAATGATTTTACTGGGTTGGTTTTGGTCTACTGCACCAAAATTGCTTTTGTTTATTTTTTTCAGGAAAAATGGCCGTGTATAGACATTTATAATCTTTGATGTATTTTCACCATGCTTGCTAAAATTTAGAAATAACAAAATTATGACACTGTGGCGCCGAACTTTTAATTTGTTAATAATATAATATATGGTCAGAATAGGCTCGTTAAGCAGAGGCTGAATAGTCTTAAAATAAGACTGTTCAGGTCAAATAACTCGCTCTCATAGTCTTCACTTCAAAGATAACTTTTATTTTCCCATGTGAAGTGCAGATGAGCACCTTGGCTGAGTGAGGAGTCCTACAGCCAGTTTGACCCCAATTTGACAAATAAGAGATTGCCCCAGTGAAGTGCGTTGAAGACATACTCTACCATAAAAGTGGTAACAGCTGGGGATGAGAAAATGTAGGTGTTTGGAGGGGAATGGGTTAATACTCAGACAGAAAAGCAACTGTTTCTGCTGGGAGCCATACATTATTTTTTTTCAGCAGCTACTCCAAAAGTGTTATTACCTGTGTACGGCTTTGTTGCTTTTCTTGTCATCATTTTTTCCAAGATGAACAGGAGCTGGGTATATCTTGTAAATAGAATAGAGTAAAAGAGAACTGTACATGCCTCTCCCTAAATGCCATAAGAAGAGACATGCTTTATAAATACAATTGTTTTGCTTCATTTCATCTTCTTATTGGTGTTGGTTCCAAGCAAGTAGGACTTCGAGAGTTGGTCAATTTAGTGCAGGAGGAATGAATGACGCAGAAGCTCATGAGCTCTGAATCTAATCTAAGCTGTGCTGCTGGGAAACAGGAGTAACACTGCTGAAAGCAAAGGACAGGCCCTTGCATGAAAACAGCGTGAAATCAGAAGGAGTCCCTGTAAGTCTCAGTGTTGCTCCCTTCACAAGAAGCCAATCCACTCCCGACGCTGCAAATGCTCCCAAGCAGTATTAAAAAACTAAGAAGAGAAAAATCATTTACTTGTAAACATGTGTCCTTTTCTGGCAATACAATGGCTGCTTTTCCTTTCCTTTTCTTTCTTTTTCTTTCTTTTCTTTTTTTTCACATAGCATGTAGTGAATCTGCTGCTATAGGAGGCAGATTGTATCAGCAGGTTAAAGAACAGGACGAATTCATGGACAATAAGGCCATGAAGAGATATGAAAGCAAATAGGCAGGAATGCATCTCCTAATGTCCTCAGTCCAATGACTGTGTATGCTGGGGGAATACGACGGGAACAGACCGCAGAAATTGGCCAGACGCTTTGTGAAAAAGCTTTTTTTGCACAGGTTGCAGACAAAATACTGGCCTAGACCACTGCTCTCACCCTTGAGGACATCGCTTATACTCATGGATAAAACCTCATCCTACTGAAGAGGAGAGTTACATTTTGGGCTGTGACAGGACAAGAACAGACTAAGTCAGGGGCAGCCATCCTTCTTCACCCAATGAGTGGCATTCAGAAATCCTAGCAGCACAACCATGCATCCTCTATCTTGGGAAGTTGGTGGATGAAAGGGCTTGAGGAGGAGGTCACAAATGGGAAATAACTTTGCCTCCCCTGGGTCTCCATAGCTACAGCACAGGATGGGGCTGCGGATGCAGCTGGTTTCCAGCATGACCCGGCAGTGGCATAGCATCTGCTGCTGAGTTGTTTCCTCCTGCAGCCGGGAATCTGGATGATCCAGCAGTCTGCATCAGCAGCACTCTGTTGCTGGTTAAATGATACAGCCCTGGCCTGAAAGTTGCACTTGAAGCACAGCCAAGCAGTAGGCTGTTCATGAAGAACAGATTCAGGCAAGCAAAGAGCTCAGATCTCTTCTCCCTGCGGCTCAACCCTGAAGTGCTTTCTCCCATGAAGTCTCATGGCTGAGGTGCAGCGCAGAACCCCTTTAAAAGACGGTAGTGCCCTGCCGCTTGAAGAATTGCTCTCAAAAGTAATCAAGCGTCTCACAGAAAGGGGTCTTGAAAGCTAGGCACACCAATTTAAAGATTTAGCTAGAAGATTTTGACAAAGCTCCTTTAAACGGAGCAGATATTTGTCTCAGTGAATGGAAAAATACAGTACGAATTAAGCCTGCAGAATGAGAACATTGGAGGAAGCGACCTGCATTGACTGGTAGCCGATACTGCACCCCTCATGATGTGTAACTAATAACAGCATGCCAGACATTCAGCTCGCACATTAAATATTAATAACATTTTTCTTCTGACTCATCATTAAGCTAGAGCCTTGCTGCACAGCACAAACTGATTTACAGACCATCCGCGGCAGGCTCCCATGCTGCCCGTGTCGCTCAGCTAAACACCTGCTATCCAGAGGTTTGCTGAGGGACCAGCAAGCTAGCTAGGTCAGAAACGGGAGGTTTTCAAGTGGAGGAAAACAACAACCCGGGCAGATAGACAGAAAAACAACCAATCCTTCTGACTGCACCTCTGTCCACAGATAATGTACAGCATATGAAACGAATCTCTGCAGGGAGATAGAGCTTCAGTCTGACTGTTTAGCTCTGAGGATGCTGCAGATGCAACTGGTGTGCAGTGTCCTCCTCCCCATTTGCTTCTTGGATAAATGTCAAGGCACCTCTAACCCTTCTGGGAAAGCTTTCCACGAGCGAGATATTTACAGTCCTTCCCAGAACAAGACTATGACGGGTACTATTTAGATAGTGAGGAATAGGACCTACCATTCTCTTGCAAAAATGGTGGTCTCAGCCATGTTTGTACTAAAAGAGAGTCTGGCTGCTCCTTTATACCTCTTCTCTTCTCAGACAAAGTGGTTTCCGGTTCAGAAGCTTACACTGCCTGCAGCTAGAAAGAACTGTTTGCCCGATCCATGGAGAGCATTTTGCAGGGAGATTTAGACAAACCATTTTTGAAATACAGGACTCAGCAAAATATAGATGATGTATAACAATTGAAAAATGCTTTCAGTGATTCTTAGCAACACCCTATCAGAAAAGCAGCTTGTCTTAGAAGCTTCAAATGTAGTTTCTTTGAAAGAACCTGGTGAGTTCCAGCAGTACGGGACAGATTTTGAAAAGGCGAAAAGAAAATTGAGAAGTGAGTCAATGAGGAGTTAGAAACATCAGAAGAGGGTGTCAGATTTTTAAAGAAGGTGCCAAACATCTGAAGAACTGTGCTTTCGTTTAAAAGACTAAATAAATAAAAAAGCAGTAGCTCTCTAATCCTTTTTCCCTGTGAAGTTTTCAAAACATAGGGAGATCACTAGAGGGTTTTTTACACACAGTGAATTTTTTAGAGAAAGAGATGAGATTTGTTTCATTCTGGGGCCTTTGGGGGCCAAGGGGTGTGGTGGGAGAGAGGTATGTGTGAGAAGCCCAGACAAACCCTTCATACCTTCCTCATGCTAGCTAGGAGTATTCTTCTCTCACTTGCTGGTATGCAGAGATCCTAGATCAACTGGCAGTATTTCTCAGTGGATATTGTGTTGGGCAAGGATTCAAAAGGCCAGAGTCCCATTCACCTGCTTGGGTGACCTTTGACAAATGACTTGAGAACTAGTTATGCCCAGCTTTCTGGATCTATAAAACAGAGGGAGTAAACTACACAGGCTTCCTTCCTCATCCCTCTGAGGTCTCTTGCCATAGAATGACACAGATACAGATACGTGCTTATGTACACATATATGAGCTTGCAAGTATTAAGCATACGTATGCATATGCATGCAGACACGAACATTTATGATTAATCCCATTACGTTCATTCTTTCTTTCTCCAAGTCACAGAGGATAACTGCATGCGTGCACATCCTCCATCATTTTCCACAGCCCAGATTTCCTTCCAAATGTAGCGCTCTGTTCTGCTGCACATAGCAACTGCGTCACTGGAAGAAACTTCCAGCGTTCCTCCCTCCCCTCTTTTTATGTGTAAAAGACTCATTAATACATTCTACATAAAGATCCCTACCTACAATAATATTGCTGCACTGCTCAGCAAAGATTGACGCTTACAGGGGAGAGGTGCCATTTTTCCAAAGGTTTATTACTCTTATGAAATCTGCTCCAGAGCATTAGAAAGGTACAGACAATTAGCGATTTTCAAAAGAAGTGAATAAAGTGCATTTTGTGATTCACTGTCTTTGCTCTTTTTTATTATTATTATTATTATCTCTATTCGCTAATTTGCAGAACTGTGAGTGGATGCCACTGACACACAAGAATTAGCCAGATTTTCTTACATTTATCTTGTGTGTTGCCCTTTATTGCTCAATTGTTTTGATGCACAGCGATGAGACAGCTCTCTTAAAAAGTGGTACTTTTTTAATTGCTTTCTGCTCAGGAGCAGGGGATGGGTCCTGTACCTGTTGGCACAACTGCTGAACGAAAGCCTGCCAGCTACACAGCCCTCTCCCAACATCTTATTCCCTATCAAAGCATCACATGTTTATATAAAAGCACTGCAGAGGTTTGGATCATTACCCAGAAACAGTTGTCAATAAAACAGCATTAGAAACAAATCAAAGCACCAATAAAAGACAGTCATTTCCAGATGAGGTCTGTGTGCCAATTAAAATACTTCAAGATCTATGTAAGAAGAGATCACTTGGCCATTCAAAGTACATAAGAAAGAAAACCAGGACAGAGGAAAAAAAACAGGAGCGTCAAGGGAAAACTGATCTCTGCATGGGATTGCTGTTCAGATGAACCAATTTGTGTTGATGAGTTGGACATTTAAGAGCTGATAGCACGTTGCGCTGTCTGATATGACATTGGTGGCTACGGGATTTCTTCAGCAGCAACTTTATTCACTAAGATCCAAGTACCAGATAATGAACTGTATAGATAGGTAGCATTTCTCTGTGTCAGCATTGGAGGCAGCAGGTTGTCAGCTGAGTTTTCTCTGTTCCCAAGGCTGAAGGCTGTGAGAGAACTGAGCTGGTCGGCTCTTTCAGGAGCTTTCTCTAGACTACATACTCTTTTGGCAGATACTGGGGCTCACAGAGCATCCAAGCCCTCATGGGCTTTTTCTTCTGAGACAATTTGGCCTGTTAAGGCATGATGACTGATGGGTTAGGAGTCCCTGCTCCCCAGGAAGCTAATGGAGCAAGTATCTCCTTCCCACCACCACACGGTGCCAGGGGAGTATACACCTCCCATTGCCTCCACGAGACCTCTCTGCTCTGTCCCAGCAAAAAAGTGCTAGGCTTTAAGCTCAGTTTCTTGTGAGACACAGGCCTCCTCACAACTGCTTACTTTACGCACACCTAAAAAAAATTCACATCAGGGAGATGAAGGTGCTGTAGCTTCCAAACGCCTTTTTTTTGTCATTACTCTCCTGCCCCCTCATCACCATTTTCTTGGGTTTTGTTTATTTCACAGAGTTTGCTTACCTCTAATGGCTAAGCCAGAGGGAAAAACACATAATCTTGCTAAATCATTTCAATCTATCTACCTGCCTCCTACTCTTACGGTGTACAGCTAGCATTTCAAATCACACAAAGGCTGGGAAAGTGTAACCAATAATGCCAATTTCAGGAGAAGAAAGCTTCAAGAAATAAAACCCAAAACCCAGCACATCAGGATGAGAAAATTGAGCCATCTAATTGCTACACTGAATAAACTGTGAAGCAGGACCGGTGGTGATAATTTCTGAAAGATTTAGTTTTAAAAAATTAGTAATACAGATAAGGGATTAACACTATTACTGTAGGTGACTAATCTTGACTGTGCCTTTTTAACAACAGTGTTGTTACCACCATCATAAAGGAAATTAGCACTGATAATTAGATCAAATCCTTTATGTCAGTAATCCCACTTGAAGATATTTTCAGAAGGTTGGAGGTTTAAGGCAATTTCCTGTATGAGTCTAAGACTCATTAATTAATATTGATATTTAATGTGTTCCAGACTTCCATTTCTTGGTAATACTCAGAGCTGTGTCCAACTAACTCATTTGAGACAATAGTTTAGTCACACCAGAAAATAATGGCCCATTCAGCACCAAAGACTATCCAGCAACAAATCAGAGACCTTTAAAATTGTCTTACATATTAGGCAATTGGGGTTCTCTGCATTTGAGCAATTTAATGTTAGGTTTTTTTCTTCCCATGGAAATTCCCTCAAAACCCTGCATTTGAAGTAAAATCAGTCTCATGGTGTGTCAATATTCTCCCCAATGATTGATACTGCTTATGTCATCAAGATTTCCTCCCTAAAGACCCATCTCTACATTCCTGAAGATAAATATAGCGTCATTATTTTCTTTTTAGTAATTTTAAACATCTTCATGCTACAGAAGGGAAAAGAAAGAAGGAAAGAAAGAAGGAAAGAAAGAAGGAAAAAAGAAGGAAAGAAAGAAAGAAAAAAAGAAAGAAAGAAAGAAAATGCTCCAGATTCCCAATTGAAAAAAAAAAAAAAAGCCAACAAGTAAAAGTATATGACTTAAAAACTTCACAACTATTAAAGTCAATTGTATGGTTCTGGGGGCCTAAACAACTATTTTCCCATGGTCCTGGTTGGCAGTATTGAGCAATGTCTCCTCCCCAGGAGAAGCAGCAGCAGAAGATACAGTCAGATGTTTGCTGGTAGCACTCAGCCCTGCCAGATTTAGAAATGCGTACAAACCGTTTTGAACACTTTATCTCCGGTGCATACCTATGTCTCCATAGCATTCCTCTGACAGGCACCCATTAAGAATAACGTGAAAGGAATCAGAATATGCAACAGGCAGTACACCTGTATAAGCTGGCCCTATGTTTGGAAGAGCTTTGGACAGCCTGCCTCCCACTGTGCTAACAGCCTTTCATGTTTTTGTTCCTAGCGGTTGAAGATCCATGAACAATCTCTCCCGCCACTGTACCTTTAGCTCCTTATTTCTCGGCACCTCAGTAAGGCTAGACTAAACCATAGAAATCAAAGAAGAGAAATTATTGTTTGGTTAAGGTTAAATCCCAGTTCATCTATCTCAAACCTCCTGCTGAGGTGCTATACAAACTTGAATGAGGAAAATACTTCAAGGTGCTTAGAAAGAAACCATACCACAAAGAGTACCTTTGAGAGCTGAGGCTTGCTGATTGTTCACCAGTCTTATAAGAACAGGAATGGCCACTTACCTGAAAAGAAAAAGAGAAGAAATATCAATGATTATTCATTTTTTAAAAAGAAAAACTACGCTTTGTATGAAATGAGAAGGAATAAATAATTGTGATGCACCATCAGACTGGGTGCAGGATGCCCAGGGCTGTGAAAGCAGGGAATCAGCCTGAACATACAATGGCAGAACTGTAGGATGAAGGCAGGACTGAAATAGGGAAGGATATGACTGGAAACAATTAGTACATTTGTAAACCAGTAGCAGAATATGGGGACATTTTTCACAAACCATCACAAAGGATGTCCCAAATAAAGGCAGCAGTCACATTCTCTGGGATTTCCTTCCTGTTTTCTGCCCTTCCCTCATTTCTGCTATGAATTTGTACAGAAATTTTCTTCCAATGTGCAAGCCCAAAGTGTCCCTTTCTGCAGATTGAAGGATTCATTCTCTGCAATAAATGTTGAGTTCAGTGAAACAGTTTCTGAATCCTCCCACAATATTCCTCTCCTGCCCCCTCTCCACCAAGAAAACCAAACAAAAAAGTCTGAGGAACTGCAAATGAATTCCTCTCTGTGCAACATGTGTGTACAGTCCCATTAGCAGCAACACAGCAGGCCATCGATTGGGGAGGGGAAAATGGCTTTGTTTATGGTAATGGATTTTGAGACTCCTGGTGATAATTTATTTAGTAGGAATTTTTGCAGAGCTGGCTATTACACTGATGGAAACCCTCAGAATGGGCTGATTTTAAAAGGAGTGGGGTGAAAACAAGAGGCATTGCTTATTTTTTGAAGAATATTGTTATTAAATAATTTGAAACACATTGATAAAATGTATTTGAGAGTTATGCTGCTGTAGTTTATAATACAAATTACATCGCTATTGACAAATGGCAATTTAATCCAACGATTAACTTCAACAATGTGAATTCCTCTGTTGCTTTTTTTGTTTGTTTTTTTTAAGACATAGTATATAGCACATGAAGCAGGATACGTGCTGGGATCACCAGATGCTGTGCTGTTGCTGGCCTCTGACTTATTTTCTGCCTCATCTCCCCAAAGGGTACACAACCGGGGAGTAACCTAACCAACTCCCTTACCATCTTTAAATATGGATCAACCCTGGGAAGTATCCACAGGGATATTAATTCTGCATAAATACTTGGTTTCAAGTTAAGCAGTCTCTTTTGCTTACAGAAGTCATCCTGTCTAGTCCCATCCTAAGAAAATCCCCATAGGGGATAAAACCCAAAACAAATCCACAACTTGCTTAAATTAATTTACCTAGATAATTTAAAATAGAAAAGAAATCATTATCTTGTCCTTGACATATCCTTAAGGAACAAACACTTGGTCTGAAGGATCAAGCCACCCACTGTGCTGTCTATCCTTTTGCAAATACATCTCGAGACAGATGCACCCATCAACTTAGAGATGCCAAGCCCTTTGCAATAACACTGCAGAGCTACCAGCTGTAATGGGGTACTGGGAAATCAGATCATCCTACATTTAAACTGATTTCTACCACTGATACTCTTTGCAGTACAGAAGTAGCGTTAAATGCAATAACGTGCTGTTGCATGGTCACTTAATTCTAGAAGTAAATTCAATATTTGCTGGCATCCCCTATCCAGAGATACAAAGTGTACACATGTATTGGAGCTGGTAGTTAGAATTACCTTTGCAATGCCTCCTGGGGAAAACCAGAACAGCTTAGGCATCTGTCTGGGAAGAAAGGGTTGTCATTCTCATCCTGTAGAAAATTGTTTACAAATTCCTCTGCCTCTTGCTTTGCATTACCATTATGGCCCTGTTGCTGTCTTGGACACCTATGGGTTTTACTACAAGAAATAAAAGGGACCTACTCCCATTACTTTTAATATTTTCAAAGAAGGAGCTCGGGTAGAACAATGGAAACAAACACAATGTCTTTGTGATACCACTTGCATGTAGTTAGGAGCAGGTAAGGAACAATGCCAATTTTCTTCTGATGAGTCAAGTGGAAAAAGATTTGTTAGGAGAGCTGTTTCCCGAGTCCACTATACAGAGCCCCACTAGGAACTTTGAAGTTCTTCCTTTAAGATACAATTTCATCATTGTATTTTGGAGCCTCCTTTTCTGGCTGAAGGAAGTAAGGGCAGGGAAACATGAATATGAAAAATACTACAGACATATGAATTTGGTTTTAAACTTCTAAATGTGTTCAGTCAAATAAAGGACAGGATAATTGTGGATGGAGATTGTCTGACAGGTGTATCCTAAAAAGCAGGCCTGGGTGGCTGAACACCTGTGAGTTGGGTTCAACTCTTGCATTGGCTCATTTTGTGACCTTAGCTGAGCCACAACTATTTTGTGCCCTTTCCTGTTAAATGATACTCATAATGGTAGGTCACCATTTGTTAAGTCTGTTAAGATGTTTCAATAGATAAAAGGTGTTTTTTCTAGCACACAGGAAGACCGATCAGCAACACTCCACTGCTGTAACAGGACACAGTAGACCCATGACAAAATCCACCTTCTGACTCAAAGTAAGAATACAAACTTTGGTCGTATTTGTTCTGGGAAGGATCTCCCTCAATCTCTCCTAAGGAAGCTGTTCCACTTCAGTTAAACAAATATTACTTGCTCAGAGCAAGACTGAGTGTTACTTTGTTGTAATTAAGGCTTCCAGTTCTGATTTCAAGGAAATGAGCAGGACTTTGCATCTCCAGTTACTCCCACCACTCCTGCAATGAAAGTTTCCTTAATTCCATTCAAGCTTGCAAATATCTGCAGGGTAGGCAACATGAATGACATTGCATTTTGCAGCAAATATATGTCTTGCCAAAAATACTTCCTCCAACTCCTGTTCTGACACCGTCTGTGGGAGAAACTTGACTGGGTTCATTGCGCCTTTACAGAAATACTAGGGGCTGAGCATCACCGTGGCTGAGAGAGGCACAGACTAGACCCCAACACTCCTTCTGCCAGGGCCAGGCTTTCCTTGAGGCTTCCTCTCCGCAAGCTGACCTATCCTTTCCCCTGCTTAGCTTGAGAATCTTGATGAGAAGAGAGCCCGCGGTGGGATGGCTGCAAATATAATGCAATCAGAAGATAATGACTTCAGAAGGAGAGGGGAGGGAGGGGATAATCAGCAGAGGCAGATGAACTCCCAAGATATAAAAAAAAAAAAAAGACTGTTTTCATGCAGATGTCCCTAGTAATGAAGAATGAGGGAAGAGGAATACTGAGAAAGAGGTGAAATGGAAGCCGATTTGTTTCTAAATAGCACTATTTCAGAGTTTTCCATGGGGTGTAAGTAGCTTCTTAAACTAAGAGTGTCTGGAAATACCCCAGACAAATTCAGACCTCTCAGCCATCTCTCTCTCTCTCTTTATTATACACATATCCATGCCACAATTTAGAGTTACCTTTGGTGGGAATTGAGGACGGGAATATAAAATATGCAGGGAACATCCCTGTCTCCCTTCAGGCTCAGGTTGAGCTCGGTGTCTATGAAAATATTATGCAAATGTGACAGTGTTTTCTTTGGGCAAGCCATTTAACTGGAGCTTTCAACACCTCAGAAGCCTGGAGACAAAGGGTGCAGGTAATGATAAATGCAATTTATTTACAATGGGCATAAAAGGGAAGGTGTAGGCGGCTGCTCCTACAGGTGATCTCCCCTGCTAACCCTATCTGCTCAATCACAGACTTCAGCCTTCCCTCGCGATGCCTGCCTGTTTCCTGGGGTGAGGGGTTTCCAGGGATCATTCTGCTCAGAGGTTTCTCTCTCCCTGCTCAGATTCTGCATTTTATATTCAGGTATGTGACTTCCACAGGCAAGAAGTTTTAACTTCTAAAACCAAAGCAGTAAATGACCTGACCTTGGCAAGCCTTGCTACGAATACTGACCCAGGGTTCAGACCTGGAAGAACCTGTGAAGATTTTCAGCCCCTTTGAGGAGAAACTAGACACAGCTACAGTACTACCTTGTTCTCCTAGAAATCCTCCCTAGCCTAATGGTATCAATACTTAATGGCAACAGCTCTGAGCACTACACACGCATTACGGGATGTGAAGCTACCGAATCTAATAACAGAGCGAAACAGACCCCTGGGGTACCACAGGGGGCTGCTGTGCAAAAAACCACTGAGCCAAAATGTCTTCTAGGGCACATTGCTAAAGCCGGTGTTGTGGCTAAGATAAAATCAGAGGCCTTGACTTCTCAGGCGGTTTTTTACCTCTCCCTTCATCCCTCCCATATATTTAAGCGTAGGTGTTAGCACCAGCATCCCGAACAAATTCCAACAAGCGTCCGTATGCTCTGCCTCCTTCCGTTCCCTCAGCAGATTAAGTGGCTAAGCTCTTCTCCTCTTCCTGCGCTAAATGCCTGCTCTGTTAGAGAGTGCTGCCGCACTCGCGTCAGCAAATTAAGTTGGGATGGCTGAGGGCATTATGGCCTGCAGCTCTCCATCAAACCTCTCTCCCAGAGATTGCAGCTCCCACATAAGGGACAACCAAACAGCTCCTGGGTCAGCTGCTGCACTTTACAGCTCACTCGATTAGCATGAATCAAATTGATGTCGGCTTACTTTACCAGGCTGGCTGTAAAACTGTGCTAGGGAAGGGGCTGCTTCATGAGCCATTCAGCTGTCCCTGCTGTGGGGTGGTAACATCTGGCAGAAGCTTGAAGCTGAAACCACTTGCACCCCACAAACTTCATTAGTTGCTGAGTGAATGTAAAAAAATACGTGGCGTGTTCCACCCCAGAAATGGCTGCTATACGGGAAGAATAGCAGGAGAGGTGACCTCTATAAAACCATGCTTCCAAAGGATGATCAAACATAGGAAAGGTGTAATGAAGTAAGTTACTCTTTATTATTATTACCCCTGAGACCTGATACCCTCTTAAAAAAATCTAATCCTTTTTAATTTGTTCTAAGTAAAACCATTACTTATAAGTATGACAACTGTATTACTAATTATGTAATAATTTTATGCTGAAGCACTAGTAAAAATGGCTTGAAGTCTAAATTAGGCCTAATAAAGAATTAATTTAATAAATCACTTGGTCTCAAAAAAAATTATTTACTTAAAATTAGAGTTTGCTGAAAAATCTCACATTACTTTCTATTAATGCCACATAAAGTAATTGTGTAATTAGAAATTAACTTACAAAGTGACACAATTTACTCAATAATGATGCACAGCATTCCTATAGCACTTAGCAGCCAGAAAGATCCCAAAATACTCTGTTAAAAATACGTGCCAGCGTCTGAGTGTCACTCCACTCATCCCAGAACTGCAGCCACCTCTGCGGGCAACTGCTTATTAAAGTGTGTCAACACTCCGCAGCAATTTAGGAAGGAGCCTGAAGAATACAGCACTCAGCTAAATGGGGGAAAGCAAAATAACATCATTCCTTGGAAGTACGGTCGGGACACAGGGGTTCGTATTGTTTCATTCACAATAAATTATCATGGGACTGTACAAGGCGGCAGAGTATCATTACTTGCAGCCTGGGCCCTGTCAGTGATGTGACCTCCCCTTACAACGCAGCCCGTCTTAAACACTTGCTCCAGTGCTGCTCAGGACAGGGTTTTGTCGCATGGATTTCTTTATGGAATCCCTTACAGCAGTGTGGGGTTCCTTGGAAAGGACCTGTTCGACTCTGACTAGACTCAATCTTGTCTAGTTGACGGAGTCTGATTAAATCACAATCAGCAATAATGAAATTAGAAGTAAGAGTGAGCCATGCTCCTCGTGGAGGTACTCTACAGGGAAAGCACTAGCATGAAAAAAAATACCGCTTTTATGGGGTTTGGGGACTCTTTCTTCCCTTTTACCTTGAAGTGCTTCACATATTGTAATTTATTAAGCCTAGTGATGAGTAAATTTAACAACTCTCTATTTTGGCATCGGAGCGTATTTTGGCTCCATTTTACAGAGGAGACAGACATAAAAAAAATCAGTCAGTTTAGGAGGGAATGGGCAAAAGCACCTTATCCTCGCATGCATTTTTACCAGTAGCTCATTTATCACACTTGAAAATAAGGAAATTTACAGTGCATTAAATCTTCCCTGGGACAAAGCACATTTTCAAAAGGAAACAAAACAACCAGATCACTGAAATCCACCCTGGACAAGTGATGCTCCACAGTGAAGAAGCTGGTGTTGGGATTTGCCTGGAAGTATTTGCGTGGTGAAGGGGAGAGCCAGGAAGTGATTTCTTGTGGATTCTACTGAACAGAACTGGTGCTGTGAATGATGCCCCTGCCTGTGTTTGAAGGATCACAGGTCATGCCTAAACCACATTTGTAAGAAAGCAGGAAGAAGAAGGCTGCAATGGCTTAACAAAAAAAAAAAAAGAAGAAAAACCGAAGAAAAAGAATTACAATTACTTAGCCCTCAGATGAGCAACGTGGGCAAAAAGGGGAGAGGCTGAACGGACTTACAGCTGCAAACGATTCCACAATACTTTAGGGTTTTTTTTAAAACTCATTTCCATTCCTTTTTACAGGCACAAAATGAAAGAAACAAATATATGTCATCAAATACTTCCGCTCACAAACTGGAAACAGATTATGCCAGCTAAAATTAGTCCAGATTGGAACTTACTTGCCTATGATCTCCGTCAGTAGTTTTGAGTGCACTGTTTAAATGCAAGAGCCTCCCAGCAAGATGTATGTTGTAAAAGCTTGAGCAGCTTGGACGGGAATCCTGGGTCACCTGGCCTGTTTGTTCCCTCCCTTGCCTGAATGAATTTTTAACTCCTCAAAGCTAATTTTGAGTGCAGATATTGCCAATTCTGAATTCAAAATTTGTTGTCAGTGAGCTTTACCTGAAATCTACTCTTTCCACAAACCTTCCTCATTACAAATGTGCTCACTGGAATAATCACAGGATGTGGATGCCAAGAGAGTGTCAATGCAATCAAGACAAATTGGTGAAAAAATTGAGAAAACTACTTGACAGCACTCATCCAGCTTGGATGAAGACTACTTAAACATTCCCTCTGCTTTCCTGCACCACAGGAGGTCCTTTGACACCAGCGTGCTCGTGCTCTGCTACACGCTGCCAGTAGCGCTGGGCCCCCACGCCTCCACCACCAACCGTGCAGGACTCAGCTACCTGAACTGAAACACCTGCTAGCTGGCTGCAGCTGGAGGCTTTTATCACAGCTGTGCACCAGCCACGAGAGAGGGACGTGCCACATGTTTATCCAACATGTTACATCTTTCCGCTGTCATCCCCAGCGCACGGGAGCTCAGCTCCCCCTACCATCTTCCACTCTGCAATGACATCAACCATGGGTCATCAGAGGAGGTCGAACACAGGAAGCCTTAAAGAAAGGTTGAAAATTATATTAAGGGCATTACCATGAATCACTTTGGGATTGATTAAACAGTGTCGTTTTGGGATGCCTCGGCCTTTGGGATGCCCCAGCCTTTGGGACGGCTCAGCCTTTGCGACACAGACCTCCAAAATGAGAAATATGGACTAAACCCCTAAAATTGGTTTTAAGCTGAAGCTGAATACAGTTATGAAAGAAATCGTTTGATACAACTGCCAAAACCAGCAAGGGTTTCAAAACAGACACCTAGGACATTTTAAATCTTATATAAGACGTCCTCAGGCATCTGACAGATCTTTTACTTTACTTGTGAGAAAGTTAGGTTACAATGTTAAGTCTTTTTCTTGAAAGTCTGTGTTCTGTCCATTTTTCTACCACCCTACACACTTCCCCTACCTCGAACACTGCGATATCAGTGCTGAAATTTAAGGATCTTAGAGGAACCCAACATTTCCTCTCATATTTCTGAGTATAGCAGCTGCTAATTATTTAGCAAGCATCATTTTCAAACGATCTGGAAGAAGCTGACTGTTGTATCTGGCATGGTGTAAAAGACCAATGGCTAAACAACTATCAAAATGCTCAGGATGTGTGTACCCGAAGCTTCTGTGCACAAAAGCTACAACACTGAACCAGCAATGCATGCACGTAGCCAAATAGTCCCAGTATGGTTTGGCAAGGGATTACTTTGGTCATCACGCCTACAGCAACAGGACCCCATGGTCATTCACTGTGGGATGAGCAGCAGTGGCAGAAGCCATGCTCAGCATCTATTCGCTTGCTTGTTTCAACGCAATGTGGACATTGCAATAAATATAATTTATTTAATGATGAGATGTGTCGCAAGCTCTACTACTATAGAGGGGAATTTCAAGTAGAGTTGGTGGAACATTTTCAACTAAATATTTTCTGGTCAAAATGTGATGTTTAGTGGAAGCCAAAACATTTCAAGTCTAGGGCAGACTATGTGAGCACTTCCAAGGGGTAACAGAGAAACTCAAGTCAAAACACTTAACATTTTCATTCCAAAAGCAGAGCAGACATTTTAACACATTTGTGCTTCATTAAAATGCTTGATAAGTTTTGGGTGTTATCCAACATGGATCAAAAACAAAATTCAGAAACTCGAAGTTGTCATGATACAGAATTATCATTCTCTAGCCTGCTCGAGTTTTGAAAAGGCTGGGGAAAGGGGTGGGGGGGAGGGTTGTTGTTGCTTTTTAAAATCGGCATTGGAAATGGATTGATGCCACAGAAAGGAGATTCAAAATTCAAGCGTGACAGAGTTCAGAGGTGCGTGGGCCTAAGTTTGTAGTCTAGGCTGTTAAAGAGATAACACACAGGCTTGGAACCACTTCTAAAATTATCCATAAAAATCAGGATGTCTCCTTCAGAGACAGGATGCAAGTGTGATCTTTGCTGACAACAGCTCTGAATCCAGCTAGTTAGGGACCATCTCTATGGATTCCCAGATATGCTGATGAGCTGGCAGTTGACAATGTGTGTGTCAGGGATAACATTTTGTTATATGTATCAATGATGGCATTTAATTTCTGCATGAAATTTCTGCATTTATTTTCTGGATGAAAACTGTCCAGTACCCTAAAGAAATGAAATGCTTGTTAAAAGAAAGAGGCTGTTTGATCTTCCCTTTGTGGAATTTCAAGCCTCTGACTTGCAAATCTTGTTCGACTATCATCTTTGAACTACAGTGCTAGCCTTCTGTTTGCACAGAGGCTTATGCTAAGTTGATGGATTCCAGTGGCCCAAATAGGCTGCCTTCTCACTGACGGCCCTGTCTTAATGGTACGAGGAATGAGAATTAGATCGTTGAATTTTTAAGTGGGTTCATGTTGAGAGAGAGACTCTCAAGTCCTGAAGAAATTATAAGCTATACAACAATGCCAGGAGGACAGGTACATGCACTGATCCGATTCCTGTCTCCAGCCCCCAAACCTGGCTGAGTATCACCCACTTAGCAGCTGGCTTCAAGTTTAAACGTGCCCTCTGGTACTCAGCCTACACAGAACATACGACATTTAGGCTTTTTAAGTGTAATGTTAACATATGCTAGCTCACATACTCGGAGAGTACAGTGAGAACTAGACGCATAGACTTTAGCTTCCCTCTTCTAGTTCCTCTCAAGGTTTAAACTTGCTGAGTTCAACAGAAGCTCAAGACAACTTGCCATGCCTTGACTAAAGGTTTGGAAGATGTGTGCTAGCTTGATGTACCTCATGTGATCCATCATTTACTTTTACATCTTCAATTAGAGACTCTTCTCAGCAGCGAAGATTATCACCCGGGACACAAATGCTTCCTATTCTTGATTTTCTGGTAATGGTGACCAATACGTAAGAGTAAACAAATTCCTTCTCAAAACGGTTCTGTTCCCAGTTGTTGAAACATGATCTTTTTTGTTTCGTTGGTTTTTTGTTTTTTTTTCAACCAGCATTCATGGGAAGGGGTAAGGAGAAGGGCAGCAGTGAGGCAGAGGAAGACAGATATGAAGAAATTTCAGATCCATCTAATGGCGTTGTTTGCCTCTCTCTTTGCTTGACATATGCAACAGTGTCTGTACAATACAGTTCCATGATAGAAATATGATGCCAGAAGAGAAATGCAAGGAATAAGCAAAGCATTTCCAAGAGAGACCAAGTTTGGTAGATTCATATGCTTTAAGGTCAGAACAGAGGTTTAAACAATCCCTCCTGGCCTTCTATATGTCACAGGGCTTTAATCTTCACCCAGTACAAGCTATCCTCGTACTCAGCTCAGTGACTTTCCCCTGGCTAATACATCCTTTTTTAGCAAGGTATCCAGTCTTGATTTGAAGGTGATGAAGAGTTAGCATGTCCTAAGGGAGTTTGTTCCAGTGTTTGATCACCTTCACTGTTGAAAGGTTGGGCCTAATTTGAATTTGACTGACATCAATTTTCATGTCTTGGTCCTTTCTATGCCTTTCTCCACTAGATTAAAGCATTTTGTAGCACCCACATATTTTTTTTAATGAAGATACTTATGCTCTGTAATCAAGTCCCCCCTCAATCTTTTCAGATAAATTAGACTGATCTTGAAGTCTTACTGCAAGTCATTTTCTCCAACCATCACAGTCATGTTGAAGTCTCTTTTTCTGCACCCAATGCTGCAACATGCTCTGAAAATGTAGATACCCGAAAAAGACACAATATTTCTGAACTGGACTCAACAATGCCATATGAGAGAGAAAACCAGTTCACATTACATTTAATTGCTGCTGTGTTCATAAATCTATGGTCTTTAAACTCCTTTTTACGACTGCACCAGTTGGAAATCTGAGATCCACTTGTACAACCCCTTATTCTTCCTTTCTGGATATAGTCCTGCCATCTGAAAGCATGATCTGCTGTTCTGTCTCCCTAAATACCCAAATTAATTTTGGGTGTGCTACATACCTTTTTTTAAAGAATGCAGCCTTTCTGAGCAATCCAAGCATCAGATTTTTACTGACATTATTTTTTGTATCCTTCTACTAATCTTTGTGTCATCCACCCTTTTTATCAGCATACTTATTCCCAGATCATTGACGAAAATGCTGAGTAAAATGGGGCTTTGTACTGATTTCTCAGAAGCCAGTCTGGAACACTACCATTTGATGATAATTCCCCATTGACAAGTGTTTTTTGAGATCTATCATTTAGCTTTCTCTCAACTCATTTAATATCTGCTTTATTGGTATTGCATAGTGTTAACATTTTATCAGAATGCCACGAGGTATTATATCATGTTAGAAAAGTCCAAATATGAAGTCATTTTTATGAACTAGACTTGTAATTCCACAAAAAAACCACGATTTGTTTGAAAAAGCCTATTTTCCTTAAATCTGTGATGACTAGTGCTAATGACATTCTTACTGTGTTATTCTTTAGCTGCAGGATTCTATATAATAATTTTCATTCTTTTATTCTGGAACAATGTCAAAATAACTGCCCTACTGTCACTCAAGTGATCCTGGTTGTTTTGTTTTGAATCCAGCACAACATTAACATTCTTCTAATACTTCTGTTACTCTTCCACAAAGATTTAAAATTAAGATCTGTGAGCTGGAGATCCCCTCAGTCAACTCTTGTGAGCAATTTGGTGCAAGTCACCAGGTCTATAGATTTCAAATGTCTACCCTTAGTAAGCATTGCTTAATATCCATCATAGTTTTATTAACAAACTGAAAAATATCTCACCGTCCTCATAATGGAGGAACAGTTACCATGTTCCAGCCTAAACCACCTGCAGCAAGCTCCTAAAAACTCTTCCACATTTGGGTCTTCAGTGCACTCCACTAACTTCCCTTCCCACCTTGGAAACACTCCAGTAACTTCCCTTCACACCATGGAAATGCCCCATATGGAACATCTAGGAAGAAACTGGCTTTACATGAACATGATGCAAGTTTTTTCACACTTCATCAAAAGACATGCAAATGAATGCATTGCTGAGCTTGAAACTGGTAGCGGTGGTTCAACACGGGCAAAAAGAAAGCCTCCCTCTGAAACACTGAAATGTTTTTTCCATCACTGTAGACTATACCATCAGCCTGGCCAGCCATCCCTCTGACCTATAACCGGTGCATTATCTTCCATTCAGACCTCTTTGTGGGTCCTCACACTTGGGCTTTGTATAAATCCCAGAGACTTTTGCTAGAAAACATGTCTGAGACATGAATTCCTGACCCATTTTCACTGCAGCTGAAATGGTTGCCCAGGCTCACATCAGCCTACCCTTTCATTACTACAACATCCTTTTCCTGGCCTTAACACTGCAAACTTGCCCGGCTCAAATCAGTGCAGAAAGACAAAGGCCATATTCCCTTCGTCTCATTTGGAATATGTTGCACCTTCCTCTAAATGTTTCTTTTGGCTTCTCCTCTTCTACTTCATGAAAAACAAGCTGTTTGTCTTCACTGTCAAGACTTCTATAGCTTATCCTCCTCCAAGCATCACCTCTGAATCCCTACTGAAAGGTTAGCTCCCATGTCTGATGGACAGTGTTGCCAGATACCATCAGATTTGAAATGTTTTCAACAGCACCTTTGAGCTTTCTCCACTAAACTTTTTCAAAGCTGCTTCATTGTCCTCCTTAAAACTCTCTTTATACTAAAACTGCAATGCTTACAAAGGAATAATGATGACAGCTAGGCTTCAAGTGCTCAGGCACCTCTGTCTCTCAGGCTGAGTCATAATACTACCTCTCTTCTTCTTTTCGCCCGCTCATCTCTTCATCTGTGTCTGCCTTTGTCTCTTGCCTTGTATTTAGTTAAAATGTAAAATCTGGGCTTTTTTGGAAATGATAATCATGATTGTGTAAGACTTTCAGCCAATGTTGAACACTGATATCCTTCCTAACACCCCAACTGCTTTGCATGCATTCAGATAGGTATGTTGTGGAGTAACATTGTTTTCTGGTGTGATTGGGTGGGCTGTCAGGGTGCATCTATATTCATAAGTTAAACAGTGTCTGGAGGCGGTCCTGGGAATGGAAAAATAACCAGCTGTATGGTTAAACTGTTAGCATGGCCCCAACACAGCTCTGTAAGTACCCTCCCCAAGTAACTCTCAGGCACAGCTTGGGAAGTAGAACATTCCTGGGGCCAGTCTTGACTCGCAGGCTGCATCCAGCTACCCTGGTTTAAATGGTAAGAGCATTTATCAGCATGGGAAAGGCTATTCTGGGCCAGCTGTCCTCAGTACACAGGAATATTCCTGAACACTTTTAGTTTATGTCTACAGGCATGTTCTCACAGGTTGCCCTCCTCCTAGGCTTCAGCACGTGGCTGTTTCCGTGCATGACCCTGCAGTTTTCACTTATCAGTAACTGTGAAAGGCTAAGAGCAGCTTTACGCAGAGTACCATTTCAGCCCTGTTATTCATTCTCTCATTCCTTAAAGCCCAGAGACACATTTTAAACATCATAATCAAGTGCTTTATTCCACCAGGTTTTAATCAAGTCAGTTATGCCAAAATTATTCTCGTCAATGAGTGTGTCCCGTGCTTCCTCCTCACTGCCTGCAGTCCTAAGGGAGTGGTGCTCATCATAGCAAAAGAACGTCTTTTCTATACATTATTTGCTGTATTGGTTCGATTTGTTTCATGCATCCTGAACCTGAATTCTGGTGGCTGCCACCTTAACAGTATGATAATAACCCCGGCCACTCACAGGAACTGTTGGGTATGGAAAGAAGCCCAGAGCAATTGTTCGTTGTTCCTGACTTTGGAAGCAGTTATAGGCCAACTCCATTGTACACCAGAGCTGAGTACAACCTCTGGACTGCCCTGAATTTTGCTACTTTATAATGTGCTCTCAAGGCTATTACATGGGAAGGATATGGCTGGAGATAAATGCACTCTAGAGTTTTTTCCTATGCCCTAATACACTGCCAGCTGCATGAAACTGGTACTAAACTAATAAAAGATCATCCTGGGCCAGTTACTCCTAAAATTTAGCTTTAAAAACTCCACAGATGAGATTTTATAGGGGAAGGAGGAGCACAGCATCCCAATGCAATTTGCTACCATCTCTCAATTTGATTACTGCTGGGGTAAAGCTGGGGGTGTTGAGGGAAGACAGACAGAAAAACCACAGAGATGTGAGACATGATTAAAGCTTGATGTCATCCTATCCACACAGGCAATGCCAAATTTGATTAGTCAAAAACTTCCCTTGATGTGGCAAGAGCCCTCAGCAGGAGCAATTTTGCCACAAAGATGTTTCTGTTGAGACAAATTCTGAACCCAAGATTTCAGGTCAAGGTGACCCACAGTATCTGACACCTGTAAAGGGCAATTTGGCCTCCCCGTGCCAGAAACCCTGGAATCACTAAATGCACAGAGCATACCGACAGCTCCACCTCGTCTCTTAACTATCATTTGACTTAAAGCTGCTCTCATGGCCTCAGAGAAAAATACTCTTCTTTAACAGCCTCAAGCACACAAATAAAGCGTAGTTTTGGTTTTGCCTCTCAAAAAGCCCTTTCAAGAGCTCAGGCCTGTGATTCCTTGAAATAAGTATACTTTCAGAAAGGAAATCTCTAGTCCAAGAGCAACAGGGGAAGGATCAGGAGACTGGAAAATAAAATCAGCTCTTAGCCTGCGGAGAGTGCACTCAGTGAAAGAACCTGACTGGTTCTGGTAGGGGAACATGAGCATTTATGGCTTTCAAAAGATCACAGTTTCTGGTTTCAATGAAGGACGTTTTGACCTTTGGTACAGATACATTAGGCAACCCCTTGATGTTCTCTAGTTAGTCCTTTCCACGGACAGCAGCACCTGATGAATTGGCACTCTACTTACTCCTGATTAGCACTCAGAAAGAGAAAAAGACTCCTTCAGAGAATGAGCCCTCGATTTGGGTTTGACTCAGATAGCCCAGTCAGGGTAATGGAGGGAGGAGTTCACTGTACTGCTGAAAAAGCCCAAACTTCCCTTCATACAATAGTGCAGATATTTTTCCTGCAAAGAAAAGAGAATTTCTGGCAAGACGTGTGACTGACAGTGACAGAGTGGGCCCAAGACAGGCACATGGTGAGCAAGGGCCATGCAAATGACCACCAGACAATCTGTCAGTGTACCCCAAACCTCACCAGGGGAGCCATGGACTGGTATTCTCATCATGTTTTCCATCACTACCCTGCCTGAAGTGAAGCAACTGAATTCACTTAACCGTGTTCTCTCCAGAGAGTGCTGACCCATGCAATCCTTTCCTATTGCAATTTGCAAGGGCTGGACACAGGTCTCCTACTATGTCTCACTTCAGGACACTGAGATTCCAGCTTAAATCACTGCAGCCTACATACACCTCTCCTTCTGACTGACAACCACTCTCATCAGCATAGAAACTCGGGTGTAGCAATCACTAATTAGAACAAAATGTGTGGTTCCTCTTGACATAAAACAATGAAATATCTAACAAGGACTATGTATGACAGGTTAAGACACCTGTCACCGGAGTTGTCCATGGAAAAAGAGATGTCAGCCCAATTTTGCAAAGCTGCACCTCTGACAGTCCACATCAGGTGTGGAGAATGCAAAGACAAAGGGAGATTTAGAGAAGTGATCACAGATAGCTGAAGAGAAGAAAACCAAAATCTTATAATTCCTTTGCCTAAAAGCTAACCTCTTCTTCTGCGTAGAACAGAAAAAGGCTGAGTTAGTGCTTTTGGGTTTGATTTTTTTTTTTCACCTTTAATTATGCATCATCAGTGACAAGCTCATGTGGAGCTAAAAGCTGGATCTGGGCATGAAGCTAATTTTTGGAGCTATTGGCTGTTCACTACCAGGAATAAAAATGATTCCTTGTCTTCCTAGATTTGGTTTAAGGAGCAAAACCTCTTTGTCTCTCCCCCCATATTAGCTGCCTACAGACAGCTCCATTTTCCATTTGTGCATTTAATTATCCCTTCCTATGTGAACTACTTTACATTTGTGCTTATTGAATCTCAGCTTATTGATTTCAGTTCACTTCTTGAATTCATCATAGTTGGACTCTGGGCTAATCCTATTCTCCAATGCATTGGCGATTGCTTCCAGCTTTGTGTTGCATATGAATTTGATTAGCATACACTCCATTCTGGTCTCCAGTGAAACTGTTAATGAAAACATCGAGCAGTATCAGATCTACAGCACATACACATAGGACTCCATGCGCCACTGCCTAACCTGACTCTAAACCTTTAATAACACCCAATACTTCTGGGGTACAGATGGACAACCAAGCAACACTTGGCTAAGTGATTTGCAGTAATTCAATTGAGTTTATATGCTGCAGGAACAACTCACAAACCTGGATCAAATGAAAGGAGAGGTCAAGGAAACAGCATTTGAATTGGGAAGGTGTACGAGTTTGATGTTCAATCAGAGTTAGAGTTCAAACTCAAGGATACCACAACACTCCCTGAAATTTCAACTTCAAAAAACAGAAACCTAAAAGGCACACTTACATTTTTGGCAAGTTTACTGCTATCTCAGGCTTAATTTCACTGGTGTGGCTCTTCTCACATACTTTAAAAGGATGCCAAATGGCAAAGTAGGCTGGTTCTGGTGTGGATCTAGCTTTCCAAAAAGAAAAGGATTTAGGATTTAAGGGTTAGTTCATGCTCATCTCTAATCAAATGCTTCATTGTGGCCAAGATACATTTGAATTGACATAACTGTTTTCATATTCTAACTTCCCTAAAACAAAATAGAATTTCCCACTTTTCCCAGCAGGACTAAGCTGGTTATATCCATGACCATTTCTTAGCCATAAGGCTTGGGGTTTTTGTCATTTTCTTTCGGGGGGGGTGTGTGTGCGTGTGAAGAATCCATGTTATTTTACATCTTAGTTCCCTCCAGAAAGTTTCACATGGGTTGGTTATTGAACCAAGCATTCACCAGTGCTGAAGTTTAATATACCAGTGCTCAATTCCCATGTTTCCTCTTGTTTGCAAGTTTAATGCTGCTGTTCTTTCCCCTCCCCTCTCTCTGCTCCCTTGGGAGATGATGCTTTACAATGTACTTTACTTTGTCTCCTTCTCTTCTCTAACTCAGTAGAACCTCGGCACTCCTCAGAAGACCCCCAAACACTAATTCCTGATAGCAGTAAAGAAGCAAGACACACAGAGGGCAAAATAATTCTGTTTATGGTGAGATTAACATCTTTCTGAAAACCAACAGACAACCCCTGGAAGGGTTAGTTTATTCCTGACTCAAAAAGATGCATCCAAAGAGCGCATTTTTGGCCTCTGGAATGTACCAGATGGCACAGATTTTTTAAAAAGTTTCCTAACTCTTTTCCAATCCTGCCCGCATATTTCTCTGTTCATAACAACTGTTTCTCCCAGAATTGTGTTGATGCAGGACTTCATCACTCTTACTGTACCCCTTATAACAGTTCTTCAGACCATGCAGCAATGTCCAGGAAAGAACACTGATCATTCATCTCCAAAGCCACATGCACCTAGCCAGGTTAATTTTTATTATCAGCAGTGTGTGTTGGGATCTGTGATATCGTAACATGATGATTTATTTCTGAGGGAGGCTCACAAGTATCTGTAAGTAAGCATAACTAGAGTGAAGGTGCTATAAAGTTTGTTCTACTTGAGCAAAGGGTCTTTCTGACCTAAAAGAGATCTACTCTCTTTTTAGTTGCCCTCAAAACCAGATGTAGATGGTGCCACCGAGTATGACATATCCCTCCATCAATTGTCCTGTTCTTATCATCCTTTCCAGCAAAGTTAGAACTGCAACCTGTTCTTGACCTTCTCTTATTTGTTTTCACTCTCTGTTGAAAATTCCATATATTTTACTTATAAATCTAATATTAAATCTTTAATATATCTATATATAAATAATGAGTATTTATAGAGTGTCTGCTAGTTAAAAGCAGTGCTCAGATACCAACTAGCACTCTTGTGATGAAAATCTCTCATTTGGGCAACTCCATTGACAGTCTGCAGAGGGCCATTGCAGTTAAAGCTGGTGGGATACGACTGTGTTAGAGCAGCAGGAGGTTTTCTCAAACACCAGCACATTCAGGTGGCCTGTGCGAGGTCAGCTGGTTCCTCCTCCTTACTTGCAGCTGAAGCGAGGGAAAAATGCATTAAGAGCTTGCTTAATTTTAATGTCCCAATGTATCCAGAAACAGCACCCAGGATGTCATTCGGTCAAAAATCATGGAAGATGTGCTTAGCATTGTGTTGAGTAGACAAGAGCAGGTGTTAACCTGTACAAGCTCCATTCTCCAAAGGAACAGATGGCCTGGAATATGCTTGTCCTTTCTCATTTTTCAGCTGCCCCATCCAGTACTATCGACTACTTTCCTCTTCCACTCTGCAATACCCTTAAGTCCAGTAGGCAAGTCTCGTAGCTGCTACAGAGAGGCTTTTATTGTGCTTTCATTTAAGGGACTTTATATGACCCTGTTTATAACATACTGATGTTCTGAATAGGGTAGCAAGGGAAAGAAAAGCTATTGTCTGAATTGCAGAGAGTGGAAATGGAAGCACAGACAAAGCTTCTGAAAAGACTTAAATGATGCCTAATGATGGGGGTAATCACAAAGCAGTGTTCTCAAAGGCATATGAATACCTAATCCTTATTGGTTTAATTGAAAGGTGAGCAACCTAAGGGTTTTTTTTTTTTAGCATTTCACTATGTATCTACCTGCATCACGAAATGCCTGAATACCTTTGAAAATCTGGCCCTTGGCCTCTATCCCACTTCAAGAAAGAGAAGTAAGCAATTAGAAATGTAAATCAAAGGAATTTGGACTCTTCAGTGTACAAATCTTGCCTGAAAAACAGGTGTAAACTCTGTCTTTATTAGAAAATAGTACCATAAGAAGTTTACCTGGAAATTCCAGAGCTATTAACTGATCTGCTTGACCTCACCAGCTCACTCGTGAATTCATCCTTCTCATTCCTCAGAGACTCATGAGTTGGGTACTATTGGCACTATTTAGATTATGCTTTAATGAGTGCTGAAAGCTTTGCATTTTCTTAATGAGAAATGAAGTGAAATTGAAAACTTCAGGCTTTGTTTAAACAAGAACAATGTGAATCTGGCAGAATTCAAACCAAACAACAACTGAAATATTGACCTATATAAAAGCCAAGAATAGAATAAGAATATGACTTAAAGGCATTCCAGCAAGATACAATCAGCTTTAACTGAATGGTGTCACATACAGAAACAGTAGCTACATATTTTCAAATATTACACACTTAGTAGTGCACAGAATTCACCTCTTACTGTCTTACAATAAGCAAAATAAATATCGATTTAAATTTGTAACAAAAGGCGTAAGGAAATCAAACGGCTTAACACAGGTGGAACTGTAGATAACTGAAAATCTAGATGTGTAACTCTTCAGTTATCCTTCCATGAAGAAATGAGCTGGAGAAAGAATAGAAGAGACTATGAACAGGGACTAATTCATTGTTATGGAATTAAAATAACACTGCCTGGCATCTTATCAGCTGAGCTTGGAAATCCAGGGCAATCCTTTGCCATCACTTGGCTTGTGTTCTTGGCTCCTCTTATCCTTTTGTGATATTCCAAGCTCTGCTGGACTGTGTGTCTTCTAGTGGAATGAACAAGTTGGTGAGACTGAGGACAGAAAAGGAGTAAGGTACATTCTAAAGCAGAATCTCCCAAAATTTTAAAAAAAGAGTCTCCCTGCTTGTTCACTTCCCCGATGCTGTGTGGGCTCCACACTGAGTGGGCTGATAAGTTTATGCCCCTTCTCTTCTTACAACCCTCTTTACCCTCCAGTGGAAAGGATACCACCATCTCCTTTCACAGCTTCCCATCATATGAATTGTTTTGTAGCTCTCCATTTCCCCCTCTCCCAATCTGCTTGCCTCTTCCTGTCACAATCTATCTGTACACCAGCGTTAACCACAGGCCTTACAAGGTAACAGAACATAATCACTTTTATGTGCTTGTCTGCCTTAATCTCTGGAAGTGTTCCCTGCAATCGCTCTCTGGGGGGTTCATTTGTTAGATCATTCCCCATCTGGGTGAGCTGTATTTAATGTTTATACTATGAGAAAGATCACTGGCGGGTCTTTCCAAACCCCACTCTAGTTGGTGGAATCTGCATACATGGTGGAAGGGAGCTGGCTGCACTTTTTTGGCTGGGGAAAAAAAAACCAGCATTGCTTTTTCAATAATCTCTTTGTTGCTTTAACATGAAAAGAATAAACTAGGCAGAATGGGTCAATTTCAACATTACTTCTCTATAGAGGGAAAGTTTTTAAACAGATCTGTTCTGGCGTTGAGTGACGCGAGTAATTTTCACGCTATTGATCTCTTCCCAGCATAATTTCTTTGTGATTATTCTCCCTCTCTATTCTTGCCTCATCATTCCTCCGTAAGGACCCTCCAAAGAAGTGGTGATCTATTCCCCTTTTCCATCACATGTACTCCAGCCTACCTTCCGTAATTGCAGAAACAACGCTCAGTGAGTACCAGAGGTTCAGAGACAGACTTAGGGAAGGAATAAAAGAAGTTTTTATGTGCACTGTTCATTTTCTACTTTCCCAGCCATAAGGAAAACAACCATCCCAAATTCATGCTGATAAAACTTTTAGATCCCACTATGAGTGTATTCGATAAAAGCATGTGACACGAGCTTCACACAGTACCAATCTGTTCTAATCTTTCCCAACAACCGCACTAAACCAGCAACGGCAGTTCCACCCCCACAAATGCTGACAGCGATACTGCTCTCAAGACATAGCTGTCCAATAGAGATGCCCTGGAAAGAAGATCACCAAAAAAGCATAGGCAAGGCAGGAAAGATAACCTCACAAAGACCTAAAATAAGCTTCTTGTCATTAAAAAAATCCTTTTAGAACAAGTCTCAAGGCTGCACCTTCTACTAGGTTCAGTCCCTACTCACTACAAAGGAGACCAATGAGTTTATTTGGCTGTTCCCATGCTAGCTCAAATAAGATGGTCCTGAAAGCCCCTGAATAGAAGATTCCACAACTCACAGGATACCTCTGCCAGTGCTGCACCACCCTCCCAGTGAAAAGCTTTTCCCAACGTCCCATCTGAACTTCCCAAGCCACAGCTTGTGGCTGCTCATGTCACATGTCACAGCTGTCTGCTGCTATTTAAAAGAGTTTGGTTCTGTTGTCTTTGCAATGGTACCTCAAGTGCCATAGGCTTCTAGCTCATCTTTTAGCCTCCTATTCACTATGCTAAACAAGCCTAGATCCTTCAACCTTTTTTCATAGGACATATACCATAGGCCCCAATCATCTTAGTAGTTGGTCTCCACTAGACCCTTCCCGGTTTCTCAATATCCTTCTTGAATTGAGCCTAAAACTGGACACAGAGTCCCAGGTCATTGGGCTGAGGGAGATGACAAGTTCAACGTGAGTCAGCTCTCATCATGAAAACATCAGACTGGCGTACTGGGCTACAACAGGAAGAGTGTGGCCAGCAGATTAAGGGAAGCTCTTACTTCCAACAATTATGTGAAACTGAACACAAGTGTGACCCACTTCTCCATAAGATTTCATGCTTGGCAGGGAACCTTTCATATCGTCTGAGAGTTTCCCACTGTGGCTCACTTACCTTGTGACCTCCACAGGCAGAACACTGGACCTAAAGGACAGCATAGCTTTGTGAGTAGGTTGCTATTATTGGAGGCAAGGATTGGGTTCAATCCTTCCCCTGAAGCAGAGGAAGGCCTGAAGCTTGGAGTTCCCATGTCCATGGTGGATGTTATCTCTGTAAGGCCTTTGAGCCAAAGGAGAGAGGGCTGGCTTACCTACTGACTTGAGTGAGCTGCACTTAAACATGGGAGTTGGATCTGGCAATGCAAGGAAGAGAAGATGGCTCCCAGCTGTCAATACAAAAGTAGTTGTACACATGCTGTTCCACTGAGACATTATGCAGAGAAGACTCCATGTCCTTACGATTACTAGTGAGGCGGGGGAGGTGGGTTGCAAGTGCAAGTTTCAGCTACTGGCAGTTTGGTGACCTACTTTTCCCGTTATGTATCCAGTCCACTGGCAGAAAGGAAGATGGCCAGCACTACACTGTTGCATGTGAAAATAAACAGCTTCATGGATTTAGTTCAACATTATGGGTTTGCAATATGAAGGGCAGGTAAGCGTATTGGATAAGTTAATTTTCCTATAGTCTCCCTACCTCACAGGTTAAGTTGCTGTCAAATAGGAGCCTTTCTCCTTCTGTTGCTCTAAAGGAAACTATGAGAGATGCAGACTGTTTTGAGATTCACACTGGGAAGTGATATTAAAGCAGAATGCATTACAAGATGCATATGCTACTGCGTACATTAAAGTCTGCTGATCTCCACAAGCATGTCTGTTTATGAGAGGTGACTTTCCCTGAAAGAATCATGAAACTAGATTGTGTTTTGGAAAGCTCTGCCTTAGACAGATGAACCACGTTTTGCAAACATGGGACAGCACTTGAGAAAATCTTTCCTACTCTCCTGGAAAAGACCAGCCCCAATTATCCTACAAGAATTCAGCTATCTATAAGCCAAAAAGAAAGGATTATTTTACAGCATAATACCCCAGCCTCCATTTAAGCACCTTTACAGTGCCTGGCTATGTTCAACTCAGGAGAATATTGCCTTCAACTCAGAATATTGCCTTCAATGATAGATACAAAGACAGCCTGAAAAGGGCTTTTGGCTTTGGATGGAAGCTAAGTCAGAAAGCAGATTTGCATCGTCTTGGGAGTCTGGTACTGCCAATTTCAAGAAGTCATACCAACTTTTAAATTTGCAGTGATTAAATAATACTCCACTCTTTTGTGGGATCTGAGTATATGTGTAATTTGGCATTTCTCCCTGAGGATGAATATATTGCCTGGGATTCTCTGCAATGTGAAATGAGTGGGCCATGGACTCACAAGGTTTGGCTAAGATCATACCAGCGACTTTTTGTTTGTTTTCAGAAAGTTGTTTTCTCAAGCAAGTCTCACGACAGTATGCACAAAGCCTGTCATAGCAGGCCCCTGACCTACAGTATGCTTTTGTGGCAGTCATTTTGTGCTACAGATAGGTAGAGTAGATAGTAAAGAGTAATTCTTCCCATTGAAGTTGAAGAGGGTCAACCCTGAAATTGCATAGATCCGGTGTAAAGTCAGTGGTGGTGAATCTAAAAGACCGCTACATTGTTGATGGTTTTTAGGAAATAACATAGAACAGCGCAGAGACTGCCCTGCATGCAACTGCCTTGCACCCTCAGGTATTCCCAAAACCAAAAAGGAACAACCAAGAAGGACGCTGGGCCAGAAGTCTCCAGAGGATCCCTCCAAACAGCATTTTGATGATTCCGTAACAGTTCAAGTTCAAAACCAGGAATGATGAGCAGGAATAGCTAAGTCCCTAAGAAGTTTAGGTTAAAGGCCATACTCCTTCACTTAGCATTTCCTAGCAACTACTTCAGGTGGCTTTCCCCTCTGCATTCTGACTTTTCCGATCACATTTCTACACATTTAGCTTTTGCTATACAGCAGAGGAAAAGCATGTGGGCACTTAACTCAGGGCTGTGGTATACCTCCAGGTGGAAGCCATCATATAGGCAAGCACGCCACTAGGTAGCCTTTCAGTGCCCAAGCCATTCTCCAAACCGAGCCGTTACAGCACTGTGCATTGTGAAAGATCTACGCAGTTGTACCTCCACAGAGGAAATTCTTGTCCACAGTGGGTCATCCACAGTATCAGGAACAAAAGTTTCCTTCAGTAATGTCCCTTTAAAACACAGAGTCTACATCGCTGTGTGTACTAAACACGAAGTATTTGGTGCTGCAAAGGCCACAGCTGTTGAACTGATGATGACAGGGAACCTTCCACCTCAGTAACCTCACTCCCCCACAGTGGAAATGATTGTGCCAGCAGCACTTTGCCAGGTCAGTCACTTCACTGTCAGATACAGCTGAAAGGATGAAGAGCAAAGAGAGCGGAGTCAAGACACAAAGTACAAGTTCAAGTCTCATTTCATTCTTTACCAAAGTTTGGCGGGAAAGAATTGGCTAGGGGCCCATTTTCAGTTCAAACACCAAATTGCTTTGATAATTAGCAAGTCTATTGGAACATGTGCAGAGCCTAGGCATAATAGACAAAGCAGATGATAGCATGTCAAGAAATCATATTTGATATAGATTAAAATTACTGAAATATAGGGAATTATGGAAAAATACAATCATTTTGCAATTAAGATTAGGACTAAAAAAGGATTTGCATTCATTGTAGCAAGCAAGACCAGTAACAACTAACAACCACCTACGGAGATAGAGCTATTAACATGCAAATGATCATTATTCTGACCGAGGTATTTCTACAGAAAATGTGGCATTTATGCAGATTTCAAAGAAGTTTTTTGAAACAAGGTATGTATGGATAAAGAGATGGGAGTGGGAACATGGTCTGTTTACTCAGGAAAACAGTTCTGCTTGATACAGAAGAAAACCAAGAAACACAATTACTGAGTTGGGGCTGGAACAGACATGGTGTGGGATTCCAGTAAACCTCCCTGACAACATGATTACAAAGAAGAAAGAGCTTCAGGGCCAGAATGTTAATGTAAGAAATGCAAACCTTTATTTAACGACTTAGAGGAGTTTAAACCACGGAGGAAAGAGGATGTTACTGACCTGAAGGTAGGAAATAGGAAGAGACAGGAAATTTTTGTGGAAATGGTACAAAAACCTGAGCTCTTCAGGTGCAAGCAAATAGGAGTTTATACCTGTAACTGCATGAATGCATCTCATGAGGAGAAAGCATTACCTGAAGTTACGCTAAATATGACTTCCTCTGCTATCAATATTGGGTATGATTACTACTCCAATTTCAGTGGAGCTTTGGTTCCTTCATACCGTATAGGTCTTGACAAATTCATTGCAGTCCGTTCTTACAGACAGGGAAAAAGGACCACTGAGCTCTGGTGGGAGGCAAAAATGAGTTAAGAGCTCATTCAGGGTACTCAATGAATGGCAGGGAGCGCACGAGACTCTATCTTGCCAGTGTGTGGTCAAGACCTTGGCAGAGGTCAGTAAAGAAACAGAAAAGACAAGCATAGCAGCCACCAAAACTGATGGGGGAGAGAGAGCTGTATGTTACTGTGGGAAAATTCTACCTTTAAATAAGATATAGGAGAATGTTCTTCTGCACACTATGGCAGTGTCTTTGAGAAAAAGGATATCTACAGCTGAATTTCACCGCAACTCCCTTTCACATTCATAGAATTTCTGTGAGAAATTCTATTCTATATCTATAGGATTTCAAGCATCAGGGAAATCGGCCGCTTTCTAGGAGTCTGGTTTACAGAATTTCCAAAGATCCTGGAAGTCTCTTTTGTGACTCAGGTAGCAGCACTGTATTTTAAAATTGCGTTGTATGGCCTTACCAGAGAGCCTGTAAAAGATACTGTAACGTATGGTTTTGACCCATGTGGTAGAAATGGGTGAGGGTGACAGCCAGAAAGTGCAAGAGCTGGGCAAAGTTTACCTCAATTTCCCACTTAGCAGGCTGCAGTGATCTCGCTGTCCTATGTAATCCAAAAGAAGGGAATCTTAGGAGGAGCTGACGTTGCAAATGTCAAGTTACAATTCCGTATTACAAAGTGCACATTAAGATTCTCCCAGCTCTGCAAAGGGTGTTTCTCAAAAACCGCTAAGGCAAAGAGCATCACTGCAAAAAAAAGCCACCCACCTGCTGATGAGACCAAAATAAAATAAACAGGCTCAGTCGGTGTGTTTAAAATCAACTATACCAAAGCCAGGGAATGGATGTTTTACCCTGTTCCCTTTTTGCTGGGAACTCTAGCTGTTTCATTTGTCTATTCTAATGTGAACACCACCAGATAAATGCTGAAAACCCTGAACACTGTGCTCCCACAGGGAATGTGTAGGAGATGAGAATGACTGGCACATTAGGGTTTTTTGCCCCACAATGAATGTATGAGCAACTCTTGGAAGAAGAATTTGAAGAAACTTTTTTGGCCTAGTCAGTAGTAAGGCAGGATTCAAGTATTTTAAGGTCTTGAAAATCTCCTAGATCCTTGGATTACACTTACTTCTTGCTTTTCTACAGTTGTTGGAAATATCATACAATCCCCACCAATGATCAAGCCACAGAAATTGTCATGGGGATCAGGGAATGGTTCACCTGGCCACCATCCAAGCTGGTATTAGCTTGGATGAAGCAAAGACACAGATCTCCTACCTCCTATTACTTTGTGTATCGGAGAACTGACTGCAAGAGAAACACGCCATACAGTTTAGAATAACCTGCCCATATGAGATGATTCCACAAATCCAGGAGCAATTTAAGGAAAAAAGGACAGTGCTTGGCTAACACAGCAATTATTTAATATTTCTTTTTAACCTCAACAGTTAGCATGCTGCCTTAAATCATATTTTCTAAGTCAGGAAATTCTGTTAACTTCATTTTATAGATTCAGGGAAGAGTAGTGCACTGTGGTTTGCCAAGCTGTCCTAGTCCCTTGATTGCCCTCGTCTAAGTGAGGGACCTGGCGGGAGTGCCCACAGCTCCCTTCAGGCCATATAACGAAGGCTCCTTCCAATCAAAACAAAGGACTGTAAAAGGGGAGAGGAGGTGGTGGAGTTCCACTTCTTGCCCAGTAGGACCTTGAATGTTCTCCCAGACCATCAGTTGAGACATGACTACAGCAGCTAAGGCTGTGCTGTACTAGTAAATTCGAATGCTTGCTGGAGGTCACCCAGAAAGTCCATGGCAGAGCTGTGACTACAGCCCAGGTTGTCTGAATCCTAGTCCTTGTCTGGTTCGTACTCACTAAGCCACATTTCCTGTATCAGCACTCTCTCTTGTTCAGCACAAGCTTTTCAACCTGCACAGTGATGAAGTGGGGAAAACAGATAATTAAGTTACTTGGACCAACACTTGTCAGCTTAAGTTTGAATGAGTCTGTGCTCCTAAATTTTGCTTAGTACTACATACAAACTTCTCAGCCCACAGATTCCAAATGCTGTGAAAATCTACAAAGTATTCTGCAACGTACACTTAGTCTTCACAATATAAATACACTCCATGTTTCTTCATCGTATGCTTCCTCATACTACAGCTAAAAACATGGCCAGTTCCTGTAAGCTTAAATCACATACCCTGAGCCCAAGACACTGAGTCAAGCTCTTACAGGTTCCTTAAAACTGTAGGTGTCTGGTCCTAAATTCAGAACAGAGACTCTTGCCAACTGATCTTCAGTATGGACACATTGCATGCTCTTCTTCACTAGCACATGATTGTACATACATCCAAAAATGTGATGCCACACAGATACAATATGAAGACCTAAAAGGACAATCAGCAAAAGACTCTGCCTTCTTTTGCCTGGAGAAAGTGCAATTATGTGGTAGCAGAAAACCAATCAGCCATTATCCCTCTTCAGCTCTCTCCACTATAGGACAGTGAAAATGAACAGAGCATGATTACTACTGCAAGGCGAAGACAGTTTGGGACATATAATGCTTTAAGGTGGTTCCTGCCTCTCAGTCATTTTTTATAATCAGGTAAGGTTATAAATCCTAAATCTCAGTTGTCTTGAATTCTGAGAATCTGATCATATGTTTTTATTTGGTCTCACTGGATATTATTTCATTCAACTCTGTCTTGTCAGCCAGGGTCTTCTTCACTATAGCAGACACATAGAATCTTACTCTAATGCATCTTTCTACTCTGCAAAACAGCCTCTATATGTCTGAGCTCACATGCTCAGCTTTTATCAGGTAAATAAACTTAAGCCCACTTTGAGTGATCTAGGATACCTGACAGTCCCTAACACTTAACAAATAGTCTTTCTTTAGCACTGCGAAAGATTGCATGGTCCTAGTGATTACAGCCACGTCAGATAAGCTATAATAAATAAATAGGAATAAATATAATAAACTACCTTTTCAAATATGTCAGCATTGAAAGCAACCCTTCTGTAACCCATAGAGAAACAGGTGGGGTAATCAAGAATAGGAGACTATTTAGGTGGAAGGACCAAATTGTGGAGTGAAAGAAACAACTAAGAAAAAAAAAGGCTATAAAAACAACTTTGCTTCATATTACCTGCACACACATGCAACCCACCCTGCTGCAGAATTACATATTTACTTTTGCAGAGTTCCTAAGCTCTTGAAAATTTGCCCACTCTCAAAGCTGAATTTCAGTAAACTGAGCTCTCTCTTCAGCAGAGCCAAGGCAAGTTATGAAGACCCATCTAGTTGACACTACATCCTTGCACCAAAGCTTACATAACCCTTGGAAGAATTTATCTAAAGAAAGGAACCCTGGGACACATCTGTAAAGATATTTGAACAGTGACGACATGGGCGAGTGACACTTATGAGTGTCTAATGCTCTTTGCACTGGTTCTCTTAAAAATTCACTTCTTAAAAATTCTACATCTGAAAGGATCTCAATAGTTTGAAAATAGCTTTATGTCCAATCATTTTCACTGGTGTGAAGAACATTTTGAGCAGTGGCCAAGGAGATGCTTGATCTTGTTGAAAATGTTTGGTATAGATAGGCATCAAACACAGATCTAAGCCTCCTAAAAGTTCATGGAGGTTTGGATGCAGCAACTGAGTTGTGCATCCACTGACCACTGGATAGAAAGGTTGTACTCAAATGCAGGAAGCCTTATGTATTCACAGCCAGAACTTCAATTTTCCTTTCGATGTTGGTAATTTTAATACCATCTACAACATGGATGGGAGACAAATGCCTGGAAAGCAGCATTGCAATTATCTCCTTGATGAGCAGACAGTTCACTTTTCAAATGAAATGAGTTAAGGAAAAGAGGAGGGATCAGCTGTTTGCAGGACTGATAGCGTCTTCACTCAAAGCATACCAAACCCGTAAGGTCGTGTTACACTCAAGAGGATTTCTTAGACTGCAGCAAATTCAAATTCAGCTGAAATGTTCAAAAACCCCGAGCTTGGGAATGGGTTATGGAAGCTGAAGATCTGGCTCCTTAAAGATAAAGGGTGTTTCATATTGCTTTCCTAATTGTTCTGAGGAAGAAAGCCATTTGCAGCATGCTCTGTTCAACCTTGGGACTAATGGGAGGTATGAAGGAGTCTTGTTAACAAACAAGAGGCTTTGGAGCTTTGTAAATGGAGAAATTCTACCTACAAAGCTGAGTTTTACACCGAGTTGGTTATTTTTCATCTGACACAAGTGTGGGAGACATGAACAGCGAGACCACTAAAAATACACAAGTATTGTTTTTCACTTTATATTATGAATTTTTTTTTTTTTTTAAAAAAAGACAAAACCCCTACAAAATTCCCCAGCAAAAGTTTCCCATCACAGAGGGGAAAGTCGGACAAGGAGGGGCAAAGGGATTTGGTAAGGTAACAGAAAGTCAGCAAAGCACTATTTCCCATTGACCCACACATTAGGACTTTTCTGCAAGCGCTCATAGGGCGAGAGGAATACAGACTGACTGTTCAAAGAGATTTAGAACTCCCTCTTCCCCTCTTACACGGGAAACTGTGCAGAAAAACCTAGATGTATTTTTGACAGAGGAAGACTGCTCAAAAGATCCTGAAGGCTTTCTGCCAAGGTTTGGCTTTCCTAGCATTTCAGTTGCTTTTGGGGCTGAAACTCCATTGCAAACCTTGTCCACCAATCCTTCCCACTAGCAAAAAGCAATGTATCTCGTGAATTCCATATGGCAATACAATTCTACCAAGGAATGGAAATTTCTTCCCTGTTATGACCTAATTTCCAAAATCCTTGAGGCAATTTTCAGCCTGATAGTGGCAGATGTTGCACATTAGACGACTGTGTTTTGAAGTCAGGATATTTACCTGGATCATAGTATTTATGCTGTTCTCCAGTTTCCTGTGCAATACCTGTCATCATGTTATCATGTTATTCAAGCACTCTTCGTACCACTGTACTGCTATAAACAGGCCTGATCACACTCATTACAGATTATAAACCAGGGTCACACCTTTTTGCAGAATGTAACAAAAAATAAAGCAAGCAATAGTTCCTTCTCTAACTCTCAAAATTCAGTAGATTCAGTAGTTTTGCAGTACCAGGTTAGAATATAGTAAAAAATCTTACCGGAAAATGGCAGACCTTCACTAAACACGGAGTGAGGTACTTCTATTAAGTACAGTTCTTCTAAAGACCTTCTACAGATACTGACAGAAGGAGAAAAGATCATTTATTTTTGACATTACTACAGCCCTTGGTCTTCCTCTGAAAGGGTTAGCTGTCTGAGCTTCGGACATAGGCCAGCGACCAGTAAGTGAGTTAAAAGAGAAAGGCTTACATATGGCTAGAGGTGTGACAAGGTTAGATGTTCCTATGCTGAGTCCTTTTGCTGGTTTATAAGGCAGGAAGGTGGCCTTAGCCAAAATCATGCAAAGTGGCAGCTTTTGCCTCAAACTCCATAAAGCATATACCATCCCAGGTTCTCTGAAGAGCCATCCCCCAGCTTTCTCAGGCTCTCAGCTGCCGAGGCACCTTTTAAGCTGATGACACACCTATTGAGCAGCTGATCAGAGCCAACAGCATGGGCAGCACCTGGGCTGGGAGGGCAGGCAGGAAAGAAAAGTATCTCTCGTCCAAAAGAGAGAGATGAGTCCCACTGTGCCAACTTTGTGTCCCCACTTTCACACACCACCAGCCACCATATGTGGGAAGCTTAATGCTGAGAGGGAGAATGGCGAGAACGCTCGTCAGCCTTTCATCTCTCCCCCTCACAAGCACCATCCCTGCTGCTGTTTATGCCTCCCAACCCCAGGGACCAAAGCGCCTATTAGACTCATCATCCTCCTCTGCGGATGTTCCCCCTGAGAGGTTCATTAGGCCTTGCTGCCTGACAGCAGGAAGCCAGAGAAGCAGGTGGCCACCTTCTTTTGCAATGCCAGTGTTATTTCCAAGGGGTTAGACTTGCTGGGAAGAAGCTTTTAAATTCTCTGTTTCCCAGATGCAGGGAGGGCTCCATAAAACCATCCCCACACAGATGGATTGAAGAAAGACATTACGCTTGGTACATTCTCTGTGGGAGTTCATTACCAGAGGGAAAAGATAACTGTGAATCCCTTGGTGTCTGCCAACAAGCTTAGAAAAGCAGTTTGTACTTCCCTAGCCCCTTCTATCCCAGGATCACAAAGCACTTTACGTGTATCACTCCAATATACTTCACAGCCATCATATCATGTAACAGGACAACAGTGCTGTGGATGGGGAGATGAGGCCAGTGTCCATTCACCCCTGAAAGAGGCACAGTAAAAATGGAAGCAGGAAAGACTAGCTCAAACATCATTGCTGCTAGTCTTCCTTCTTCCAACCCACCCTGTAACTCTCAATGTAATATTGTCTTACTTTCTTTTCAAACTTCAAATAGATTTCATAACCACAGTTAGACTTTATGAGCTGCTTGGATTTTTGGACACAGTATAGAAAGGAAGGAAAATTTCTGGCAGAAAAGGTATCAATATTTTAGGAAATAGTGGAAAGAAATCTGAAAGGAAGGACTTCAACAGACACTTCAACATGCAACTTAAAATAGTGAGCCCTCAGCCCTACGTTTTCCTGCTTACACACAGATGTTAGACTTCTTGTTCTTCTTATAGCCACTTCCTCATATGTCTGCCTCTATGTGTTACAGGGGAGATATCTTCACCAGGTAAGGAAAAATTACCTTTCCACCCTGTATTGAAGGAGGCTCCAAGAGGATTAGCTCAGTGATTGCTCTCTGCACTTTCTTGTTTGTACCAGTATGTCTAATTTGGCTCTTGTTAGGTGTCAGTGCATGAAGGGAGAAGAGGAATGGGTAAGGTAGCTGACTTTTAAGGGAGGCTTCTCTGTGATGAATTAAAAACCTCACAATTAAAAAAAAATTATGTAGTAGCATTTTTCTAATGTGCCATTTTCAATAGAAACTTTATTTATAGAGCAGTCATTTAACAGAGAAGTGTGGGAGTCACAGCAGCATTTCAATTACATGTCAGGAGGAAAACTGGCCCTGTAGTTGAGATAAGTGACAAGAAGAGAAGAGCTGGATGTTAGGCTGAGAAACAAGATGACCTCGGGCAAGTCATTATACCTCTCTCTGCCTCATTTTCCCATTGTGTTAAGCTGAGATTTTTAAAGATTACCTGGCCTGACAAGTGTAATCAGTATGTAAAGAGCTCTGAAGTGGACACACACTCAGTGATCCTCACACAACCGGGAGTACTGTTTGGGAATGGGCAAGAGGGAGGCAGCAAGGTTCAGAGGCAGTCTGTCTTCCACTGCAGGCACTGGTTATACTTGGGAATCCTAAAGACTATGTGCCTAGACACATCCACAGCTTGCTCATGCTCAGGGAAGACCCACTGGATCAGGACTAAAATGATGACACAGAACAGCTAACTGCAGACAGGTGTAGGAGTCAGAAAGATCACAAGGCCAAAATCAGGACATCAGAAGCAGAGAACCATGGGAACCACCGTCTCAATTAGAAAAAGTGCAGTTCAGAAACACGCAGCCTGGAAAAAACACACTGAGAATCCATATTGGGTAACCATGCTGCACTGGCTGATATTAACATGGGAGATTAAAGTACCTTTCAGCTTCCATTATATATTCGTTTGGGCAACATGAACAGGGGAAGAGTACAGATACTAACAGTGCATCACTCATGCACATACACAGATCTGCAGCACATACAGCAAATATGACACATCAGTTGGGGATTCAAGGAGTTTTGGGGACAGAGTGCAGCCAGCACATCAAGAGCTTCTAGAAAAAAGTGTTATACCCTAGGCACAGAGAAGGCATTCTTACTTCAGGGAATCCTCCTGCTCCCACAGAGAAATGTGCTATCGACATTACTTATGCTCTTTGGAGTAATCACCAGTTTTCCCTTAAAAGACAGCGGGACCACAAGGGAATATGGGCTGGTTGGCGGCAGCTGTTTGTCCTCCAGGAGTGCAAAAGGTCCTCGTATGTAGCATCCAGGTGAGTTGTGAAGATCAAGAAGCAGGAAACGTGGAATACAAGCACATAAAGGCATGATTTGGCTGTAGCCTGGCTAGATGACATGCCACTGACTTGGGAGTGGGGTATATTATAGACAACTTGGGAGAGTGAATTTTAGAGGCATGAACTGTAGGGCAGAACCCCAGGGAGAAGTTCTTTATAGTGATACTGGATAGATTACTTGGAAAGAAGCATGCTCTGAATTCAAAGGAAACCAAGATAATATCAGTAACTCGAGGCCTATGCATACAGAATTCTGTATAAAGTGAGTTTCTTTCATTATTTTCCTACAGAAATAAATTTGCAGGCACTTCTGGTTGCTGAAAGAGACTTAAAAACACACAGATAAGATGAGGTACAACAGAACTGTGTCTATGATTGCAGAGACTGTGCAATCAACGTATAATTAACCTGTGAAACTTGTTGCCAGAGGATATTATAGAGGAAAACAGATTAGCAAGATTCAGAAAAGGATTAAACCTTACAAGAATAGCATCTGCAGCTAGGCTTGCTAGAATAAAAACCATATGGGTTATTAGTCTTCCCACTTCAGGGTATAAAATGATCGCAAGTTGGGGTCAGAAAGCAATGTCTCCCTATTATGTAGCACTGTAAAACTGGGCACACCGGGGGGTTGTTACAAGTCTATCTAAAGCATCCAGCACTGGCAATGGTTAGGACAGAATACTGGACTGGATGGGCCATTACATTGATACAGACGAGCAATTTCTTATACCATTCTGCCTTCATTTCCTGGGAGAATTCCACTCCCCAAACAGATATGGACTCCAAACAATTGAAATTCAAGTGTAAACATGTTATTGCTTGAGCAATTTGTGGGTATACAGAGGTACAGAATAGCAGTCAGACCCCGAATAGAGGCGCCTTGTGGGGTAAGAGATTTTCCTGTTATAGCTTTGTGATCACCACCTACAAATTTCATGGTTGTCATTCAGCTGGTCAGCTTCAGTGGAAGTGCAACCAATATTCTTCTTGCACAGGCTCTCACTGTGGAAACAGTAGAGAAATCTCCTGAAGTAGGATGGAGCCTGTACCACTTGCAGCTGCAGAGTTCATCCATCCAGCGGAAGGAAGAACCAGGCTGCAGCAAAATGAGCCAAAGGACAGACCAGCATTCACTTTCCTCTGATGTTGCAGAGGTTTTACCTTTCCGCACCTCACCGTGGGTAGCAGCCACACTCTTCCCCTGGCTCCCTGCTGCATAGCAGGTTAGGCAAAGAGTGTCCCTCTGCTCTATTGCATCAGACAGGAACAAGACTGGGGGGGGGGGGGGAAGGTGAGAGGTGGAAGGTGTGGTGAGGCAAGAGCAGAAGATACGCAGAGAGGCAGTAGGGTAGGTGTCAGGAGGTAAGGCAAAGAGCAGGACTATGGACATGTGGCGCAAGTGTGAGAAGCAGAGGAGGAGGCTGCTGGGGGTGGGGATATGCAGTAAGGGAAGCAGAAGGAGTTGCTAGAGACAGAGGGTGCAGGTGGATGACTGCACGATTGCCCACAAGGTCGCACAGTGCAGCAGCAGAGGCTGACATCCACGGGGTGCAGATGGACAGGCAGACAAACGCAAGCAGAAGGGGAAGGTTCAGTGGGAAGGGTGGAAAACAGTGTTTATTAACTCCATCTCCTACACAAAGCTACAGCCAAAAGCAAAACAAAATGGCAGTGACGACAGAGGTGAAAGCATATGATACATAGGTGGGGACAGTGTGCCAATGATGCTGAGAAAGTGCATTGCTACAGGCACCTGCTTAAAGGTGGGTGGCATTGCTATTACACCCCTTGGAATTTGGGCAGCGTGGGGTAAGTACTTCAGGTCTAGCAGGACTGCAAGAGGCAGACAGGACATGAATCTCCTCGGTTTCCCTCTCCTTCCCCAGAATAAACCATTTCAGAATTAAAATGGGATATAAGACTATCAGACTAGGAACAAAGACAACTTCGGGCAACGCACTGTTCATACCATCCTCGACATATATGAGTATGTACACACATTTTAATGGGATAGGGGCTGCCTTTCACATGAACTGGTAACTCCTGAGTCTCACTCTCTGACTCTACTCCCAATCACTCCAAATGCTTTTCTGAAGAATTTAGAGCCCTTTACCTCCTGTCTCCTTGAACAATGGCCACAGCCTTTTACAGAGGAGACCATAGTTTTGGGACATGTCTAGTACAACAGGGACTGGACCCTTGTAGAGATCATTCAGTTTTCTGAAAAATACAGTTAAATGTGTTCCACCTGCACCACCACCATCTCTCAGCCCCTGGCTCAAAGGTCAAGCGTCCACTCTGCATCAGATAGCCTGATCTTCAGAGACTGCATTTCCTCTCATAAAGGTCAAACTAGTAACACAGCTATTTTCCCTCAGAATTTTCTGTGATCCTGTGTCACTTCTGCAAATCGAGAAGTCAGCTCTTTCTTTTTTGAACTCCACCCTATTAGACTTGGCAGTTGTCTCTTGCCTTATGGTGACCAGCCCCTGAAAGGTTTCTCTCACTCCTAGACAGGTCGGGTGCACATAAACTCTCATGAACGCACACACAAACACATGTTCATACAAACACACACAGATGCCAGGATTCACAGATGCACGCACAGCTTCCTAGCTTTGCACTGCTGTTTTCAGCAAGGACCACTCAAAGTGTTTAGCCTAACATGCTGTGATGATGATGTAAACGGAAAAAGAAAAGCCCTTCACCTGTGAAACTAATTAATAGTCAACAAACTTGCTTCAAGGTAGGAGACCTGGCACTGAAGGCAAGAAGCTGTCTTGGAGACGGTAGGAGCCCGTCTCAGCTGCTAGGTGGCAGCATCCATTCACTCACCCGCACTAATCGCAGAGCTGGGGCTCGCCAAGGTGTCTGTTGGTTTTAATTCTGTGAGAATTTGACGCTCATCAAAGTGAGCGACTGCTACAGTCCCCACTACAGCCAAAATGCTCAAGGCTGTTGCTGTCGCTGCCCGTGATGGGAGCATACATAAACACGAAAAGAAAGTCATCCTGGCTTTTAAGGCATACCACAGCTGGGGTTGCAGCTTTTTAAGGAGATGTAGCTGGACACACACCTTGCGATGATGCTGATGAAATCATGCCTTAGCCATGAGGCTGTGTAGCCAAAGAGGCTGTGTCCTCCTCCACAGCTATTTCAGGGCCCTTTATCGCCGATCAAGGCAAACACTTAACTTCCAAGGGCTTTTCAAGTTAATTAGTCCCCCCAAACCTGGCAGAGTAGCCAGAGCCTTGTGTTCTCTGTAGCAAATGAGACTGAAACTCTGTGAAGGGCCCCAAGTTAAAGCAATCTCCAGTGCAGCATGTGGGAACTGCTGCGGCAGATTTAGGGGCACTTTTAAGAATGCCAGTTGAATATTATATCCTCGTTATTCATATAATTAATAATACAACTACTACTCAATTCCCTGTGTTATTCATATAAGCATTATATTCCAGTTATTTTCTGCAGCTCTTGTCTTTTTGACATGCAATAGATTTTCTTACGGAAACTGTGGGTCCACATCAGTGAGGACCCATGGGAAAAGCTGATTTTCAGTTAATATTGGTTAAATATTCTGGTCCCAGGATCCTATTTAACAATGAGGTGCTGTTGAACACAGCTTGAAAACTGAAGGACAGAGATTTAAACTCTGCCATGTCAGAAAGCCTCCACAATGTCCATTTACTTACCGCCAGCCACCACAGCCAGCAGTTATGGATAAACCTTGACCTTGCATGCTTTTTGCTGGCGTGAAGAGCAGGGAAACAGTAAAGAACATTGACATTAAAATCAAGTCATTAGGTTTCAGGGTTAAGATCACATACAAATAATTGGAGGTGTATCAACTCTCCCTCAGCGAAAGTGATTCAGGCCGATATTACGTTGATTGGGCTTAGTTCATGCTTAGAAAGATTTCTTTGCAACTACAACAAGGAAAAGAGGGGGTTTTCAGGAAAAAAATACCACCCTTCCTTCTCTGCAGATGGGGAAGAAGCGCTCTTGGCCTCTGCAGGCAATTTAGCAAGCTCAGTGTGAAGGTGGCATACGTGTTGTTTGTGTCTGCTCTACTTGACAAGAATGGGCATACTTACTGAGCTTCTAAACCTTCAAATAACCATACAAAGTGAAAACAGGAAGGTTAAGTGCTGTCCTTTCCTGGCCTAGAAGCAGGAGATGTTCACTTGAGCCCTCTGATGCAGGGAGGAAACTGGACCAAAATTATTCTCATATTGCTAAACAAAACCAGAGCAAGGACTGAAATCAAGCTCCGGACCCTGCCTATCCATGGTATTTAAGTTACCTCCCTCTCACCGAGTTTTGCACGGCTCCAACTAGCACCTTCTGAAACCAGCTTCCCATAGAGACGGCTAACCTGACACCTAAGCAGTGTGGACGCAAGCCAGTCCGTGCCATGCAGCCTGACCCCTGGCTCTCTTCTGTTTAGCAGTGTAAGACACAAAGACTGCTTTTCTGAGTGTTTGCTTTAATCGTTACACTAGTGGAGGCTGCCCCCTGCCACTTCAAAGGCCCTACAGAAAAAGGGCCTTTAAAGAAAAGGCATTTTCTTTCAGGAGAGTGTAACCTACAACAGGGAAAAACACTTGCAAAGCCCTAAGACAGGAGTGAGTTTTAAGGCCCTCTCATCCTTGTTGCTAACCCCAGCAGATCCCTCCATGCACTCCTTTCGGTGAATGCCATTTTGAGCTCCTTAACTTCCTCCATGCAACACATGGAAAAACTTGCATGGGCCTTCAGGTTTATGCAAGACCAGGGCAGGAGGGAATGTTTATTCTCAGCTGTTTGACTTTTGCAGAGGGACACGAGTTCCTGCTCACCGGAGGGAATTCCCTTGCAAAAAGCCATCAGTCTGCTCCTTTGCGGAGTGATGGGAAACCACTCCCTGTCCCCATGCTCATTAAAGATATTGTGAGGTGCCATTCCTTGAGGACTGGCTGCATGTAATTGGTTTATTCTGACTCACTGCCTCCAAGGAGACCGCTCATTTTAACTTTGTCTGTTTTACCACACTCGCTGCTCTCCTGTCCTTTCAGCACAGAATAAACTTAATATTCAGGTCAAAGCAAAAGTTCACTTAGCAGCACTTAACACGTCAGGCTTTCAAGTTACAGGTTGGAGCCGAAAAATAAAAGGCTATAGGTAAAAGAAATATTAAAACACAACTTAGGAACATGGTTCCCATCTAGCTGTAGAGATCTTACCTAGGTTCCCTCTGAAACGACTGAGCTATGAGAGTAGTAATCCGGGGTTCATAAAAGCACTCTGGCTTCCCCCATTGTAGTTCTTTTCTCACAAACCTGGCAGCAAGCCACAGCCCTGCATGTGTAAGACACAGCACAGCTCTAGCCTCGTCCTCCCCATTGGGTACTTTCCCAGGTACTACTTTCTCAACCAGAATTATTTTCGACAACTCAGCCACCAGATTTGATGATGCTAAGATCACAGCTACTCTGTCATCCCTTTGACTGCTACCCTTATCCCTGAATCCTCAAAATCAGTCTGGAAAACTGGTGACTGATTCTCTGTGCATCTGTTCTGGTCTGGGCAGACAAAGCTCTTTCACTTTTTTTTTTCCAAACTGCTCCCAAAACCAACAGTCTGAGGTTTGCTCCCAATTCAAATGTAGATGCCAGGTTGATGAGTTACAGAAACAGATAACTCTGCAATGTGAAAGAGTATTCCTCCACTTAATTCCTGCCTAGTTAGCTAAACGGCACATGATCCATGTAAATATAGTTGTTGTCTGTTCCTAAGACCCGCGGTTTGTTCCTAGCGAGCCTGCTAGTTAATTTTCTCCGCCCAGTCTGGACTGTTTAATTTATAAATTACATTAAATAAAACTAAAATCCTGTTGGGGCTACTAATATATCATTCATTAAATATTATGTAAAACAGCAGAGATACATATTTTCTGTTAAGCCCAGACACGTTACTAACTCCCTGTAGAGATCATGTGTGATATCTCTGGATGCAGGCATGCTGCCTAGATCCCCCCTGAGGACAACTCATCCGTCCTCCCACCATCTGTCGGCGTGCTGGGGTTCCTCCGTCACACCTAGGCAGCTAGCTCTGGGCTGTGGATTCTGCTCTGTGGCTCTGACACGCAAAGTTAAATGGGCCTTAGTGCCCTCCCTGACATGCTGGAGAGGAGCTTGCACCCCTGGATTTCTAAGTTTCAGACTTCTTCACTCCACAAACTTGACACAAAGTCCCTGGAGTGTCATTAAACCCACACTCTGAACAGATTAGAGATGCATCTCCATTCGTCCTTCCTCCTTCTCTGCGTTCCCCTGCAGGGGAACTTTCATGAAAAGCCAGAAACTTTACAAAGTGAAGTGGAGCTCATCTCCATCTATTCCAGGTAACCTCTCCCATCCTGTCAAACAACTTGGCTGTCACAAAAGAACAAATGGATGCAGGAGTAAGGGGGAGCAGAGAAATAAAAAAGAAAAGCATCTAAACTCTGGGTAGGAAATTTCTGTTGCTATTTCTGAAGTGCGTTTAGCATGGAGACATATCGTACATTTAGCGCAAGTCCCCGGGACCCTAATGAGCTCCTAATGTACCCCATACTTCAAGGGTTTTCCAAAGAGGCCAGTAACTTAGCAACAGCAGCAATTCCTTGACAGGAATAATCAGTATTTGTGCTGCAGCTTTAGGCTTCCCCTCTTCTCTCCCACTAAGTGGAAGGTGGGTTTGGCTGGGATTTCTTCTCTGCTTTGTCATTGTTCTTATTCCTCTCATGGGTTTCTTCAGTGTTTTTTCCCTTTACCCTTTCTGTTCAGTAAAGCAAAAAACCACCATCAGTGGCTTGCAGGGAACAGAGTTCTTGGGGCCTGGAGCTAGCACGATTCTCCCGTGAAGAGTTTTGTTGCACTGGGGAGGTACAGAGGTGGCTCTCTGGGGATGCCACAGGCAAGCCAGGGCTGGCAAAAGGAGTGATTTTCACATGATAGCAAATTAGACAGGCACCAGGGCCAGTGGTGGCTCCTCAAGGGTACCAGCTCCTACAAAGAGCTAGAAGGAGATGAGCGATGATGGTTACCCGCTGCATTCATGCCTCTCAGCTACGAGAAACTGAATCACTGAACTCCAAAGACATTCTCTTAAAAACACAAAGCAAATATTGTCAGCTAACTGTACTTCTTGAGGCCACATGAGACAGCAGGCTCCAGAGGACTATGAGGTCCTTCTCAGGCAGGCTCTGCACTCTTCCCAGTGGGATGCCATTTGGTGCCACCATGTACAAAGCATATACCTCCCCTGCCCACATCTCCTGTCTTTTTGCTACTTGTAGGCGTATCACTGGGTTTGGAAGGAGGCTGCTTTCCACTTAAGCGAGGAACATGAACAACTGATTCACATGTTAAGAGAGGGTCTGAGAGAACAAGACATATTTGGGTGACTCCCTGGCATCAGAACTTCAGCATATTAGATGTTTAAGAGGACAACCCATTTTAATATCACCAAGAAATCTCCAAAATGGTAACCTGATGTGCAAAAGTGAAATGAACTGTCCAGTATCACAGAAGGCCTGAGAGCAGGAGACGACCTATCTTGAAATAATTTCCAAATACCCTATTCACATTCCTTAATAACTACACTGTAAAAATGCACAGGAGGAACAGCCATTTTTGAACTAAAAATCACTGAACAGCTATTCTGGACCTTGGCTAGTATACTTCCAGCAACCAAAGGGACAAAACCACCATTTCTGTAAGTCCAAGTGTAACTGGAATTTTACAGACACAGCTTATCAATCCTTTTTTCCCCCAACGTTGAAAGGATGGAAGGTTGATGACAGTGAGACATAGCATTTAACAAGGACTTCTTGACCCAGCAGTAGCCTTTGAAATGTTTAAGAATGGTCAACTCAGGCTAGGAGAGCCTCTGATATATAAAAAACATGGCATCATACCCGCATCTCTTGCATTTGTAGCGAGAGAGGCAGACTAGGCTTATACATTCATCTTGTGAATTTTAAAGAAGTCAGAGGAATAAATAAAATTCCAACTACTTAGAGCCAACCAATCTTCTTTACAAAATATCAACAGACTGAGCATGGAAAATGAATGAAGAAACCTTTGCCAGGAGGAGGCAAAGACTTTCTTTTAGGTGGCTGTCCAGGCAGTAAATTGGAAGAATATTGTAGGCTAACTCAGCTGAAACACTGCTGAAAAAAACCAAAAATTCCGTTACATCCAAAGCATGCTTACCACCATGCAGCAAAGCGCTCACCCAGAGTACAGAAGCAGGCTCCACACCACATAGGTCTGAAACTCAGCACAGCATAGACACACCAGTGTGCTGCTGCACTCAGCTAATGGGATCTTCTGCACTGTGTTGTATAAACCCACCCCAACACTGTGAAGGAACAAGACAGGTCCAAGGCAGAATATAAGGATTAAATCTGCTATTCTAAGTGAAGTGGGTGTTCAAAATCCACCATATTATTTCAATTACCCCAAACTGTCATCACAGACTCAAAGATAAAGGAGGGGCACGTGGAAACTCTTGACCCCTGGGAGAAACCTACTGGAACTGCATGAAAATATCACAGTGATTTGTCCTTTCTTGTTTTTCATTACACATACGGCAAGGCAAGGCAAGCCCCAGACCTGCCCACACTGTAACTTGGCCTACAGCATCAGTCAGTTAGGTCTCCACAAAGCGTGAGAGAATCATTAACAGCGTCACTTTCTCTCACAGCCAACCTGGCTTTACCCAACCAGAAATGTCTGCAGGAAAAATCTGAAAAACCCATTAATGGGGATAATGATGCTTACCTCCTGTACAAAGTGCTTGGAGATTCATGGAAGGAAAATTTTGTTAGAGGTAGATATTTATTAAATCCTTTTAGTTTCTTAGGATCCATACTACAGCCCTACACTTGGACATAACTCCCACTACCAGTAGAGGCTAGCCTCTATAGACTGTATAAAACAAGTCTATACCACATAGGTTAAGATCTATGGCTGTAATGTCTATCCTACAGACAAGATGTAGATCTCCTAGTTAGTCCATGCCCACACCTTAATGAGCGGGGAACTTTTCTCACTTGCCTTTCAGAATGTGTCACTTTACATTATGGAATGAGACAGACAAACCATAGTTCTCAGGTGAAATCCAGGCCCCCTTGAAGTCAAATAGCTGGGTCCTTCTGATGTGAATAGGGCCAGGATTTCATTCTCCACCTGAAATTCTCTTTGATACGAAAAAGCATGGTTTGGGTTTTTTTATGTCTGACTTACAGAGTTGAAGGGGTCTTAAAGCTAAGTGATGAAACAGTGCTAAGAAGTTGTGGGGCTGTTGTCACCTGGGACCAGCTGCCCCAATTCTGGTAACCAGATAATCTGCTTATTTGACATTTCTGGGGTCTCAATACACTTTCTCATGATAGATCTCTTCCTCCTCCTTGAATAAAACTCAGTAAAATGTTTGACCTTTTCCAGCCATTGTGTTTTTGAAAAGGAAGCAAAGCATGGAAAAACATCTGCTGAAGAAAGAATTTTCTCATTTGGATAACACACTCCCATTTAGTGTAAAGAAAACAGGCTGAGAGAGGCCTATGCCTATGATTTCCAATTCAGGACAGAGTGCTGTAAAAGTGACTTCATTCCTAAAAGTATGAGCATCTCCCCAGAGGAAGATCCTAAATCAGAAAGGACCATAGGGGATCAGTTGGCAAATCATTACTTCATCTGGAAACTAAAGTTCACTGTCTGGTTTTTATGAAAAGTGACAAAGAATTCAGAAGGTTTCACCCTAGACCCTTCACAAAACCTGCTGCGCAGCTCAGCATAAGTTTCAGTCATTAATCAGAGGGCACCCAAACCTGCAATATTAAAAGAGAAGTTGAAGTCACAACAGAAATGCCAAGGAAGAACTGGTGGGGAGAGTGGGGGGACTGGGGGAGGAAGAATTATTAGAGTAGGACACGCCACAGGGTCAGTGTTAAGGTGTATTTAGCAGAGCAGTATGTATGCATGAAACTTGCACTGTATTTGCCTTCAGCCTGCAGAGCTGTCTCTCACTTTTTATGAGCACTAGAATTCACTAAGCCCAGAGAGATAAAACTGGTGAATTAAAAAGCAGTTCTCTTTCTTTGGTTTTGAGGCAGGATATAAAACACAGGTCTTGCTGGAGCTTCTTGCTGCTTGGGAGGCAGTCACGTTAGCTTCAGTGCCTTTCTGATATGCCATCAAACTAATTACCTGCCTAATGGAAACTGAAATAGATTTCCATTCTCTTGATGTGTAGGAAGATGAGGAGGCGTGTGCAACATGGAGGAGGGCATGGGGACTACATCAGATGGGAAAGCCCTAGAAAAGAGCCCTAAATGCAAGAACCTTTAGGGGCAACATGGGAGGCCTGAACCCAAAACAGATACCTGATAGCTCTGCTGCTTTGGCAGCAATTAAAGGCCTAAGAGTAAGATGTGAAGTTCTGCTTGAGTTCTCAAGTATCATGCTGCCTGCATCCAAGATTTTGCTCGAGGACCATCTTTAATGTTAATCCTGTATTTAGATACACGACTCTAAATTCCTTAGATTCTAATGGTCTTACAGTAGGACACTTCTGGAAACAGGAGTTATATCAATAAAGTGGATCATTATTGCAATTAATTTAACTGAAAGACAATTGAAACAGAATGTAACATCAAATCCCCATCTGCTCACCACAAACAGCTAAGCCAGTCCTAAAACAAAACTAAAAATAAGTACCTGCTTATACGCTGAGGCCGCCTTGATTACAAGGAGGATGGAGGGGAGGTGGGGAAAAAGGGAGAGTAGAACATATTCTTGAAATGCCATGAGCTTCTCTCTTCATCCTGGCTCATTTTCCAAAACATATTCTTGAGATGAGAAGGGCTATTTTCCATTTTGTTGCTTCGTGATTAAGTGGAGCAAGTGCCTTTGCTCTCATTGGTTAATTAGAAATACCTGCTGCGTAGATGTATCTTTTTCCAGTCCCTTGCTTCTTAGCAAATAAAAAAATCTATTTTGGCTTCTCTGCACTGACCCTTTAATTGAACTAACATGGGTTTTGTTGCTGTTCTTTGTTTTTAAATAAGCAATTTTGTACTTGCAGATTTTAATTTCCCACATGGCAAAACACTTCTGAATATTGCCAAATCCCAGGCACTGAGGCTAGAGAAAGTACATCTCGGCTTTCCCACACCCAATAAAAAAAAAGTTATCATCAAGCATCCCTGCTGACCAGCCCTTTGCCATGACATTCTGTTAGTTTCATGTGAGAGATCATCTTGATGTGCTATGCTAATCCTGTCATTAATTCCATTATTAAAGTTATAGAGACTTGAGATTAGGAACCTGTTACCTACATAAAGTCCAGCAGATTTCTCTCCCTCCCAAAAAAGAGAGAAGAATCTTATTATATGTACGTAGGCTATTTATACTAGGCTTGCAGAGTTCTACTCAACACTCACTGGAAGAATAGTCCTTTATTGATAGAGTATTAGATGGGGGATTTTTGGCTGTCTATTATCTTCACCATCATGGTGCAGAGGGAGAAATCTCTGAGACCTAAGCTGGCAATTTTTTTAATGACAGTTTTATGTGTTTATTACTCTTGTTTTTTTGCCAGGTTTGTTAGGCAGGGAGTAGGTAACAACTTGCAATCTTGTCCACTGGCATGTATACACACATTAATGAGCCAGATGGAGCTGCAGTGATTTTAGCAGCTGAGGGTCTGGACTATTATGTTTATACAGGTCAGGGGAGAGGGGGAACAGACAACTAATTTAATATAACTTTAGAGCCACAGTCTTCACTAAATTGGACATAGGATTCAAAGTAAAGAAGAAAGAAAAAATCTGGCTCCTTTTCTTGGCTCTGCCACTGATCTAGTTTGTAATTGTAAGCAATTCTATTTACCCCATCTGCAACACGATCGTAACGTTTCTCCCTGTCTCTGTACAGAGTTCTGAGATGGAGATGCATAAATCAGAAGGACATATGCATAGTCAAGTTAAAAAAACAAACAAACCACCAACCCAAGAAATGCCAGTTAAAACTGGGCAATATTGCCTTAATTCTCTACTTGTGCATGCCTTTTATTACTCCCTTAAACAACCAGTAGGAATAATTTCTCAAATTTATCTGACATTTCTTCCTAAAACTTCAGATGTGTAAGCTGCCCTTTCCATGGGTTTCGTTTTTATGTTTGACAGTTGTGCTTATTTTATTACTCTTGCAGGCTTGCCTGTAATAATTGACAGATTTTAACAGTGAATTACCTTCTCTTTAAGGTATGTATTGTAATAATTTTGCCTGCACTGTGCATTATATTTTAAACAAAAAATTTAGTTTCTTTATTTTTCCCATGAGATTATAAACAGTTCTGAATAGTAATTTGTTACTGTAGAGTTTCACCAGCTATTTGCTAGAGTAACAGACGCACAGAGTTGTATTAAGCGTGCATGGTTTGTGACATCTTGCCAACATTTTTGTGTGGAAGCATAAACTAATTGAGGTTTACACGTAATTTGTTATCAAACTGTACCAATGAACTGTAGTTAGTTTCTCTATGCATGTGATACATCCAAACCAAAGCAAAACAACATCAACTATTTCTTTTCAAATTGCTAGCAATTGCTGTTTCTTTGTGTCTCCTTGTTCATAGATTTCATCCCTGTTACTCAATACATATTGCCCAGGTCATCTGCATTCACAGGTTTCCAAAATCTTTTACCTTTCCCTTATTTCTACTTTCAACAAGTCAAAAAAATTTCATCCAAAACTCGTCCTTACTTCTGTCCCCTATACCCGATCCGCTTGACATTGAGGGGGTAGAAAGAGAGAGAGAGAGAGGTGGTCCTTCTGTACTACGGATTGCAATCAACAAGCCTATGACAAATTTTAAGTAGCCTGAAATAATTTGTGTACATTGCATGAAAAACTGTTTATTTTTATGACAATTTTCTGAATGTATATGTTGATTTAACTCAAAGACTGCTGTTTCCAGGAAGGGAAAGGTAATACAGCAGATGAAGTGACAACCTCAAATTCTATGCAAGGACTGTTATGCTTGGTCCTGGCTGACCCCAACTCATGCCAGTCCTAGTGAATTTCTTTGAGAATAATAAAATCTTTAGCACCAAAAGATCCATCACAGCAAAAGCAAAATGCAGTTCATCAAAAAGAGGAAGACAACTTTCTTGATAAAAGGAACAGACTCCAGAATCTGTCAAAAAATAGGCCTTCCTAAGTCCCCTTCATAAGATGCATGATTTCAGGTTAGACAGATGTACATATAAACAGCTAACAAATTACATTTTTTTTTCTCAAAGTATTTTGTTCACTTGTATAAATGCACAGCATTTTTGCTTGAAGAGGTTATGACATAACTATGAACAGAAAGGAGTCCTGAAACTCCCTGGGCTTTCCAAATAATCATTATTAATATGAAGGACACTATAGCCCAGGGCCTGGTTTAATAGTGGTAAAATCAGCAGCTCTGGCAGTAAGAGGTTGAGACATGAAATTTGAGACTGAACAAGTGCCAGAGAGGTCAGAAACAGAGCAGAAACACAACAAGTCTTAGAAGAAGGCCAGTCATACCCAGACAGTTTTCCAGCCTCTTGAACAGCAGTCTTTTCTGTCATGAAGTGCTGTGCTAAACCAGGGAAGTACAATGCATTTAATTGTATTAAATGCTGATAGTGGAATACATATATGAAGAACAATATTAAGTTACGGGGCCATACTTTTTGAAACGAAAGGCCAAGAGTGATATGGACAGCAACAGGAGCAAGACTACCTGTGTCTGTAATGAGCTCATTTTGCAATTTATCTGCAAAACACCATATGCGTTAGCACACACACACACACTTTTGACTATAATCGCCATTTTAATATCTCTTCATCTATGATGTATTGTTCAGATACTTTTCTCAAAAGCAACCTTCATTAAGCTCTATTTGTCTGAAATAACCAGAATACTGAACAGCTGCAAGATCCTACACGTTTGTCAAAGCTCACAGGAAAATATGAATGTCTTATGTTGTGTTATTTGAGAATTGATATGTTATTATACTGTCTTTAAAGACTTTATTATAATGCATGTGTACAGGAAAGGAGAGTTAAAACTAAATATTCATTCTTAATTTGGGGATTTCATCTAAGCTAAGCTGTAAAATACTAAAGACGGGCAAATGCTGCCATTTCTTTCAGCAATCATTTATGTGGATGTAATTTATGTACTCGTGGTTTTATGTGCACGAATGGTGGGTGACATGATCTCTCTAGCAGGAAAACAAGAACTAAACAAATCCTGAGAAGGCTATGATACTTTTTTAGCTGCCTCCCTTGACTCTGTGTTGTGCAAACTGCTTTCATTCTGCACCCTTATCAGATGCCAGATGCATTATATTGCCACTTATAACTGTTTCCTGACCAAGTTAAATCAACGTACCAGCAGTAAATGGGGTTTCAGCAAAAAAGCTCACACAAACAAGTCATTCTGACCTCCAAGGGTGCCCTTGAAACTACTAGACTTCTAGCCCTCGGTACTACATCACTCAGACCTACACCCTTGGAAAAATCGAGGCAGGTTTTCTCGTGTTACTGTCATGCTGTGTGGCAGAAAGTATGAAGTAGAAAAGTCTTCCACAGATCTGATGGTCTTAGTCACCCTAGCACTTGCCATTCTCCATGCATTTCTGTTAGTATAGCTTTGGAGCAACGGATTCAATTCACACGTCCCTCCTGAATCTTCAATATTTATTTTGATTCTTTATGTTAATAAATAAATAAAAACCAGAGTCTTAGTTGCAGTATAAAAAAGCACAATTCACTGCCGGGGCATAGAATTGATATACTAGATATTTCTCATTTATTAGCTTCATTCCTTTGCCTGGTCTCCTACAGTAATGTTATTATTTCCCATGAGGGTCACATGAGATTTTTCTCCTACTTGCTTTGAACGTGTCTTTGTGTGTGTGCTTATTTATTTAATAGGCATTTTCTCCCTTTATCTGCTACTTATTTAAAGCTTTCACTATACCCATTTGATCTGAATACATTGGCTATGTGTGGCCTGTTTGCAACCAGGTCTGCTCTTAACAGTGTATTTACACCAGGTTTTCACACAATACCAAAGAGATCCATAACCAAAGTGATTTAGAAGATCATTTCAATGCTCCTTTCCCCAGAACCGCTCTCCCTTTCTCAACAAATAGGAAATGACACTGAAGGGAAAGGATTTGCTTGCAACTCTGCTGTAAAAGCACTTTTCTTCAGAGCAATCTCCCCAAGGGGCAAAAATTAAACCAGGTTCTCAGAACAGGTACTTGTTTTAAGAATAGGCCTTTCTGGCTCCTGTCAGAAACATGGCACTAGATCACGGACTGTCTTTATGAAGTACAGCCCCCTCCCTACCTAGTCTACTCTCAGGAAACATGGATGCCCTGCAAGTAGCAGCTCCTCTCTCTCCTGCCCCTGTCCTGGAGGGCAACGGGGCAAGTTGAGCATGGTCAGCTTCCAGCCATCTCACTTCCCTGCTCCCACTGCGGGGGGCTGGGACGCAGCCCCAGTGACGCAGCACAGTACTTGACCAAAACCTGGCATTGCAGATACTACGATGTGTCCTGGTTTAACCTGGCAGGCAGCCAAACCCCATGCAGCCGCTCGCTCACTCCCCCTCCCCCGGTGGGGCGGGGAGAGAATCAGAAAGGTGAGAGTGAGAAAAACTCGTGGGCTGAGATAAAGACAGTTTAATAGAACAGAAAAGAGAAAATAATAATAATAATGATAGAATATACAAAATGAGTGATGCACAATGCAATTGCTCACCACCCACGCTGATCAATAACCAAGTAGCGATCGCTACTTCCTGGATCACGCCTACCATTCATATACTGAGCATGACGTCACATGGTATGGAATATCCCGTTGGCCAGCTGGGCTGGCTGTCCTGATTATGTTCCCTCCCATCTTGTGCACCTAGCTCAGTCAGTAGGCACGGGAGCTGTCCTTGGACTAGGAGGGCACTTAGCAACAACTGAAAACATCAGTGTGTTATCAACAATCTTCTCATACTAAATCCAAAACACAGCGCTAGGAAGAAATTTAACCCTATCCCAGCCGAAACCAGGACACGATGCCACCAGCCTCTGCAAATTTGGCATTGTGATATGACCGTGGTGACAGGAAATCACTGGCAAACCTGATTAGGGACACCACTGATTGGGAGAGATTGCCCATATGGCATGTCAAGTGCTGAGGGGCAGCATTTCAAGGAGTCCAAGTCAAGACTCCAGTGTTCCCTCTATTAGCAAAACTTCATCGCCTTCTGCTCCCTGCACTGCAGCACTATCAACATGAGTACAATGGACTACGCTGAAATTATTAAAGTCTTCATTTAGTTTTGTTTGACGTAATCCTCACACTGTTCTGTAAACTGGTATATAAATGCAGCGAATGCCTCCAAGACCCAGTCAACTCAACCATCACAGCAAAACACATGCTTAGATACCGCTCTGCCTTATGTGGCTGAAGTCTGGGTTTTGACAGGACTTAAAGCAGTGCTGTCTGGAAAGCTTTTATAGCAGAATCCTTGCTCCAACCTTGTTGAAAAGGTCAAGCACTTTTTCTTTACCGCCTTGCCTTTCAGAGGTAGGCAGGTCTAAACCACAGAGATCACCATTTTAACTTTCTACTTGCCTCATTTAGTAACATCACACCTTTTGTCAACTCAGGAAATTCTTTGGTTTTCAGTAATGAAGGTAGACTTAAAAACAAAAGCTAATCGCAGCCCTGAACACATCCAACATATTCTCAAGGGAGTTTTCTATCCCTTTTAATCTAGGAGAAGAAATGAAAATATCATAGATACCAGCCTAACAATATTTTAAAGGAAATAACCAGTCTAAATAACATTTTGCCCTCTTTCCTACTTCACAGGAAGCGTTCAGTCAGTCAAAAATAGCATTTAGTATTTATGCACAATCCCAGCAAGAGCTCCAAAATCACCCCTCCTCCACCTGAGAGCTGCTGGCCAAAGTCGGCTCCTGTGGGAACAGCAGGCAGTCGGTCACCCCATCGCAGTTGGAAATTGCAGCAAACCTGCCCAGATGGAGCTGCTCCCCACTATGCACAGTTCTCCTCAGCACGTGGCAATCAAGGCTGGCTTTTTCTGGTTACACTCTCTGAACCGTCGCAGAGCAACCACCAGCCAGGCATCGTCCCCCTGCCTCACAGGTCGGGAGGAAGAGAAGTGCTTAGATCATGGAAAATGTATGGGCACCCAACTTCTACTTAGGTGCCTGACATCCATCAGCATCACCCAGTTGTAGCAATCTAGAGAGCCTGCTTCTGAGGGACTTTATCAGTAACTGTCAATATACTCTGAAAGGAAAAGTAAGCTCACTTCTGAGAGTCACCTCTGACAATTTTTTCCCACTCCAGATTTGAACAAGTCACCTGCAGGAGAATCTAAGCAGGCTGTTATCAGTCTCCTGACACGCATAGCTCTTTACCTGCTTCTTCTACCAACAGGTTATATTATAGTCTTTACATATATTTAAGTCCTTTAAAATAATGGAAAGGAAACACAAGTTAGACTCATTTCGCTAGGCTTGTAGGAAAAGATTTCCATCACCGCAATTTCTATAATAAATTTTGTTTTCTGCAAGAACACTGCTGTTGAACACTATTTCTCAATGTGGCCAGGGGCTCTCACTAATTACAAAGCTGCTCTTCAGCTCCTCAAAGCTCTCCCGTTCCACCCGTAGGAAGGGATTATCAGCAATTCATAGAGAGAAAATGCACCCCATATATCCCCACTATTTACTTAGCTCTTCACCAACTGTTTGCACATCAAACTTTGTATGTGACATGCTAGATAACAGAGGCAACCCAGAAGGGAAGAGCATACATAGTATTTGCTAGCGTGCTGTCTTTTATTTCCTTTAGCCAAAAACCTCATGAGGCAGCTGTATGGCACATTAGAGATAGCTTTACACAAAGGGCCTTTCTTTCAGAGGGGCTTTCTTTGAGCCTGTCTTGCAGTTCACATTGCAGACCAGATCAAAAGATGTTTTCCTCCGTTTTAATAGAGAAATCTGAGACAGACTGTATCAGGGAAGAAAGGGAGTAAAAGAAAAACTGAGAGGTTACTTGGCAATTAGGCAATCTTGATTATTTCCTTCTTGTCTTGCTAAATCTTTCAGCTGGCTACTGGGTGGAAATGATTTTCTATTCTATTTGACACTGGCTTCACAGCTAATTTGGTCTCCATCTATCTGCCTAATCCATTTTATCTATCAGTTCTAATTTGGCCCTATCCCCATTTTTATTTGCATGCTTTCCATAAGCGTAAACAACAACAATGACCTTTTCCTCTTATACGGGGGAGAAAAAAGGAGCGTGTTTGTCAGATGAGAGGCATAAGAGTAAGACCAAAGGTCCCACTGTGGGGAGGTCACACAAAGATGCAGGTGCCACCTTTGGCAGGGCAAGGATTTTGTAACCTTTCCTTCACACATCAGAGAACTCCACTATACAGATCCAAGTTACCGGGACTGCTGTGTCATCTGTGTCACTCTACCTGATCAAGCGTATCATGCAGCTACATGCGGAAGTGATAGTGTCTCACAGAGAAGTTAGTATTTCTCTCAGGATTTTGAACATCAGATCAAAGCCTTTGAAATGGGCCACATGTCCAAGAGACAGCTGGAGAAGAGAGTGACAGATAATGGTAATGTGTCCCTCGATAGCTGTTTTCCTGAGCAGGTTTGCTGCCAAGTTCAACCAACGGGCGCTGCTTCAGTTGTGAGGGCTCGCTACCGGATAGGGGAACTGCAGTCCCCATGGGGTACCCATGGCAAAACCATGAATCACAGTGCGGGCAATTCAGGCATCTGGACAAATATTTCTCACCATCACAGGAAAAGTATTCTTGCCAATACACCCACTGGACTTACTTGGTTTCTTCATAGAAGCCATCTCTATACTATTTTGGTTTATACCTTAAAAGAAGCATCAAGCTTCAGGGCAGAAAAGTTTCAAGTCAAAACTCTGCTATGACTAACAGCTTGCTTCTCCATAGCCTTGGAAACCCTGTGTCTCATAATGTGCATGGGAGCCAGGATCACAAGGCTCTTATTTCACATCTGCTACTGCTGCAGTGCATCTGCCATTCACAACCAACTATATATGAATCACTTCCTCCCTTTGGTGTGAGAAGCAACCTGAGGTCCTCAGTTTGAAAGGGGTAGAAACACAAGGTATTACATTAAGGCTTTGATTCATAATTAAGTAAGCCTTGAGACTCATCTGGGAATTTTGCCAGACAACTTTATACATTAGGACAGGGACTTTGAGAAACACATTTATGGTGTCACCCTGAAAACTAGAGGCATCTTCAGGTTGCAGGCCCCCAGAGCAGGAGCTTTTCTTCTGTAGAATGACCTCTTTCTTATAATAGTAGCTAGCCACTGGTAGAGACACTCACATTGATCAGATCGCAGAAAAAGCAAGAAGATTAATATCACTTCTATCTACCACTGCATTGGCTTCAGTGCATTCCTGAGAACCTCAGGAAGGGAAATGCTGTGGCCATTCTTTCCCCATCCCTTGATAACTTGTTTTTTGAGATCTCCTCCTTTCTTGTTCAGACCCCTAACTCCTTAAATGCTCTCTCTCTGTTTTGCTGGGCTGCTGCCTTCGTTAGAAAGATTTTCAGCTTTGATTAATTATTGAGCCCGTACTGCTGAGGGTTTTCTATTCTCCAGTTCTCATTACTGATGCCTTGCAGCCTGTGTGCTTCACTGGTCCCATTGCAGGATTTGATGGATGCACCCGCGAAGTTTTCCTGCCTGCAAAGCCAGTCTTGCCTTTTGCTGATTTTTTTTGGTGGGCAGGGAATTTCGCTCTTGGCTACAGTGAGCAGTAAAGCATACGCACTGGGCAAAGCATTATTATTATTATGGTGGAAGCAGCATGAATTCTTGCTTCTTTGCTTTCTGCATATTTCCCGTTTAAATCTGTTTCAAATATTCTCCCCAACGGCCATTTTATTCTCAAAGTTGCTGCATCGTCTTACAGAAGATTCACCAATACATTGCTCTCTCATGGGAGACCAATATTCTTTCTGGTTGTTTGCTTTAATTTAGAATGAAAGGCTATGCATAGTGAAAATATGTTTTGTTTTGTTTATACTCCTTGTGCTTGGCTGCATAATCATCACTACGGTTGACCGAAACATTTTTCTTCGTTTTGATGAAATAAAACTGTTCTCTGTGATAACTCAGACTTAAGGTAAGGGTCTAATGCACTACAGAAGAGGTAGTCCGATGGAGTGCAGAGCCCGTAAGAGAGAACAAGCATGTGGTAGGTCCTGTGTCACAGCTTCCATGAGGCCCTGAAGAGGCTCAGAGATTTAGAAATTGAACCTGAAGCAAGTGAAATGCTTTCACATTTTTGAGAGTCTGTCTTCCTCAATATTCATCATTTAAAGACAAATTTCTTTAGGCTGACTTACTTGCCCTGACTGGGGAGAAAGATGAGTGCTCAAACGTTTGCATTTCCCATCAGGGACATCTTGTTTTTACGATCAGCTCATTATTAAATAAAATCCATACCACAACATTATTTATTTCACAGTTCTAAAGGCCCAGGTGACAGTGGCTTGTGCTCCTAATGCTTTTATCCAGTTGGGTATCAAACCTCTGTCCAGTCATAACAGTAGTCTATCGTACATTACCTTACTTATCCCTTAGCAAGCAACACAGATTGCTCATGATCAGCCTGGCTCTCGTTTGTGAGATGAATCAGCCAAACCATCTCAACACCTCTCTCACATAGCCCTGAACCCAGCAAGATACCAGACAGACAGCTACGTTTGGAGATCAGGGCTGTGAGCTTGCCTCAGCATACTGACCCTCACGTACGTAATAAAATTTTTTTTTTCATCCAGCATCAATGTGCATCTTAGGCCCTGACAGCTCTGTGTTCAGGCACCATGAAGGAAGAAGTGGTAGTCAGGATCTGGCCTGGTGAGAGTACCCAGGGCCGGACACAGCCCTGGGATGGCCAGACAGGGGTCTGGGAAAGGGGTTGGGATGGGTTCAGGCCAGGCCAGGCCATCAGCCTGCAGGCTGGGGTCAGGATCAGTCCTGGTGAGGGTACCCAGGGTCAGATATAGCCCTGTGAAGGCTGGGCAGAGCCATGGTGAGGGAGCTGGGCTGTGGCCAAGCTGGGACATCAGCTGCAGGTTGGGGGTCCGGATTAACAGCGTGCATGGCCAGGCATGGCTGTTGCTGAACTGGAGACTGGCACTCTTAGTGTGATGTAGCTCAGGCAGGGGCTGAACTGTAGAGGTTCAGTTTAAAAGCAGCTCCCACAAGAAGGGCAACTGGTCCTGTGGAAGCCTCTGACAGCATTGCCTGGGACACTCTGTCCAAGGCCACCAAAGAAGGAGGGCCATCCTCACTTGCACAGTCGCAAAGCTGGCTCTGAGCCCCAGCAGCCAAACCTCTGTGAGGAGGGATGCTATCAGCATCCCCTTCAATCTCCTCCTGCCTCTACTCTTTGTTAGAAAGGTCCTGGAGCAACTGTCTGTGGTCAGCTTGAAAAACTCATACATCTTTCACTTGCAGCAACAATGGGAACAAGAAAAGAACTAGATAAAAGACTAAAATAAATAGCTTTGACACAGATAATCAGTTGACTGTGCTTCACCATCAGCTGAAGTTGTGTAACTCTGTGGGCATGGTCTTAAAAAATACGAGGGACTAAAGCCCAGTTTAACTACCACTGTGGATCAAGTCATTACCCCAAGGGCAGGAAAACACAGACAGACAGGCAGTGCTGGATGACTTCTTAAGAAACTCATTAGCCCAAGCAGATAATACACGTACAGTCAGAGAGAGCATCCTCTCATATAGACATGTACGTATCCCACATGTACATGTATTCCACATGTACATGGACTCCTTTCTTTCCTTACTATTTCTCAATTCAGGTATTCCATCACCATAATTATCTTGCCTGCTTTTAACCCATCCTGGACTGTGAAAACAGTTTATCAGAACCATCTGTCTTGAACCTACGGTAAAGTCAGAGAGGGTCATTAAGTCGTGTTTTGTTTCCAAGGCAGAAAAGGAGTATTATTAAAACATTGCTAACGCCAAAAATCAGGCTTAGATCCATCCGATACAGCACATCTCTAGTCTCCCTCCCAGCATTTGCTAAGAGTGTACACGAGGAGAGTGAGAAAACTACAGCCAACAGTAAATCCATGATCATTTAATCATGGGTCTGAGCCCTTCACAAAATTTGCATCAACGCTATTTACTTCAACACTCCAGCACACAGTGTGCTCAGCAAAAGCCTAGCGCAACACACACACTGCCTAGCAGCAAAAGCCAAAAACATGGGCTTATGCCACGCATGCTGTAAGCGCAGCCTGACCCATGTGGAGAACCACAGCTGCCAGAACGCACGGGGACAAGGCTCAGGAAGCAGGTCCCATCTGACAGAAAACTCTCTATCATCAAAGTGACAACCTTCATTTCCTCCTTTGTACCTTGGTCAGTTCAGAGCAAGGCAAGCTGGTATGGCTGACCATAAACGTGCACTTGACACTGCCCTTTGAACAGGCTAAGATCTAGGATCTTACCAGGATGCTCTGGCAGAGTAAAAGACTTGTAAATCCGCTGCCACCACCATTTCTGTGCTAGAGCTGGATGCCTGTGCCCTGCAACTGTGTGCTGACAAGGCTCAGCACCTTTCCATATTTTAAAGGCACACAGTAGCTTTCATCTGCAAGCCAATATTGCTGAGAAGGTCTGCTGGGATCCAATATAAGTATCATAACTTTTCAGACACAGCAGCAGCATTCTGATGGCATATTAAAAACGTGTGTAAATCATAAATCCCATTTCTTTAGGAATTGAGTCCCATCAGGGCACAGGGCTGAGCTATATGCTATTCTGCATATAGCTAGGAGATGATGATGATCTATGTAGGTAAGACGCAGACATTCTGTTGTGAGTTTTTTGTGACTGTTGTTGCTTTTTAAATAAAAATTGAAAATAATGGCTTAGGCTTCCCTGTCACACACCAGAGACAAAATTCTGCTCACTATTAATAAAGGTGCAAACAAATTTTTGCAAGCTCTGCATAGAACTGCCTTCCTCCGACCAAAGAAGAAAAATGAAGAGAAAATTTCTTACACATGGGATAATCACATTGCTGAAGCAAACACCTCTCTTAATGTTGTGAGCAATGCAACAAGCAAAAGGTATTTGGCTGAAGAGTGTGTGTGTGTGCATGAGAGAGTGTGCGAGTATGACAGAGATTGAGTTGGTATGTGTTGAAAAGCGGGACAGGAGAATAGTTGATCCGATCCTCGTGAAAGCAAGCTACAAAAGCTTGAGGGAGTCAGGCTGCTGGCATGCAGAAGTAGGAACATTAATCCCAGAGTGTAGGCAGTGATGGACGGCAGGTGAGCAGATGGGGAGGCAGGTTCCGAGTGCAAAGATGACGGCTTGGAACAAGCTCTGTTTGAGCTCTGTGCAAACACAGCTCGGCAGAATAGGGGCAGCAGTGCCTAGGGAATGAGCCCACAACAGCTTACCCAGCTCACTTGCAAGGTAGCAAGTTAACCAGCACTCCTACATGCCAACAATCTCACCCTCTTTGGTCTTCAGCTTTGTCTTCTGCTCTCCTCAAAACAAAAGGTTTCCGGTTTTATGCGTAAGCTGCGACATCTGATCAGCTTAGAAACTTGGATTTCCTTCAGCTTGAAATCTGCTGGGAGCAGGACAGCCCCGCTTCCAAAGGCAGGCACCTGGATGCCAAGATTCTCAGGCTGAAGTCCTTCTCCTTATTTCCCTGCGCACCATCCTCTCTCTCTCCTGCCTCACAGTTGGTTTGGAGTTATCTGCCTAGCTCTTGGACCCTGATCAGAAGCTGAGCTGGGGTATGGCCTTTACCATCTGTCCAGGTGGCTCCTTTGCAGTCCCACATGTCCTATACGCATCCATCAGATTCAGGCCTATGCCAGCTTGGCTCTGGGAATGAATTGCTGCACTCGCCTTATTTGAAAAGCAAGCTTGCGCCAACCACTCCATGATCTTCTAGACATGTGCTCTCCCTGGGTGCCCGGTACTTTCACCGTCGCCAAAGCACTTGCTGGTCACTGCACTTGGCTGCGTGAGATGCTCAGAACTCCACCCATCCTGGTTCCTACTGCAGAGTATTTTAGAGTAACAATCAGGGAAAATACCTTCTGTGTGTCCAAACCCTGTATTTTTTACTCTTTTTCCTAGAATCTGTCACAGTGAAGTTTCAAGGGACCAACAGAAAAAGAAGAAAAAAAGCCTCTGCTTTTCTTCCACATACAAATGAAGAAAGTCTCACAATTTTTAACCTGACAGAAACATTCCACTGTTGGAATGGGGAAGGCTTTCTCTTTGGAAGAAATATGCAGGTGAATCCCCTACCTCACTGTATCTCAGGGAGAGAAAACAGAAATAGAGAAATACCTTTCTTCCTTGCTAAGTCCCTAGATGGGGACAACTTACTGCATATTTTCTGGGAGAAGAAAGATAAAAATCTCAGCTATTTAAGTCTGCGTGCATTTGCCTTCCACACAAAGCTGATAGTACTTTAGCACGCATGCCGCGTACAACTGTATCCGCAATTAATGAATACTTGCATCACAAGTGCATTCAACGGGAAAAAGGGATCCTCTTCTCCACTTTAGAGATGGGGGAGGGGGGGGAGAGGGTGCAGGAAAGAGAACATGCAATGTACAACATTAACCAATTTGCTTGAGACTACCAGGACAGTTGAGCTGCACAGCGAAGATTTTAATTTGTGCAGTACTGGTGCCTTCACCCGACTCCAGCCGTGGCCCATGAGCAGAAATGGCCAGGAGACTGCTGAAGCTTCCTGTACACCCTGGCCAGGGAGGAGGGCTGCTCTGCTCCAGGCTGGGGCTGGATGCTTCCCTGGCCTTGTCTGTAAGGGACAGCGCCCCAGCAGACAGTCATCCTAGTCTAAAACAGCAGAGCTGTGTGGAGAACGAATCTAATTGCTCTCACGGTTCCTCGTGCTGTACCTTGCCTCTCCTTGCAGGTCTCCTGCCTGCCTAGCATGCAGTTTGCTCATTCACTTGCTTGCACTCGCTCCTTCCTTTCCTCCCTCCAGCAGTGTCAGGGAGACAAGTGAAGGTTACTGTTTGGCATGTTTGTTTTTGCATTATTTATGTTGTAGAGGACAGAGTCAGACATCTAGAGGACAGTCTTAGGTCACATGTGAATCCTTCCAAACGGGACTCAATAGCACAACCAGCCAAGTAGAAAACAGACTTGGACAGCCCCATGGAGGGAGGCAGCATTTGGAAAGGGATGTTGCGCATCTATCCGGCCAAGGTACCTGGCGACACCACAGGTCTGCTTGTTCCTCTACCTTCCCTCATTTCTTTCCCTTCTTTTTCAGACACCCCATAAGCGGGGTACAATCCTTTTTTCCCCCAGAACTAAGTGTTTCAATACTGTACGTGCTTCACATCCACAGGGCTGTAAGGAACTGGGATCTCCCCACCACCCCAATTCCTGCCCCTTTCCCTGCAACACCTCCTGCTGAGAGCGGCTGCTCCTGGGTTGGTCGCACACATCTCAGAGTAGCCGTTAGCATCTCCTGTACATAGCCCCCCTGTCCGTATCCTATGAGGCTGCCCATTGGAAAGGCTGGTGCTGGAATACCTCTGAGCATCCCACAAGCAGTGCTCCTGTGTGGGCCCTCCGCACTGCCTACTGGGGGAGCCTGGCACTCGCATTAAGAATTCTCTGCTCACACTTCTTCCAACTTTGTTTCTCTCTGACCCCTACAGTATTTAATAATAAATAGCTATGCCATACCCCAACAGAACAGAGATTTTATGCTACTTATTTTCCCCCTATTTTCCAGCAAAGCTAAGTCTCCCTCAATTTCTTACTGAAAATGAAATGGGGACAGTACTGCTTATACAGCTGGAGATAGCGATCACCAGTGTACAGAGACTGACTTATCAAGCAGATTCTTAATGCCATAAAATCAATGGGTTTAGAAATTCTATTATCTTGCCTCTGATAGAACACGTCAAACTAAAGAAACTTCTTGCCCTTTTTCTTATTTTAAAAGCATACTTAAATATAACATTACTGCTGTCCCAAAACAAGTTTCCCCATGGTCCTCTAGTGGATATTACACCAGAGCAAAGGAACAGACAGGCTGCATGGCAAAACAGAAAGGGCAGTTTCTTTCTGGGTTCTACCAGCTATTCTGTTACAGTGATCTGAGGCTGCTGGATCTCCAGATTTGACAGCAGTAATCATTCCATACTATGTAGGGTGAAAGACTCCAAGAAAATTACTTTTGCAACAACAAAATGCAACAAACCCAAACATATGGCTAGTGCAAACCAGAAAAAGATGCATGAATGCCTGAGAGGACACTACAGTAGATCCAGGTGAGCGGAGCAGGTGTGGTATGCATGTTCATCGGTCCAAACATCCAAGCAAGTAAAGAGAACATGGAAAGGAAGGTCTGTGTATAGAAGAGAGGTCACAGAGATCAGGACACTGGCAAATGATGGGAAATGGTTGATGGCCTAGTGAAAATCAAGCAGGACATAAGAAGCGAGCCAGATGAGAAAACATAAGGAGGAAATCAGATGGGATGCAAAGTAAACAGCTGCAGCAGCTGGATGGGATGCTAAGGGCAAATCAGGCATGAAATAAAATGATACTTGGGTGAGAGCCATTCAATAGGACACAAAGGGCTTGATTTGCCCTTAGATTCAGCCTTCAACTATTGACTAGGCAAATCTTAAAAATTTGTACCAGATCCCTTAAATCCCCAAAGTGTTGTAAACAGAACCTAATGTAAAATGAATTCGCTCACTTCAGTCCTCCTTTTTCATTCCCCCTACTCCTTCCCCCCACCCACCCACCTCCACCCCACAAAAAAAACTCCATCAGGAAAGGTAGGTGGTGGCTTGGCATTTGGATAACAAATATGCAGTTCTGGAAATTAATTTTTTCTAGTTTGGCAACAGATACGAGAACCTGAAGAAATAATTTCCACTCACTGTGATCCAGTATTGTCATTTGCAACATAGGGTTGCTGAGCCCTACCTATCTATAAGGCTGAGTGAGATGTGGTGAAGGTAAGGTATAATGTAAGTGCTATCATCTTCCATGTCACCTGAAAGAAAATGGAATCCAGAAAAGTAAATCGTTTGCTGTGGGTCACATCAGTGGAGCCCCATCATGCAAGCTCTGAACGAGCGTGATTTAATCATGGAATAGATCCAAAAGGGAGAGTTGTTTTGACCCGATTAGTCTATCACAGTAGCACACTGCACTATAAATTGTTCTCAGGCAATAAGCAACAATGACTTATATTGAAACGCCGGCTACTTCTAGCTAACAAAGGAGGTGTGTGGATTTGAAAACTCTGGCATTTCATGGAACAACCAAGCAATCAGCCAAGAAAGACGACAGCAACAGACTGATCAAGATACATTTTCTGTAGCCTCACAATCAATACATATAAAGGCAGTTTCTGCAGACGGCTTGTGGAGTACCACTTGTATGTTATTTAGCTTTGATGTGTCTTGCTGCATCTACATTAAAAATGCTTTGTGATCATGAGACCCGATTTCCACTCCCATCCAGCCATGCAAATGTTTATAAAGGAAAGCTTTCATTGCTAGATTGCTCTATACAGGAGCACCCAATTTCATTCAAGAATTCAGGCAGTTTGGGTGGGGGTAGACTAAGACAGAAATCCATGTGCAATCAGAATAAAAATCAGACTGCCTCTCAAGACTTAGGTTTGTTCGACCAAACTGAACAAATGAAAATTTGGATCCGGACACCTCCCAGGCTTTGTAGAAACTCAGGCCCATGTCCTCTGTGATTAAATCCATCCCCTACTTCTTCCTGGAGATGTCTTCTGAGCTGAGATCTGAGGGAGAAACCATTTCCCTTGCATGAAAAACATATAAGTTAAAAAAGGGTCTTTGAAGAAGAGAGTTTAAACTGATGGACAACTTCTAAAGCAGAAGCAGTCAAACAGCAAGATCATTTGTTCTGGATCTAACACCTTGTCTTGCCTTCTTCTTCGTTATCATCAAAAGCTTCTGTGTTTGTGGGAGAAAATCTCTCCCCCCCCACCAGCCCAGCCCTTCCTGCCGTGAGGTCACAGCCCTGTCTTTGTGACACAGCTGTCTGTTGCCATGGAAGTGTTTGTGCTTTCACAAAGTCAGCACAGCGATGACTTCACAAGCAAGGTCATGGAGAAGCAGATGGGCTTGGGAGGAGGGAGGGAGACAGACCCCTTGTTTAAACACAAATAGCAGTGATAATTAATTAACGAAAATAGCAGGGGAAATTATGAAAAACATGTGAAAGGTAAATGGATTTCTGTTTAGCTGTCTTTCCCAAGAGGCTAAATGTCTCAATTGCAGAGGGGATATTTTTACAATGAACTAATGAAACAAAGACATTTTCTCTGGTTTCTTCAAGTGGACACTCTTGGAAAGAAATGTGAACAGAGTTTACACTTTGCCACCCTCCTGCCTTCCCTTCTCATCACTAATTGTTGACCTCAACCAAAAGATCAATATTTTCTATCAGAACCTCCAGTGCCTGTATCTTTTCAGCATACAAGGGCTGTGGTGGGAATAGACAATTATTTAGACAGGAAGTTTATTGTTCTGCAGTGGCTTAACAACAAACATGCTCTGTTTATATAGGAAACTATTACACGTTTATTCTTCTCCTGACTGCCAAAGCCAAAAGCTTGTCTTTGGAGTTGACCAAGGTAGCCGCCTTCTTTCTTCAAACATTCAACGTTTGCATGATAAGGAATTTGCAGCCCAACTATGTCCTTACTTCCACCTAAGATTTTACCTTTTGCCATAGCAGTGCTGGTTGTGCTATACACCTTCGTATTGTTGCCCAAGTCAGCAGATTTCACTCCAAAACACGAAAGAGCAAGTTACCCAGGTAAGATCAATATGCAAGTGAATCCGTGGAATACTTCTGAAGAACCTGGAGGCATTAAGTACAAGAATTGTTCTTTCTTCATTCCTTCTCTGGACTGCTTTTGCATCACACATATGGGTGAATATACATTCATCCATCTAAGATTTAAGGGGAAAGTGAGCATCTTGTGCATATTCTCTTCATTGTTTATTCTGTGAATAAACACATAATTCTGCCTTTTTACCTTTCAAGTGGGAGCTGAGATACTCAAAAAAATAAAATTCTATGCTTAAAAGAAGAGTAGGAAACCTTACCAGAAGGCAAGGTGTTTTTTTGACTGGCGGTTCTTTCATACCAAAGAAGTCTGGAAAAGCAAACAGCCAAGAGATGCTATTCAGACACTTTTAAATGAGTTCAAGAGAACTTCTACAAGAAAAGTGAGGGTCTCAGTAGGTTTTCTACTACATACAGGACTCTGTCCATCCAGCAGTTCTACCTTTGTTCTCTACTTAGAGCTGTGAACCTAACACAGACATTGTTAGGTTGTCAAACATAGTACCCAGATTCACAGGACGATCATTGAGATTGGAAAGTGCCTCTGGAGATTGTCTAGTCCAGTCTCTCTGCTCAGAGCAAGGTTAAGTAGAACAGGTTGCTCAGGGCCATGCCCAATTTTTAAGGTCTCCAAGGACGAAGACTCCATAAGTCTCTGGGCAACCTGTTTCAGTGTCTGAGCACCCCTGCAGTGAAAAAAAAAAAAAAAAAATTTCTTACATTTAAACTGACTTTCCTGTGTTGCAATTTGTGCCCACTGCCTCTTGTACCTTCACTGGCTGTCACTGAGAAGAGTGTCTCCAGTTTTCAGTCCACTTTGCTGTCCACTTATCTAGTCCACACTTCATCAGTTCATCAATGAGGATCTTATGGGAGACTGTCAAAAGGCGAGACAGTGTCAAAAGGCTTTCTAAAGTCAAAACAAACAATATGCCCTGTCAATATCTCCAGTATACACCCATTCACTGAACTAGTCATTGCATTGTAAATCCATGCTGACTACACCCAATCACCTTCTTGTCCTTCAAGAGTCTGGAAGTGGTTTCCAGGATTATTTGCTCCATCACCTTCCCATGGACTAAGGTGTGGTTGAACACGCTGTAGTTTCCTAGATCTTCCTTCTTGCCCTTCTTGAAGACAGGTGTGACGCTTTCTTCCAGTCTTTAGGAACTTCCCCCTGTTGCCAAGACCTTACAGGAGTAATCTAGAGTGGCTTCACAATGACATCAGCCACTCCCTCAGCACTCATGGATACAGTCCTGTCTCATGGACTTGTTTGAGTCCAATTTGTTTAAATAACCTGGTCCTGCTCTACCAGGGGTAAGTCTTCATTGTGCCAGAGGTTCCCATTGCTTTTAGAGGCCTGGGATTCCTGAAAGCAAATTTTCCTAATAAAAACCAAGGTGAAGGCAGCATTAAGTACCTCAGTCATTTCCAAATCTTTTGACATCAGGTCCCTGCCCCATTCAGCAGTGGCCCCACATTTTCCTACATCGAGCACACAGAAAGTTTTTAAAGAAACCTTGCTGTCTGCAGGGTTAAATTAGCTGATACTATTATTTCAAAAGGAGCCCCACCTTCTACATATCATGGCGAGGCAGCCTGGTTACAGCTGTCTTTTTTATCAACATTGCTAATACATGGTCTGGGGGTAAGTTACTGCTGCCTCCTATCAGATAATTAGTCAGTAAATCATTCAACCAACTACAAGGTATAGAGCAAGGACAATGTTTCCAAACCACATTATCATCAGACATTTATATTGCACTTTATCGCAAAGGATTCGGAAGATTTACATATACTCTGTAGAATACTGGCCTGTTTTTTACACCTGCTGCTAAAGTGCAGCCATCTTTGGAGTGGGATGACTGTGGTTTTTAAGTGCCGTGTTATGGAATAAGCTTATCACAGGAAATTGGGCAGATGACTTCTGTATCTACTTGAAATCTTTAGAAGAGTTGAAGGAGAATAATGGTCTAAGGTGTAATTTTGCAAGGAAACTGCAGCTAAAAACCAGTGCTTCCAGTTGTAAGGTAGTTATCCCAATTTACAGTAACATGACTTTTTACACAGTTTTGCAATTAGAGTGGCAGAAAATACAGTGTAAAAGAACAGGTTTGCAATTTTTTCATGTTTTAAACTGAGTTTTAATCCATCTCTTTGGTACACTTATCTGTCATCCAAGCACTACCAAACACCACCTCTAATTTAAGCCTGACATGACAGCTCTGGTGAAAGCCCCCAAGAAGAACTAAGAGCTTGAGTCCTTTTGTGTTTTTGTTAGCTCTGGTCATAAAAGGAGATGGAGTAAAATCATTGTGTGGCTTTGGTGCCTCTGTCAGCTAGACTTAATTCAGCAATACTGAGAGGGCAGCCCAGTGACAAAGTGGGAACAATGCTAACATCTAATTCTTGCAAACAGGCATCGTCCATGACCAGATCTCACTTTTATGTGAAATGCATGCCATCTTATGTCACATTACTTTGTGATTATTACACAGAACTGTCTCACTAAGCAACAGTATGACTTCCTTTCACCATGTGATGTTGCATCACTATCTGAGGAGAAAAAGCATCACTGTTTATTGAGCCATCTCAGCACCACTTTCTGCAACGACCAACTTTTTTATGGTAGTGGCTCATCCAAGCTGTGAGAAGATACAATGCTAGCCCAGGAGAACTCCCAGTGAATACTTTATGAAGCAATGCACTGACCTAGATTGACACTCAAAAGCTCAGAGAACAAAAGCTTCCAAAATCTGGCAATTCTTTATTCAACGCCCCCCCCAAAAGTTGTAAATTTCACAGGCATTTAGATTTCAGGTTCCAATCTGGATCACCGCAGATGGATCAAATTTAGGTAGAGTTTTGCAACATTGTCTACATCAAGCTTATTTCCAAATAGATAAGTCATGAACAAGAACTGATCATTCAACTGATGCTTGAAACCCAGTGGGGCCATTATTTTCAAGTACTATGGCTTCTCCACAGTCCAAGAATCCTGGTCATCATCACTAGAAATCTCTACGTAAATTTATAAAGCCAAGAAGAAAGCTATTTACCTAGCGCCCTGATGGGTGGGGATGGCAATGACTCCTGAAGAATTTCTCCTTCCCAGTAGCCAGCTCTCATCTAAGTCTAAATTCCAACAGCAATCCCAAAACTCTTTTGGAAGGGAAAGATCTCCCAGGATGTGAAGGAGCTCTGTTTTGCTGCTTTGCTACAGACTTTCTGGGCTTGGTTCAGTTGCCCAGACAGAAGTAATTTGATTTGCCCTACTCTGTGTGAGGTATTGGCACAAGGCTGGCAAATATGAAAACAGATCTATGGGAGACCTCCTCTATTCTGAAGCAGGCAAGATATCCTAGGGCATCTCAAAAGGTAGCAGATGATTTCTGGTGTGTCCATATTAGCGTTATGGTTCAGAGCATAAATGTGCTATTGAAGTGAATCATCAGGTCATCCCCACTCCCCGAGTCTGGACTGTGGAGCTGCCTATAAGTGCACAGACTGGATTTCTTTCTGCTGAAAATAAGATGCACATCATAGGTACTCCACCTATTCAATTCACAGCTAGATCTAGTTCAAAGCAACCCCCCTGGAAATTTTTACAGTCAGGTCCTCAGTCCTGATGTTTCAACTTTATAAATCTATTCCTACAGGTCTGCATTATTCCTAATGCAGACACAGGCAAATCGCTAGTCTCTAATTCCTTAACTAGACTGTCCTAATTACAAACTGGGATAACTGTTCTGGTCTAACTGTGGTGTATTGTGTGGATAAGTAAATTCAAGAGTGCAGGGTGCTCTGACACTGCTGGAATCAGAGATGTATATGTAACAGAACAGGAACTGGAAGAACCGTTGTGTAAAGAATGCAGTCAAATCAGAGATTCCAATTTCCATCTATGCCCAAACAGGTCCTTAGCAAGGGCAAACATATTAACAGTGCCAGTCCCACTGCTGACATCAGCATCATGACTGTGCTGCTCCCCATGCCCTGTCATGCTTCTAATAATCTTTCACTGCAAATGACATTCTTGATGTTAAAAAGAACAATATGTATTGAGAGGAGGATAGGCAGTTTTCACCTTCCGCTTACAGAAAATGCCTCCGCCACTAGCTTCCCTCCTCTGATCCTTGCCCACTTTCCCCCTGAGATATACCTAGACATATGCATACTTCCTCCTCTTTGAAGAAAACCTGCTATTCCCTCAAGCCTTTTGCTAGCCTCAATTGAAGTTTGCCAAGCAGAACTAATACCAGCTACTTGTAGATCAGTCCCACTTCCCTTGTGCCACTATTATGAGGGAAGGCAGGAGGAAGAATGGCCAACTAAATATGACTGCCAGAGCTTCTTCAGCTAAAGAGAAGGCCCACTGTCTTTTCTCATGATCTTATTTTATGTCCTCATCCTCTTCCCTTTCTTATGGCAAGTCCACTGAACCACAGCTTGGAAGATCCATTTTTTACTTTTTCTAGGGCTATAAAACTATGTTCAAGTTGAGTCATAGGACAGTCTAGATCTATTTGTCTTGAAAAATTACTATGTAATGGCCAATATATTGGGGCTGAATCAGGACCTCCTGGAATAAAGAGAGAGCTGCAGAACCGTGATTTCCCAGCTGGGGGTACAGTATATACAAACCTTCTCTAGAAAGAGGCAATGAAAGAACACTTGTTCACTCCACCTCACACACCCTGCTGGCAATGGGCAGAAGTGATAGCAACTACAGTAAAAGTGCTTTTAAGAGGTACAGTAAGAGCTCGTCGGAAAAACTACATGAAAACAATACTCCAAATTCCTTCCTCCATCAGAAATTATATAGTGGGAGGGATGCCAATCATTTTGGAGGACACCCCAGGAACAGGTTTGTGGTGCACAAACGTAACCTTTTTTCTTCAACAAGGAACGCTTCTCAGAGTTGATATACAGTGGTTCCCATGTTTGGTGGGGTGGGATAGCTCAACTCCCCCTATAGCCTGTTCTTCCCATTCAGAAAGCCCTGGTGGTGACTTTTTGCATGGGCTGGTGCCATGCAAAAGCAAAGGAAGCTGGCATCAGCCAATGCACTCCTGAAGTGAGATGAGCAGTGCCAAGCAGTCTGCACTGTGCATCTAGTCCTTGACTTCTCATTCCCAAAACTGCCAAAAGACATTCAAACGATTTCATGCACATGTGCATTAACTTCCTCCAACCTCCTCAAAACATGCTAATATCAAGTAGTGAAGAACTTGTCACTGCTACACCAAGGGGCAGCTGAAAAATTCCCCTATCACAGTTCCCTACAACCACACACACACAGTGCCTCTGAGGTCAAGAATAAAACCCCTCAAAATGGGTGGCAAAGCAAATAAACTGGCACTGAAGCTTGAGACGATGAAATAGCATTGCTATAAAGCCCCGACATGCTCAAATCAGGAAGATACAAAACCTGGTCAAAATAATAGCTATATGTGCAGTTTTTGTCTCTGCTGTTAAAAAGTGTAGAGAATAAAAACAAAAGAGAAGGGGAAAATGCATTTAGATAATTAGCCTTCGAGTCCTGTCTGTTTGGGTGGCTTTTATTGCAGTTATAGGTTTGCCTCTGAGCAAGCATAGATATTGGCTATTAACCCTATAAAGCATTTTTCATTGCTCAGTACTCAGATTTTGCTGAGATCCAATACTAAACTGTTATACTACCTTCCTGTGAATCAAATAGGCTGTGATTCAGTTTCCTAAATATAGGCAGCTGATGCCATCTTAGGGATGTAGGGTATCCTGCTTGGATGTCTTGAAGAGCACAGGCCATGTGTTATATGTGCTGGCCTTCAATGGATATCTCAGATACCCCAGAGAGTGTAAACCAGTACTAGATAGCTGTACATAGGTAACACAACCACTCATGTACTGACCCATTTGGTACACAACCTCCAGAATACAGCTTTTTATCACCAATATCCTACACTAATCATTCATTACCTAAGTAGAAAGGAGGGGAACAGTTACCATTAAACTTAGTATAGCATGAAGCTTTGGGCTCAGGGAGGGGCAACAGAAGAAACTGGTGTGCGTACGTGGGTTCAAATCGCTCTGCACACAACTGTGTAGGTATTTTTTTCACACTACAGCTTAAAACTCGGATAACACACACTAGTTTAAAAGGCATAGCTCTCTAGCTAACCCTGTGCCCTCAAGTAATCCACAGCCTCAGGTGACTAGAGTCCAAGGGTTATGGAGGAGCAAAATAATAGGCTACGAAGAATTACAGAAAGGAAGACTACTTGGGCCAGAAGAGATGCAAGGGTCAGATCCCCAATATACACCCTGTATTGCTGCTAAATCAGTTTTCTGTTCTTGGGGTATTCTTTTGCTTTTTAAATTGGTAGCCCATAGACAGTGTGTGTGAAAATACACTTATACTTCTTGGAAGGTTTTGGTTTTTTTATTGCTTGACGGTGTCTGTATGAATGCTTCCACAGACACGACTGGCTGTGCAGGCAATGGCTGCAGACACTGTGGTAGCTATGTGCTCTTCTATTAAATTCAGTGTTTGTGGACACCTGAATGTTTGTGTGCAACCACATGTGCCCTACTTTCACTGTTAGGACAGATGCATGCATTTATATTGGAGAAAAAAATACCCCCCTCTTGTCTACTGGAGTGTTGCATGATGCAAATCCAGGCGGCAGCAGCAGCAGGATGCAGATTCCCCTTGCCTCTCCTCCCCCTCATCTCTTTCCCTCCTGTCACTCAGACGATAATGATCTGTGTTGTGGGCATTTGCTGGAAAGCTTTAACGTAACCATTATTTTTTAGGTTGCTGGAATTGAGGTGGGCGTCAGAGACTCCAATGAATACAAATAAGCTCAGATCCAAGCAAACTCCATCTTGTCTAATCTTCACTGAGCAGTAATCTGGGAGGCACCTTGCTTGCTCTCATTTCGTATGGAAGGAGAGCAAGTGCACCACAGTGCCCGTATTACTGAAGTCTGGATTGATCTCACCTGTTCACATCCCGAGGTTTCCTGATCCTTCTCTACCTCAATAGCTATAATCTGTTCGAGGAAGTATTATTCACAATGAGACAACTCCACCCACCCATTACTGGAGCAGCAGAGGCAAAATTTATTTCTACCTTATCGAGTCCACAAACGTATGCTCAAAATAGACACAAATCCAAGCTGCAAAATTGGGAATTTTGCTGGAAGCTTCTCCAAGTTTCAGATGCAGAGGCTGCATTTGAACCCATGGTTTAAGCTTGCTTATTTAAATACAGAAGTTTACGGCCTCTTTTTAAAACAGATGAACTGGAGAAAATTAAAAGTTGATGGAAAGTTGGTTTGTTTCTTTTTTTAATGCACCCTGTTATTGAACCTTGCATGTTCTCTCTCGGCACATGATCACACCCTCAAATGATAGCACACAGTTCTCTTGCAGTTTCTGTATCCCAAGTAAGGAACAAAAAATCCCTGTAAAAAGGATATTCGTGCAACGGGATAACCTACCAGGAACAGAAGAAAGAACTGAGCAATGTGGAATGTATTCTCTCCACGGTCCAGAAGTATACAAATAAAGTGATACTTGTCAAAAATCAAGATACGCCAGACCTTGCAAAGGATACTTACTATCAAAACTAGTAGAAAGACTCTTTGGTCATATTAATAAAAGGACAGCAAAGAAAAAATAAGCATGAACGCTATGCAGTGGCCATGCAGTAGAGACTGAAGATAATCTGTGCGCATGCCAAAAAGTAAATGAAAACCTGGCTTAATTTTTTAATAGCGATGATGATATTGAGTGTGGGACAAAGGCAGTATAGCTAATGGGAATGAGAAAATGGAAATGATAATTCCTGGAGTGGAGTAAACTCCAAGATCATTCTGCAGAATTTTCACCCCAGAACGTTTAAAGAACTGATAAGGGATATTGCAGGATAAGCTACAAGGTTCTCAGTACACCTACCAATATATAAGGCTATTATATGACTGCAGAATACCCGATTTAAAACATACAAGTAAGAAAAAAAGAGAAAGTGATCTGGGCAACTACAGATTTAGTTATATGATCCTAGCAGTATGCAAAGCTTTGGAATACATGCAGAAGTAATTAAAGACATCAAGGTAAGCGGAAAATAGGATAAAATGCAGCATGGCTTTTCCAAAAGCTCCAAACAAACCAACTGCCTTTTCTGATAACTGATTTTTTAAACAAAAGAAATGCAGTAAAGACTAATCTATCACCATTTAAGTAAAACATTGGGTACAGTGTCTTATAGGGGATTATAGTTAAGATGTAGATGATAGCATTAGTGAAGAATTTTAAGGCAAATAAGGAATTGATGAAAGAGATGACAACTGGTCAGGCTGAAAGGGGAATTTATTAATAGAGCTCCTCAAGGACTAAGACCAATTTTATTTAATATTTTCATGATTGATCTGAGCATAAGAGTGTGCTATTGAAGTGAACCAATGACACATAGTTGGAAAACAACATCAATGCAGAGGGACACAGAGACGTATAAACAAAGAACTGCCTGACCTTGAGAACTGGACAAACAGAAATGAGAAAAGCACAAAGTGCAAGGTCAGGCACTACAGCAAAAGTTTCTCATGCAAGTGGGGAGCTTGTTAGTTGGAAAGAATAGTGGAGCAGACAGACTTGGGAGCACTAACACCTCATGGGGTGACTGTGTATAGACAAATGAAGATGTCATTATAAAAAGCACTGGTGAGATCTCATCTGAAAGAGGGTATAATTCTGGTTACCCACTTTCAAGAGAGCTCACTCTGGTTTTGTTCTGGTTTGAACTGCTCTGCTTGGATAAGCCAAGGCACAGAAAGTTCATGTTAGAAGGTGGCTAAAAGAGCTGATTTTATTTTTCCTTTTCTAAACTGCTGCCCAGATCAGGATGGAATGTTGCTGGGTCTGGAGAAATGCTTAATTATACAGAGATTAACTGCTTGACTCTTTTTCTCTGTTTGCTTGAAAGTTTCAAATGGCAAGAAGCAATATGGCATCACAGCCTCCACTGGATCTGTACCGATTCATCCTGACCAGGAATCCGATCCTTCCGCCTTTTCTCCTGATGAGGAAATCAGATCCTTTTGCCTTTTCACCCACCCCAGTAACTCAGGCCTTTCATTTACCCTACCACCCCAACACTTGTTGCTAAGGATGAAGAAATAAACTCTACAAAAGCAGCACTGGAAGAGAAACCCTTGATAAACAAATCTTCTTGCATGAATAGGAGAACATGTAGTTCTCATAAAAATGGTAATTACAGCCCAGCATGAGGAGGCTTATTTTTTCATAATAATAATAAAAAAAAATTCTCCAAGAGCATTCATTCAGGAGGAAGTTATATTTGCCAGTATTATTACTATTATTATTGTATTACCACTAATAACAATGATAAGGCTCTTGCTAAGGGACAGGACCTTCTATGTAACTAAGTAAACATGCCTAAAAAGGGCTCCCCTTAAGGCATGTCTTCAATTAATAAAGACGACTGACAGATCTGCTTATAGCCCACTGCAAGGTACCAACTGATTGCCTCTCTCTAATAACTGTTTAATTTGCTTTTCCCTTACCAGTTACACTGTGCAAAATCATTGGCCTCTGCCACGCAATAACAAAGCAGCTGGCATTTGTGTAGGCAGACCTTTGCTGGTCCAGCCTTATCTTCTCGCATACCCTGTCTTCCTACCCCCATCTCCTCCATCAATTTATTTGTCCCCTCTCTCCCCCCCAACACAATGCCTGCACAAGGCACCGCTGTTAATTTAGCCAGGAAATGGTTTGATGGTGATAGGGAAATAAATTGATCAGACCTTCTGAACAGCAGCCATGGGAAGAAAGAAACACCCCTAGCCATTTCTCAGTGACCTCTCCCTGTGCTTAAAGAAAACTCATAAGCTCTCAGCACGAATTAGCATGGCCTCATTATAAAAACAGAATTGGGGTCAGAAGAAACTAAGATGGGTAAGGGAAAAAAATCCCATCAAAAGCAACATCTGAGACAGAAATGCCCTAACTGGGGAGGGCAAAAAAAGTGAAGCTTCAGAGGAAAGGGAGAGGCTAGAGGCAGAAGAGAAGCAAGAACAGCTTTCTTAAAAAAAAAACAAAAAAGCCAAAGCTCCCCCCGAGCTGGAGCAGCCTCGACGTCAAGCTGGACAGTCCTGCGGAAAAGAGTTTACATATTTGCATCCTCCACAAATCGCCATTTCCAACCCATTTGGAGTCATTGCTGCCAAGTGGCCTGGTCAGTTGCTGTTTGATGGCCTGTGGAAAAGAGGGGGGTCTTAAAAGACCACAGTCGCACAGTCTAGTTTCTAAGGGACGAAAATGAATGACAACTGCAGCGCTGGCATTCAGTGTAGAAAAGACCAGTCTCTCCTACCTGCGCCATATTTACTTCACAAGCATGACATTGGTCTGCACTGTAACAGTGCTGATCCCAAACTATTCTGGAACTTCTTTGGAGGGAAACAAAGCATCCCAGTGCTGGCATCGGTCACCAGCCATAAATCAAGCAGCTAACTCTACAAAAACGTGTCTCATTATGCTGCCCTGTCTGAACACTTAGCTGCAAAAAGAAAGCACCACAGGGTCCTGCCATCAGTTGACTCTTCAGCTTGCCACAGAGAGGGGATGACTCAGCCGAGGTCCCCGGCGAGGGGACCTGTGCGAGTGCAGCTGCTTGCCTGACAGCTCTCCCTGCCCGGGGAGCTGGACGGCCGTGGTGCAGGAGCCTCTCTCGACAGCCCCTCCACTCACACGCTGTGCTGCTGCTTCTGCCTCCACCGTCTTGGAGGAAGGTACGTACCTTGGAAAGGAGCCCTTTCTTACTCTCCACGCTCTCTGGGGCTTTACAACCCATCCTCAAAAAGACAGTGCCAGTTTAGCAGCTGCTCATAAATTCTCCCTCCCACCTCTTCCCATGGCTGGCACACCCGAGCTTTGTGCCTGTCCCCAGGGCACATTTGGGAGCAGATCACGGTGACTGTGTAGGCAGGAGAATGAGGCACAACGTGCCTTGCTCAGCGTTTCAGGCAAAGCACGAGGGCAGTGTCACTGTCTCCTCAGTCGCAGCTGGAAACTTAAAAGACTAGCTCTGACTTATTTACAGAAAGAGGTAATAACGGTAGTCATGAAAGCTTCCACCACGAAAATAAAGTCCAGAATCAGTCCTGCTCGTTCAGTTTTCTGAGAAAGAAACCCAATAGATAGGCTTTTGGCATTTTTAACCATCTCTACCACAGGCTTGCGAGCCCCTCTCCCAAACCTCTCCGCCACCCAGGCTCTTCCCTTCCACGCAGAGACGGGCTGTGGCTTGCTGCCATCCGGATAGCACAGCTCTATTCGCACCGGGCTTTGTTGCACTGCCTTCGTCCTGACAGGTGGCAGGAAGGATAGAAAGAAGCCGGCAAGGCAGGAAATGTTACAAACTAATCGAGTCAGCAGCTTAGAGAATCTGTCAATTCACTTTTTTTTCTCTTTTAAATTATTTTATTTTATTAATTCTGCCTTGACCAAAAAAAAGAGCTAGATGAAAGAAAAAAATAAATTGGACCTTGAATTTATTTACTCCAATACTATCCCTGATCATTCTCACCCTTAAATCACCCTGCTGCTGTGCGGCAGGGCCTTCCAACATCAATATTAATGCTCCTCGCTCCTGGCAGTGGCTAGTGGAGGTGGCATTTCGTAATTCAGATGCAAAAATTAAAAGGCGAATGTGAGAAAGAAGGAGTAGAGCAACTATATTTGCCCAGTCTGCTGACTAAAGACCCCTCGGTGAATTCTATAACTGTCTCCCATTAGCAAAGGGTCGGGACTCAGGTGTGATTTGAGAATTGCCTCCTGCACAGAGGAAGAGTATAGGTTTGAAAACTAAAAGTCAGGCCAATCAAATACCTGAACCAGAGTCATTTAGTCTCAGCAAGGACTAAATACAACAATGTCCATGTTTTTGGTGGTGGTTGCTGCAGGATATGGTCAGCACAAAAGAAATTACTGTTGTGGGGTAAAGTGGCAAATCTATCTCAAAAAAGGTGGCCTTAAATATTCAAAAAAATATATCACATTCCTCTAAATGCAGGATGCTTGCCTAAAAAAACATTATTTCTTTAAAAAAAACCCACATTGTACTTTACTTTTCCCCTCTCCCCCTTCCTTTTCATATAAATCTCCTCTGTCCACCTTTTCACCCAGGACTAGAAACTTCCTTTGAAAAGAAAATAACAGTAGGTTGGATTTTCATGTAATAGCATGTCACCAAGAGCTGTGGCTTTGAGAAATATACCAACTATAACAACACTCTTGGAGAAAAGCCCTAAAATTGGCAACGTTACTAGGTCTATGAGTCACAGGGGCAGACACATCAAGCACCAACTCAAACAAGTATTTCCGCACCCTGTCCCACAAAGCTCCCCTCACCCGTTATTTGGAGGGGAATGCTAATCCGGTTCTGGAAGCAGCATAACTGTGTTAGCGGGGCACTGCCCTAGCATGGCTATGGGGTGCCTGTTTCAGAGGCTAGTGCTGCCTGAGAGACCAGCAGGCAGACCTGCAGGCAGAGCTGGGTGTGGGGAGCCCTGGGTTGGGAGGGCAGCGGTGTCTGGGAATTGCAGCAGATGAGCATCAGCTAGGTTGCATGTGCAAGCCAAGGCAGAGCACCAGAGCACTCTGCAGCTCACACTTCAAGGGGTGTTGCCAGAGAGATACAGAGGGGGCAAGGATGCTGCAGGAGGTATGATAATGTCTTGCAGAGGAAGTTCTGTAAAACATCATTTCACATGGAGCAATGTTTGGATACCTGAGTCCAATCATGGAGTTAACAGCCCTTATTTGCACAACCTCACATACACACACAGTGATGCATAGGATACAAATCAAACCTCTGTCTACTTACAAGCAGGATCCAGGCTATTAGGACACAGCAAGCAGCAGACCAGCCAGGATCACATAAAGGAAAACATTTCATCTTCCAACTCTCTATATAGTACCAAGAGACATGTTTTGCACCAAAAGACTTCCTCCCCTTTCATCATTTTCTGTTTCTGCCCTTGCTGTCAGTGCAGTCTGGCCCAAGAGAAGTGACTTTTAGTACTTGCTGATGCTTTGTTGTTTAATCAGATGGCCGCTGGAATCAAGGTTTGCTGGTTGAAGAGGCAGCTGAGCAGGGACTTTCAGAGAGTGGAAATGTCAGCCGACCTCTTGGGAGACATCCCTAATCTGTCTGGAGCTTCTTCAGACACTCTTAATTATTGTTTTGTATTTTAAATGGTCAGGGGAAAACAGGGTGCCTTTAAAATAAATAAATAAATGAAAGCATCGGAATGAGATGAATGTATCTGTTAGGTTGCTGACAACCCATCTGTCTGAATTCCACCTAGCACTTAGCACACAGACCTTATTTTCCCAGAAAAAGCTTCCAGGATACAGGCAGAGAAACATCTCCAGATTGTATATTCTGCTCATGGCTTCTTGCTTTTTGAAGGAAAAGGGAAGCAGGGCTAAATGCATTTAAAATTTGGCACAGATGTGAGTGAATAGATGCAGATACTGAGTGAGAAATAACAGAGGTCACCCCTCTTCCTTACCAGCTATATTTCCAGAAAGTACACAGTGCTCCTGACTTAATGGCATACACTTTTCTTACAGCCCTCAGTTGTCCCCAACCGTTTCAGTGCACCTCTGCTTGGCTTCAAAGCATTCCTGTTATCTCAGTCCCTACTGAGCTTCTTCTCTGCTGCCACTTCTGGTGCAATAGTTGTGCAAAATGGGAAAAATGCCTCACTAAAAACCAAACACACACTAGAAAGACCTTCTAGGTCTGGCTTAGAATAATATCAAAGTAAGGTGAAAAACAAGCCAATATAAGCCAAAGGATCTCTCACTAAAACTTCTGAGTTGAAATTTCAGTTTCATTGAAAGTGAAGAATGTAGCAACTGACTTCCCTGGAGCTAGCAACTCACCACTTTGGTTTCTACAGCAGCATAAACCTATGCTGGAATCTCATTTGGCCAGGCCAGTAAATAAGAAGTGGCACGGATCATGCAATCTGTGGCACTTCTCTTGCTAAAACAATTCTGGGCTTAGATCTCTATATATTTATTATCTACATTAAAGAAACCCTACCGCTCTAATAATTAAGCTAACCATACTATCTTCTACACAAAGCTGACAGTCCCCTTGAACGCTGCTTTCTAGCCACATTTCCCCTGCTAATTTTACAAATGCAAGGAGTTTGCTTTTATGAAAGCGAGTGAAAAGAACACTGGAAAAATTATTCAGAGTGGCTCTGTCCGACAGACAGACTTCATGATTCCAGTGCTACAAATGAAAACCGAGGCACGGAGACTCCACGATTTGCCAAGGGATGTACAAAAACTCTGTGGCTGCATTGGCCTCCTCTTAGCCACTGGTATGGATGTTCCCCCCTTTTGGCTTTGTATAGGCATTGTGTCACTGAACGTGTTGTCTTCCTAAAGAAACACAGAGGCAGAAGCCCCTACTTCCTCACTTATTAGAGAGCTCTGACCATTTTCTAGAAGATCGGAGTTGTAAGATGGGTCTTGTGGCCTAGTTCTAACTCACTGCATTGCACATTTACCTCTTTGTTTTCTTTGACCCCATTCCCCTTCCCCGCTTGTGGGAAGATGTGGTTTCAAAGGGACCTTTCTTTCTGCTGCTCGCTAGCGAGGAAGAGCAGTGAAGAATATCACTTCAGACAGCAGACAGGACCAAGAGAAATGCCATCCAAAATGGTAACCACTTGAAAGCACGGCCAGGAGGACTTAATTAACAAGATGTGAATTTAGCCTTTTAGCTCTAACCAATGTGTACCAGGGACACGAATTTCAATGCAACAAAACTCCATGCCTAGTTTTACATAGCGCTACCCTCTGCAAAATAGCAATCACAGGAAGAACTGAGCTCAATTGTGGTCCATGCAAAGAATCCCCCATGAACAGTCAGGCTCCTGAAAAGCTTTGAGAGAGGACAGCCAGCGAGTTCATCTCTTTACAACCCAGTGGCTCAAAGAGACATCTTTGCCTTCAGTCCGCACTCAGATGTACCGCAACGTTTCCCTTTGTGAAACAGAATAGATGCCTCCAAAGACAGCGAGCATTGTCCATGCAGGCATAAAGCAATATTTGGACATGCTGAATGGCTTCCTAAGATGAGAAAAAGTGCTGAAGAAACACTAAATTATGACAGATGGGAGCCCTAGAAATGCAACTACCCCCAAACTGGAAAATGAAAAGCCGGCACAAAGGGCAGGCATAACAATAGAATTTAGGCATAACGAAATACATGTCGTTTAATGCAGAGTGCACTGAAGCTTCGATCCATAAGTCAAAATCCTAGCCATTAAATAGCCTCATTTAAAAAGTTTTAAAGCAATTAAAATAAATTAGAAACTTCACAGGAGGACGAAATCACTGAAAAGGATAAGAAGCACTTTATGCCAGGCACTGCTTCTGACAGTGTCATGCCCATGAGGCCAGATTTTTATTTGAGAAGAGCTCGGGGCCAGATTTTCAAGGGCTCTGCACCAATAATTAGGGACAGATTTTTCCAAACTGCTCAGCTCCCATTATCCAAATAAAGGCCAGATATACCAAAGTGCTCAAGGCCCAGCAATTCCTACCATGACAGTTACAGCCACAACATGGCCAGCTTTTTCAGAAACATGACCATTTATTTCACCGTCTGCCTAAGGAGGAAGTAGCCTGTTTAAAGTCCATCTTCTAGGTTTTTTCACTGGCATGTTGGAAGTGGTTGATTTTTAAGTCCTGCTAACAGTGAGAGGGCCCCAACTTCGCCAAGTCTGAGACAGCATGGTCCTAAAACACAAGTGGAACAAGCCCTGCTGATTTTACTCTATTTTCCCTAATTCTTGCTCAAGAGACATCTATCATTGACCTCCATATGAAGCACTTCAGCACTGACTGCAGAAGCAAACTTGTGAAATTATAATGCTGCCTCCAGCCATTTTGCAGAGCTATATACATCATTTGTGGCACACCAGAATAGGAGCCTTTCGCAGAAAGAGAAAAATCCCTTAGCAGTGCTGCTAACAGAGAAGAGAGAGCCCATCAGGATGTTTTCAGCTTTTAAGCTGGTAACAGCTCAACTTGGAAGCGAAACAAACTGATGTGACCCTACAGCAGGACCACAGCCTCCAGGCTTGAAAACTGCAAGGAGTTTGTTTCCTCTCAGATCGTCCTGAAACCGATGTTGCAATACTTACTAGGGCCGAAGTCTTCTGGATCAGGGCCGCTGTACATACAGGAGGTGGCGCAGAGGAGCAATACTTTACAAAACCAAAACCTGTCACTCAGCAATGCTTTTTTGCCTCACACTCAAACACAGATTGTGGGCTTTCAGAGAGAAACTTTCAACAGAAACGTGTGGGATTTTTTCCCTCTAAAGTAACTACTGTTCTTTCTGGAAGCAGACATTGGCATACTTCTTCAGTGGCTTACAGGTCTGTCTTTGCGCTCTCAAACAGCTGAAAGACAGGAGAAACCAATACTGTCAGAATACTGCACACCTGCTTATACTTACACTGTACCTGCCCAAAAAAGTTAGTTACCAATGCCTCAATACAGACCACTTCACTGTGATGATGCTGTGGTAAAAGACTAAAAGAGAGGTTCTAGCACTAAGGAAGTGCAGGGCGCCTTTCAAGCAGTGACCGTACCCAGCAGTCTGTTGGCAAGCTCTTGAACCCTCAATGGATATGCTATGGGAGCAGCGAGGTGCCTCAAGCTAGTTCCAACCAGGAGAGAGAAGCAGCTGGAATACACCAGCTGAATACAGAGCACATGGAACAGGAGACTTTAATGAGAAAACCACAGTTACAGGCAGGATTAGGCTGAGGCCCATGCACGGTTGTTAAGATGCGTACAAAAGCCAATACTACTGAAAAGGTCAATTTTGGACAATATGCAGTGTTCACAGCTATGTTTTCTTAGCCAAATATGTGACCTACAGGAAGTATTCTCACTAGCAACCAAACTGCTTAGGAACCTTCATCACACTCACTTTCAGTTAGACCTGAGGTCCTATGTACCTAAAACAGGGTAATGAGACGGTAACATCTAAGTTACTTAAATGCTCTCTGATATTTCAGATTTTCTTTCGTGTCTGTCTTCTAACATTAATTTAAAACAACCAGAAAGAATGGGGAGTAAAAAATGCTGTGTTTTTTCCTGATACTTACTCCCTCCATGTCCATTTTTACCAATGGGAAATTAAAATCCACTGCCAATACAGCACCATTGAAACATCTCACAATTACAGTTGGACAAGGCAAATTGGGTAACTCAGGGCATGAGAGGCCAAGAACACATCCAGTGCTCCTACTTCACCAGCGGTTCAGTGGTAGCTAGAGGTCATTGGTGTTTAATCATACATTTGATGACCTGTACCAGCTCAATTTGATAGTGACCCATTTAGTACCTTACAGAGAGAAATACAGGGCACCGAAGAAATTGCTGCAAAAAATCTCAGAAAAGACAAGCTGGAGCTGTTTTTACATGTAGAAGAGGCTCCAGCAATTTTGCCTGGAGTAATGTCAAGTGGGGCACCATCACTGCTCCTCATGATACAAAGTCAGGGAAGACATCTCTCCCTGGAATGAAATGTTTGCGATTGTATACTATAGAGAACATACTATAGCATAGTAATGTACGCTAGAGAGAAGCACTGTGGCGCTCTCCTGTTGAACCCAGGTTTTAAAACAAAACAAAACAAAAGTCAATTTGTGCTGTCCAGGCTTGAAAGGAAATCTTTTCTTCTGTGTTCCCACCTTAACCTATTGTAACTACACTAGGAGTCCCTAATTTCCTTCGCTGCAGAGCAGCACGCAGGTGCATAGCAGAATGTGTATTAGACCACACCCTCCCTCCTTTATGCTGCCTGTTCCCTGTGGGGGCAAGATAATTACATCCACCCTAAGAAAACATCAATATTTTATTTTTAATGAGCTGGGCAGACCCAATTATCTCAGTAGGCTGTTAATAAGTGAAACTGTGAAGTACGGCTGCAGCTTTGATGGAAACAGAGTCATCTCTGAAATGGGAATTTCTGACACACAGAGTATTAAATTGATGCCAGACTGCTGGAATGGGAAGTTAGTCAGAGAAGAAGTGTTTAAGAAAGAAAATTTGCCTTAGTAGCATCTTTCAGTATTCAAAGATAATAAGTCAAAACCCAAAGAATCATCACATTGGCTTAAAAATCATAGCTCCTGAAATAATAACAAGTATCGGGTTTTTCAGTGCCATTTTGGTTATTGATGTTTTGTGTTTTGGATCACCAAGTTTTTCTCTCGCAAAATAGTGATAGGAAATGCTTTTTTTTTTTTAAAAATAGAAGTAAACACTCTCATGAAAACACCACAGAAAGTAAGCTTTAAGACAAAACAAAAAAAGTATGACAAGACTTGCCACCATTGCATGGTGGATTGAACCACATATTGGCAGGGAAAGGACATTTTTCCCTTTACTATCACAAGGAGGTTGGTTCAGGAAGCACATTAATCTCTTGCTCTTCCCTCCCCTCTCTTCCTGTCCCCTCAGAATATGCCCTTTTCATTCACAGGCTAAAAAGCAGACAGAATAGGAACAAATCTCAAAAGATCAATGGATGAATTTTCAAGAATACTCGGGACTTACCAACCACATTGATAACAATGGCAACTGTAGAGATAATTCAAAATCTGATGGAAAAAATACAAACATGCCTCCTTCCTCAAGCTTTTGCATGCAACTGAACTCTCTCAGTGCAGAAAGCCTAGTGACAGACTCATAATTCAAATTTTATTTTCCTCTTTAAGCTGAATTCCGGTTCCAAAATGGAAGGGAGAGAGTTTATCCTCTAAGCTATATGTTATATATTAATCATGAAATGAAATCTATAACCACTTTGTTTCCTCCTGAATCTCAACAACCATGTTCTTTTCATAAACCAGAGAACCAGATTTACAAATCCAGCTTCTGCGTCAGATTACCATTACATTACTTAGTTGTTCAGATCTCAGATGACTTAGGGGAATAGGGTAATCATAAACATGCAAATAGTGTCATGCCCTACCTTCCAGTAAAGCCAATGTCCACCACAGAAAAACATCAAATACCAAGGTATTTGGCAGGTGCACTTGTGAGCTCAACAGTATTTGTTGTCTAGTCCATAAATGAAGAGAATACAAATATGGTTACAAGTACCAGTCGAGGCACATGAAAGCCTTGAGCTCTCATCCAAGTGTAGTGGTTCCTCCGTCTCTTCCAGTCATTTCACTGGGATCAGTGGCGTTGTTAGTGGAACAAAGCTAGTCTATGGCAATCCGGGTATTCAATTCAACCTCCAAATGAACAGCTGCACCTAAGAGAAAGCCAGCCCTGGTTCTATATCTAACACACCAGCTCTTGGTTTTATCATTCCTTTTTTCCTTTAATAGTTCTGACAAACACGAAGCAATTCTAAATCTGGTTCTGTAGCTATGGCCCTCATCAAATGAAATGCATGTATTAGTGTAATCATTTTTTACTGACATCCCGACACTCAGCCATATGACCTTGCAGTTCATTTTAAAGGGCAAGAGCAGAATTAGCATCCTCAGCCAGCTCAGTGAAATAAACATAAACCATATAATAAAAAAGAAAAGGAAAAAAAAAAGTTTTCAAACTTTGAACTCCCCTAATCAGTTGTGTTGCACTAAAAGCTGTTCTTCTTAAGGCTTCTTTCTGCCTTCACTGCCCATCCTAATCATAGAAAATCAGACATTTAATTCCAGAAAGATGTGAAGGCACAATACAGACTTTGATCCAAAGCTGTTTCTTTTTGTTGGACTCCAAAAACAGTTTTCAGGCATCCAAAGACTCTTTGCCAGCTCTGATCAGAAGCCACACTGGCTGACACAGTAATTGCTCTATAATCATATCTTCAGTACCCTGACCTGGTTTATGCATACAATCTATATTCTAATAGCAGTCAACAGGTCACCAGTTAATAAAAATACCATTAACGTCCCCCTGTGACTAAGAAATGGAGATATTCATCTCACTAGGCCAGTGGTGGGCCAATATAATTTCTGCGGCTGTTAGTGTAATTAACTCTGCCAGCATGTGGATCTCCCTGGAGGACAATGCAAGCACAGAATGACCTTGCTGTGAGTTCTCGCTGGTGGTATTGTGGTGGGCACAAAGATTTGCAGGGGCTCAGGTCAGAGAAGAGCAGGTACTTCCCACAGCCTGACCTCTCAAAACAGAGAAGCTCATCATTTCTAGGATGCTGTGGAGCATATCTGGCCCTGTCTGTAAAACAGAGGCAGGGATGGCCACAGCTCAGGCAGCCAGGACCGGCATCCTGTGCTACACTGTTTAGCAGTGTCCAAAGGGCAGGCAATGAGAGAGAAAGTGAGCAGCAAAGGGGAGGCAGGCAGGCAGGAAAGAAGTGGGGAAGGAGAGAGGATTAATTTGGGAATGGAGAGGCAGTATTTCCATTCAGCCTAAATGTCACCCTTGTAAATGCAGTTTGTGTGGCACACGTTAAAGCCATTATATGTAGGTCAGTGGAGTACTACAACGTTTCACACGTTTTCCAGAAATAGTCTTAGGGGTCTGTGTTACCATCTAAACACTTAACTGAGGCATATATTGTATCTGTGAGCAGAAAGCCCTGTGTATACCAGGAGGCACAGGATGCCTGAAGTAGAAGGGGTTTTTTGAAATAGGTTTGTGGGAAGAGATACCACCTTCTCCCATCCCAGAAACCAATGTAACGATACATGCCAAAGAAACCAGGGATACAAGACTACAAAAAACAAATTCCTGAGAGAAACTTGGGCTTGCAAGTCAAAGAAGCAGATATTGTCCCCATACAGTGAGTTATGCATATCCTCAGTTTCTAGGTTAGTTCCGAAATTCTTTACACTGTTTCACAGTTTTGCTGTCTGCCACAGCCTGAGTCCCAGGAAAATCTATCCCAAAGAGAGGACCCGGGCTGACACCCACCCACCCACCTGCCAAGCAGGCTGAACTCCAGCCTCATTCATCTTTGCATGCAGGAGTCACTTAACTGGAAACAGACCAAGACCTAGCAGAACTCATGTCACACAGAAGTCCTGTTCCAAGATCAAAGTCAGCACTCAGCAAATAAATGTCCTGTGTTTAACTACTGTAACACACCTCCTCCAAATCATCTCAGATCCAGATCATTGCTCTGCCTGCACAGACACATTTACATTCTGCTCCACCTACGCATGTTCACCTGGACCCATGCCCAGGAGACATGAACGACCCTCCCCCTCCTCAATTTAGCATCTTTTTATCAAAGGTCCTCTTGTCCTCTGGTTTCTTTTCCCCTTTACTTGAACAGCACCATGGAGGGCATTTGGAGACTTCAAGTTGTTTTATCGCCAGATGAAAGGCCAGCACCAAGACAGAGCTGCTGACTGGATTTGTTCCACCAGCTGACACAGACCGCTGCAGACAGGCACTTTAACAACAGCATGTCACTATCAGATGAGACTTGCCAGTGTTTCAAAACATCTCGATCTCTAGGGGCCCATAAAAGCTCTGATACTGTGCCACAGTTTAGATTCTTTTTGACCGATGTTGAGCCCATTTTATTGGTAACGTTGACAGCGCTGGACAAAACTGACTGCTATGTAGCAAGAAGCCCAAAACATTTTTTCTTTTCCTCCTGAGATCTTCATATGATCTGGGAGCTTAGTGAGTTAGTGTATTAAACCCTATGCAAAATCACTGCCAGGTTCATATAGCAATTTGCAAATATTAAGGATCCAGTTTGATTGTAACTGCCAAACAAAATTCAGTTCAGGGGTGTTAAAGAGGGCCTTGCTGCTACAATTTGGGGTAAAACACAGAGCATACTGTACTCTGTCATGAGTGATTGGACACTACCTGCCAATGCAAGCAGCCCTTCGTTCTCAGGAACATTGCACTCAGCTTAGCGACTTGATGGGGATCCATGCAATCAAATCCACACAGCAATAGATTCAACTACACTGATCCGTGGAAGAAGAGCACTAGGAACCAGAAAGCGACACGCGGAGAAGAGGGCCAGGCACTCTCGAGAGAAAACAGCAACAGCAAAAGCCACTGGATCAGGATGAAATTTTTCACATCAGTTCCCAGAACAGCAGACAAGAAATGGAAATTCTATGCAGCATAGTTTATAACTGCATTATCCACCGACTGCATGCAATATGTCTTTATATACTAAATAGCTAACAAGATTAAGGAAATGCAATCTACATAGCTGATAAATAACCCAGCTAGAATCCACTTTCAAAGACAATCAGGCACCAGCTTTATTCTAAATTAAGAAAAATTGCAAAGAAGTATGCAGGACATAGAGGAATCACTTAGCATTCGAGGCAGAAGATCAGAGAAAGAACAGAATGTGAAAGCAAAGAAGAATGCCAGAGAAGGAAGAGAAAAAATAAATGAATTGGTGGACAATATGGGAAGCAAGGGAATGAAGAGGGAAAGCTCAGTAGCCTGCCTGCTCTCATTCTTTTTGTAACTGAATTTGGAAGCATTTTCAAACATGGCTGCAGCCTTAGGGTCTTACTATGCTATATAAACGTTCACATTTTTCCAAGCCATTTCATGACTTTCTTATCTGACCTCTCAGCATGGCAATTAAAATCTGCCCACACTACTGCTTTTTCACAGCCCTGCCTCCCGTTTGCTTTGGTTGCAGGGTACAGCATCATTAGATGTAAAAATCACCATCCACTAGGCTATCTAATGATGTTTGTTTCAGTGCATTTGGGAAAATCTGGCAGGTCTCTTCTATAGCCTCAGCAAGAGACTGGAGAGCCCAGAGGATGTGCAATCTGGGATGGTACAGTGCAGAATTTGAAAGGGAAAAAACCAAAGCAAAACAGGAAACTGGATACATGAACACCACATGTCAGCTCAGTTCACTAAAAAAGGTCACGATCAGAGATAATGTCAGCTGACATGTACGGATACAAACTATTATGCCAACTACCTTCCTGCAGGTTACAGATCAGGATAAAGGGCTTCCTGCAGGCCCTAGGATTCCCCCAAAACCTCGTAATTAGAGTCTTTGGGGAACTGAGTTCAAAAACAGCAAACCAAACCACAGATCCAATTCAGAAAGACCACAACAGAAGTAGAAAAGGTCTGGCTGAAAAGGATAAAAATAAAAAATAAAAACTGAACACCCATGAAAAGGTGCTCAAGGTATTCTAACAATTTCCCAGTAGCAGGAACTTTTTGGCGTTTTTTTTTTTAAACTATGGTTAATGTAACTAAAAAAAAAAGATGAAAGACAAGCGTAAGAGAATATGTCTAATAGGATTCCATTAATAAGGGTAATCTAGCTCTATGGGAAGAAATAATGCACCTGAAAAGCATTTCTTCCCTATAAGTTTCAGTTTCACGGAACGTTGATAGACATGGTCCAAGTGCAGGACACCGTAGCTGCATTTTATCTGGCTAAGCCAGATAAGCCCAGCTGAAAGCTGGGCTAAGTCCCACTGAAGCCTATCTGTGAGGCTAGACAACTACAAAAACCTAAGGATCCTAGAGAAATGATGGACACCAGTGAAGATTAAAAAGCCAGAGGTGAGAATATTCCCCTGAAGTAAGTCACAACAAGAAGCAGCAGACTTGCCGAGAAGGGAGGCACTCAACCTCAAGAGAAAATCTCTTACATTATTTGACATTATTATCTAAAATAAGTAAAATTTTCCTTTCAGGAAGCATTTCAGAGACATACTGCCCTAAAACACATATGAGGGCTTGGCATTTACCACAGTCCTGCAGCTTTCAGGTGACATATACAGGTACCTGCAGTCTTTCTATGGCACAGAAATCAAATGATAGCTTCCTTTCCCTCCCAACAGGATTTCTCTGCCCTCTGAACATGCTCATCTTCCCTCCTCTCTCTTTACTAGAGGAGGGGCTTTTCATATACAAAAATGTGCTTAATGATAGCCATGTGCTTGAATGCTGACTTGCTTTGCTGACCATAAGGCATTAAACATTTGACGGAGTAGATCTGAAGTGTCTCCCAGCTCAGGGGAGCTGTTCCAATTCAGGACAATGAAGAATAGACATGGCCCATGTTTTCAGCTTACTGTGTTGTCTCTACTGTAGTTCT